>NW_020664418.1:49072857-49112674 GCF_002925995.2 Terrapene triunguis | reverse complement strand
TTCAATGTAGTTTTTCTTTCTATATTATCCAGACGACCAGCAGCTCTGGAATGGACAGTAATGATAAATGGACACCTGATCAACCCCCAACCACACCATGTAGCTCTGGTTCCTGACAGACACCGCTGGCTTTTCCCTGCACTCTGCCAACACATGTATCGCTTGTCATGCCCCATTGAATTGAGCGGATAGCGGTAGAGATGTGCTGAACAGACACCAGAACCAGAGAAGACCACGGGTTGGTGTCTCCTCTTCTAGCTCTGGGGAAGTTTCGTTGGAGTAAAGGAGTCACCGTCTTCCAAAGCCACTACTCTGACCAACACCAAAGGGTTCAGCAGGCCTATTCTCAGTGAAGTCTAGGTGAGTTTTCTTATTACTTGATTGGGATGAGCAGTTCAAATACAAGCAGCCATTTTAGCTGGCCTCTGACTATAAAACAGGCAACGTATCTTTGGGGATTGGGGCGGGGGAGATCTGTCAAGCAGGACAAACACAAACTCAAGAGAGAGACTAGAAATAAATTATTCTAAAGTTTAGCTAGGATGTTAGAGGCTATTTCACTGGTTCAACAGAAGGATTCATTGAGATTGTTTGGAGTGAGACTCTCCCCTGAAAACAGCTGGATGCTTGGAGTCACCTTTATGGAGGGAAAATACTTTATTTAAAAAGCACTAGAAGTATTGCCACTATTTTTCACCTTGAGATAACTAGGGCTGGTGGGAGTTTTTCCCCCCAGTTGCCTCTTGGCAGGTAGAACAAGAGACTGTGCTTCTTTTTGTACAGCACACAGCAAACTGCAGCATCATGTGGCCTGCTAGAGTGACCAGATGTCCCGATTTTATAGGGACGGTCCCGATTTTTGGGTCTTTTTCTTATATAGGCTCTTATTACCCCCCACCCATCCCAATTTTTAACATTTGCTGTCTGGTCACCCTATGGCCTGCATTTCTCTCTCAGCCCTGGGGAGATTTTGTTTAATACATCGTTCACAACTTCCTGCATCAGTTCCCTGGAGTTCGGATACATCCTTAGAACAAGGCAAAGAATGAGAAATATTTACTCCTTTGGTAGGTAGGCAGCAAAACACAGCTGTCATTTACTGTACACACACTGCATGGATGGCAAAGTTTATTGCCGGTGTTATCAACACAAAAGTAAAGAGAGGAACATTTTGTTCTGTTTGTTTTCCTGAAGTTCCCTGCAAGTGCAAGCTTTGCTAACAAGATGCATTTGTTGTGAAATCATGCAGTTTTATTCCTTAAATTTAGTCATCAAGAAGGTATCGCAAGAACCCAGAAAAGAAAAAGTGCCTTTTTGCCACCCTGATTCGGGAGGAGGGGCAAGGAAATAAACGGGCTTCTTTTTATTTTAAAAGACCTAAATGAGGCAAGAATGAAATCAAGGAATGCATCTTTCTGAAATAGCCCTGCATTTTGCTTCATTCATGGGAAGACCCGATGAGATAAGGCTCACAAAAAAACTAAGAGCATCCCCCTTATTTAGCTGCAGAACTGAGATCAGATTTCAGATTTAGAAAGACAAGTTAATATGCTCAGAAAGATCAAGGAATAAGAGTCTCACTCATAACACGTGGCTGGATTTAGGCCCAGAGGGAGTGAGAGCAGAAAGGAGGACCAGCTGTAGGAGCTGGAGGCTGAGTGAACTGGAGAAGGGACAGGATGATAAATAGGGCAGTGGTGGTGAAAGAGAGCAGGAGGGAGGGCAAGTCAAAGGATGTTTGTTTTGTTTTTTTAAAAAGAGTTGGTTACATTTCGGAGAATTCTGGTATTTGGTATCACTCGAGAGAATTCAGGGTGAACAATAAGCAATTAGAGGAGCTAAGGGGAGAAGACAGTGGTATTCTGGGGCCCCATTTGATAATGAGTTTGGTGGAGAGCTATTCTCAAGCTAATGGGACAGTGTTTGAATCTTCAAGAGGCAATTTTTCAGAGTGTTACGGACAAAGCTGATCCAATGCACTGGATAAAATATTTGCAAGAAGCCTGTTTTATCTGTGCCTGATGGAATGCATAACATACGAGTCAGAGAGATGGTTACAAAAAAGCTCAGGCTACTTGCAGGCTGACAAAAATGAAGCTGTAAAAATCGTCATCTCTGCTAGGACCGAAATGGAGCATCTCGGAGTGGGTGAATTTGTGGGAGAAGCTATTTTCCAAAGGCGGCACAAGTGTAATATAAAGAAGAATGGAGCATGCCACCTGGAGGGTCAGTACTACAGCCTATCAAACAGGACTGACTGTCTGAGAGGAGAGAGGACACTGGAGTATAGCTCCGAACTTGTTAGTTTGCTGATCCGCAGTGGAAGATCCACACAAAACATATGGTTCTACAGCTGGTTTTAAGCCCTGACCTGGATGTTTTCTACTTTAAGATGCAGAAGGCATTGATCTCTGGATTGCACCAAATGAGATGGTACATAGAGAATGAAAGACTAATTGAAAGATGAGGACAATATATAGGAGACTCGAAAAACCTAATTTGAATCAAATAGATGATCCTAAGAACCAGTGGAGATTTGCAGTACGAAGAAAGCGAGCGAGGAGAGACATCTGTATACCACAAAATCCAAGCTACTGAGTATTAAAGAAATCAACTACTAGAATGGACAAGATATGAAGAGGGTCTCTCCCTCCAGCGTGGCTGGTCAGGTATGGATATAAACAGACACACTTAGGCCTGCCTTGCCCCCTCATTCATACCAGCTGTACAGCAGTGTCACTCCACTGCTTTAAACGGAGTTACTCCAGATTTACACCAGCGCAAGGGAGATTGGAATCAGGCCCATGGTGTTTAAGCCAGAGAGGAATTGGCAAATTAACTGACATGCTTCCAACATTCATAAAAACCCCTAGATACTTTATAAAAAGCAATAAAACAAAAGTGTTTGTGCTAATCATGGGCAAGGTCCAGAGGGAAAACTTGACTTTAGGCCGGTTGAGCCTGCTGGCATTTTAATCTCACGTCCCATGAGTATTCCAGTGATTATGCTAAATTCCAGAGATTGAACCTGCTGGGCCAAATTCTGACATTTACACCACTGACTATCCAGGTTAACGGGGTTACCCCAGATTTACAACAGTGGATCTGAGAGCAGAATCTGACTCCTGGCAAGCTACAGAACAAATGGTACTTACAGGTACCAAAGTAATGTGGATTAGTGAGTCAATTGTGCAGAGCTTGAACATCCTTTAGGCTCCCCTTTAAAATGCGCAGGAGGGGGGCGGGATTTGCACATTTCAATGCGTGTTTGTGTTAAAGAGAGAGGGAGTGTTTATCTTTAAATAATGGACTGCGAGGGTTCATGACGCCAAGCTGACTAACTGGAAGGAATACACGTTGTTTATGCTAGTGAAATAGATAAAAGAGCCCACAAACTTCAGTAAATATTGGAAGAATAACTCCATGAAGTTCACTCACAAAATGGTAATGGCCTAAGTGTCCTCCTTTGGCAGAGATGACCTGTACTTGCCGATTGTGTGTGTGGGGGGGGGGGGGGGGGGGGCGGTGGTTTCAGCAGATGTTACTGAGCATGCTCAGTACAAGCCAAGCAGCAACTGGAGGGGGGCGGGGAAGGGCACATGACTCCATGTGCCTCCCCTCCCCCATGTTCGCCTCTGTCCTTTGGGGGCTGCCAGCTAATGTCTTGGTTCCCGTTATCTGGGACATCTGAGGCTTGATTCTCATTTACACTAAGGCCCCAGATCTTCAAAGTCAGTTCAGATTTTCTAACATATTGTAGTGCAGGGGTAGGCACCTATGGCACAGGTGCCGAAGGCGGCACGCGAGCTGATTTTCAATGGCACTCACACTTGCCTGGGTCCTGGCCACCGGTCCGGGGGGCTCCGCATTTTAATTTAATTTTAAATGAAGCTTCTTAAACATTTTAAAACCCTTATTTACTTTCCATACAACAATAGGTTAGTTCTATATTATAGACTTATAGAAAGAGACCTTCTAAAAACGTTCAAATGTATGACTGGCACGGAAAACCTTAAATCAGAGCGAATAAACGAAGACTCGGCACAGCACTTTTGAAAGGTTGCCGACCCCTGCTCTAGAAGGTGGATTGACCAAAAGCACCCCTGTATTCACACCATTGTAATCATCTTTGTACAAAATATGCCTTGTGTGGTATCATTTGAAAACTATTAACTCGCTGGTCAGTTATATCATGGTGAAATACATGTAGCAACATTATATATAAAGTTATGAAATCCTCCTGTATGATGTTATTAGCACACAATCACACAGTCCTGCCTTGGCAAAAGTTGTTAAGCAGGTCTATCCTTAAGGTTGCCAGTTTTGGCTGGACGTCTTCCTGGAGGTTTCATCACATGACATAACCTTTAATTAAAGATTAATCTTTAATTCCTGGAGACTCCAGGACCATCCTGGAGGGTTGGCAACCCTATCTCTTCTAGGCAAAGGAAGGTGTGTTTATCTCAAGTTACATATAAATAGTAAATGGGGTACTGAAGATGGCAGGAGACACAGCAAATTTGCATGTCAGCAAACACAGGTGAGAAGGGGGGGAGGGATAGCTCAGTGGTTTGAGCATGGGGCTGCTAAACCCAGGGTTGTGAGTTCAATTATTGAGGGGGCCATTTAGGGATCTGGGGCAAAAATCTGTCTGGGGATTGGTCCTGCTTTGAGCAGGACCTCCTGAGGTCCCTTCCAACCCTGTTATTCTATGAAAGAGCAGGGCACCTACTTTACCACCAGGCTGCATGTCACCTTCCTCACTATCTGAATAAACTTTGCATTAAGGGGCAACCTTCAGAAGCATCAACTTCAAAGGTTCAGTGGAGTCTAAAAGAAAGGGGCAGACGACCCCAAGTTCTCTCTCTTTCCCATATGAAGACAAAGGAACCAGCACCTTTGGGGCTCTGGGAGAGATCCTGACCAAGGAGAGGTCTGTCACCATGTGGATGACCATGGGTGAGAACAGCCGGCTTGAACAAAGCCTCAAACCAAACCTTGCTAGATTAAATTTTAGACTTTTAGACCCGTGTTTTCACTTCGATTTGCTTGTAACCATTTGTAACATAATCTCTTACACATGAATTCACTTAAAGCCCCATCTTCTTTTGTTAATAAACCTGTTTTATTTTTAACCCAAACCAACCCAGTGTTGTGTTAGGTAAGTGGACCTAAAGGAGAAACTGTTGAATATTGATTCTTTAAAGGGGCAATGGATCTTAATAACTGACCTGTCCAGGAGAAAGCTAGACAGCGCAGAACATATGGTTTGGGAAAATCTGGGACTGAGACTGTCTTGGGGCCACCTTGCAAGAAGCCACCAAGGCTGGTGCAAGCCAGAGCGTGACTGGTGTGCTGCTGACAGGCTGCTGGACCAGGGCTGCAGCTATATCCAGGCACTTCGGGTGTGACCTGCATGCTGTTTGTGAGGAGCCCCGGTTAGCAGCTACAGCAGCAAAGCATTGTGAGGCACCCAAGGTTGCAAGGCAGGTGGTGATAACTCCTCACTGGTCTGAAGTGCATCCCAGAATCTCAGTGGTGATAACTGCAAATGGTCTTCCCTCTTTGGTAAGGAGTCCAAATGGGAAGCTAAAGGGGTTACTGCATTGCAAATACTTAGGGTGAGCTTTGTTCCAATGGTCTCATTTTCTGAAACGTTGGGATGTTCTTTGGACATATAACACATTCGCCTCCTCATTTCCTTAGCTAGCAATCTGGATAACGAGAGCAGTCTAAGAATTCAACTTGGAAGCCTGCCACACATTAGATCAAGAGAACTGTCAACCTGTGACAGGTGTTCACGTCATGAACAAGTAACAAAAACAAAATGCGTCTCTGCAGTGTATTACCTGCCTATTGCACAACATGCACCTGTTCTACTGGTGCGGGGGTTGGCTTGTTCTTTTACTAGCCTCTGGAAAGATGTTTACAGAAGTGTATATCTTCTCCTCTGATTAAATCAATCATTAAGAGAGCTCTGGGGTGGAGTAGCAACTGTGAGAGTTCTGGGAAAGGGATATACACCATAAAGGTCAGCCAGCTTTTAAACATTCTGAAGTCTCTCTCAGGCTGTGATCAGACCCCAAGAAGGAATGGGTGTCTCTCTCCCCTCTAAAGGAAACTCTGGTGCTCTGATAGGGGGCACCAAGCACCCATGCCGCTGACAGGCTGTGCCTGGTAATTTGCAACGTGGTCGCAAGTTTGCCCTCCTGTTTATGGTATAGTTATGTCATCTTTAATGTTACTGTAATAGGGTCCTACAATTAACATTTTTGCAGTCGCCTGCTTATAACGTTCAAGTTTTAGGCAGCTTCCTAGTTGCCCATCTATCCCAGAATGAGGTCACTCTGACATGAAAGTAGGCAGTTCAGAACCTGAACATAGGACAAATACAATTTATTAGGTAATTCAGCTGTAGGAGTGGTGCAATTTCAGTATATTTTTTTAAGTGGCTAGAGAACCAGGACACAAGGAAATTGCCATACATAGCCTTTAACACCTACTTACATTAGGTTTGACTTGGAGCTCCAGCATATTGTCTGTGTTTGTAAAGCACCCTGCAAATTAAAACTGTATTGTGACAAAGGAAGTTCATGAAATAGAACAACCAGTGGGTGACAAATGCACGTGATTACAACAAATAGTGCTACTGCATCAACAACAAGTGGCATTTGCAGAGCACATAGAATGGACATTTGGAACTTCGCATTAGAGCTGGCATTTTAGGCTGACATTCTCCCCGCCCCCCCCAAAAAAATGGGTTGGCCAAAACACTTCACCATCTTGTGTTGATTTCACCAAATTGTTTCAGTCAAAATGAAGTATTTTTCCAGAAGGGTCTAAATGAATCGATTCAACATTATTAAAACCTTGGATTGTTCAGGCTGGATTAGGAGGGGTCGCTGACAGTAGCCCCTTTACACTGCAGTAGCCTCGTGGTTAGAGGCCTCACCAGGCAATGTGGGAACCTAAGTTTAACTCCCTGCTCTGGAACTGGGATGGGAACTCTAACCACTGGGCTATTGGGTATTCCCCTTCAAGCTCTCCCATTGGAACGGTTCCAATTTATACAAAATACTGAAGAATCATTGGGCCAGAGAAGGAGAGAAAGGGTCTAAAGCACCACCAGCACCTTCCTCCTTTCAGTTTTGTGGGTCTAACCTTTCATTTCCTTCTTTTATTACAAAGGTTAAAAATGCCTGAAACAAACATTTTACTTGACCAGACGTTTTGATTTACCAAAAAGTCCCCCAAAATTCAATTTCGGTTCTACCCAAACTGATTCCCCCCCCCCCCCATTTTTCAGAACTAAGAAGAGCTCTGTGTAGCTCGAAAGCTTGTCTTTTTCACCAACACAAGTTGGCTCAATAAAAGATATTCCTTCACCGACCTTGTCTCTCTAATATACAGAAATGTTATAAGATCTATTGAGGCAGAACTGTAACCAGTAAGAACTGGGTCACCACAAATTCCCATTTCTGCTCTGCTGAGCTTTCACACACTACTTTGTACAAAGGCAGCTTTTTAGTGCAATGCACTATTCCAGAGGGAAATGTTAGTATCCAGAAAACAAAGAAGTGGAGGCAAACAGCAGCCAAATAAAGACGGTCTGACTCAGTGTTCACCACATTGTAAGACTACCTTTCCCCCCCCTTACTTGATATATCTCTAGACACTAGAATAGTTGCAGCCCCTGTGGTCTTTGATAGTAAGAAGGATTAATAATAGCTGTTGGGTGGAAACAAGACATCCTTGTTCACAGCCCTACTGCTTATCTGCAGCATGGGCTATAAAAAGAACACTACTACAACGATAAATGACATCACTGTATAGCAGAGGGAACTGGATTCAGCCAGACAACAGCTACAGATTTACATAAAACACCAGGTCAGAGCTCATTGTAAGCTGCATAAATGTGTCATTTAAAATTTCACAGTTAAAATCAGAAGCACTTAAAACACCCGTGTCTGTTTTGTAGGGGGCATAAAGAAAGACAACAGAAATGCTAACACAAGCCACGCAAACCGCAGCACACGGCTCCAGAACCTTCTAATTTACTCCAGCTTTTACCCGTAGAACAGACGTGCTTCCCCTAGATCTGCCATCCCCCTCCTTCCGGCACATGCCAGTTTCCGTGAGCAGTCTTAACAACTACCAGTCTCTTCTTCCCACCAGCCTGCATGGAACATGGGCCCCGCTCCTCTTTCAGCTGCCTAGTGTGGAGACCCGGGGGACTTTGCCAGGTGGCCCCAGCTGGACTGCACCAGCCACACACTGAAGCCACACCTCCCCTTGCCAGGATGCTGATGACCCTGACAAAGTCAAGTCAGACATAGGAGTTCGGTTAGGGCTTTACGGGAGGGGCAGAGTGGTCTGCCTTTGGCTCAGGACCCTCCCTGTGCTGGCAGAATCTGTTAGGTTGGGGAAGGAGGAGCTCTCCTGAGAAGGGGGAAATAGGGTAAGAGGTTTGAAACAGGAGAATACCCTTTCCTCTTCCTTCCCCCTTAACGTTTCTCACAAGAGGCGGAGGATACCTGCTGTTCGTAATATCTATAGATGGATGATGAATGTGGATGCTTCAAAGCAGGGACTTTCTGAGCTAGGGAGAGACAGGAAGGGCGAGGGTGGGGGAAGACATCTGAACAGGAGCTCTTGTGAACAGAAAAGGAGAGTTCAGAAATCGCCGCAGACCATGCGAGCAGGGAACATCCCCTTCTCTCACACACAGCCAGCGGCTCGGCCCGAGCCCCATTTCTCAGCAGGCTGAAGCAGGAGTCCCTAGAAATCATTCCAAGGTTTGGAAATAGCTTGTGGTTGATTCGTGTCTCAAGTATTTGTTTCTTCCAAAGTGACCCCGCCCCTTCCTCCCTCCTTGTGGTTACTGGGGCCGTTCCCCTGACCCGTCCTTAGCTTGCAGCACTACCCGCATTTTATACAGTGGGGGGAAAATGCACGAGGCCAGGTGTTTGTGTGCGGGAGAAGGCGGCTGTGTCCCCTAGGTCACGGATGACCCCAGTGATGGATGAAGAGATTGGGAAGGGGCAGTCACTGCTTTTGCGACACCAATTCAAGTTGCTTTGTTGCCTCTTGCCTTTTTGCTCATCTGTCTCTGCTCCCTCCTTTTTCACATCCTCCCTCCACCCAAGCTGTATAATGATCTCCCCCCCCCCCTCTTTTCTGGACCTTCTTCCATAGGGCCCCCTGGGATTACAGCCCATTCCCGCAAGCTGTGCATCAAATCCCGCCTTAAGGATCACGAACCAGGTTCTGCCCCTCAGAGAAAGGACGAGAAACCAGAGTGACAAAAACCCTTTGGAAAAATCCAAATCAAGATGGCGTAACTAACAAAACACCTGCTCAGAGTCACGGTTGGGGCATATTGCTAGTCACCTCATCCAATCACTTCAAATTTTTGTATATGTGACTATTTCACCTTTAAAAATAAATCTCTCTCTCTCACCCACATACACACTTTGCAAGATAGCCAGTGTCCCAACCCTCTAGTATTAGAGCCCTAGCAGCATAAATTCCTCTATTGCTTCATCGTTGGTACCTTCCCCCAAGCCCACGACAGGAGCCAAAAATTACATGCCAATAAAGTGAGCATGGTATGACTCACTCCGGACAGATGGAGCCTACGATAACCCTAGAAGCTTGACAAAGCGCTTTTACCACCCTTTGAGAGGAATGCAGGATGTTCACATTCTGCTCCTGCTGAAGTTTTTATGTCAAAGGAGACATCAGCTCAAATCATTTTTACTCACCGAGGTGTCTTCTGAGCAAGAAGCTATGATGTTTTCAATAAAAGGATTCCACTTGATGTCAAGCACGTTGCCCTGGTGACCGCAGACTTTTGGGTAGTTTGGTTCGATCCGACCGGTCTGTAAGGGAGAAATACAGGATCAGCAACAATTCTAGTCATCTTCAGAAATAAACTCATGTTAAGAGAGAATGCACAGCTCATTTGCATAACTCTATTCTATAATGGAGATATCCTATCTCCTAGAACTGGAAGGGACCTTGAAAGGTCATCGAGTCCAGCCCCCTGCCTTCACTAGCAGGACCAAGTACTGATTTGCCCCAGATCCCTAAGTGGCCCCCTCAAGGACTGAACTCACAACCCTGGGTTTAGCAGGCCAATGCTCAAACCACTGAGCTATCCCTCAAACGTCAGCAAAGAGGACACGCTTTTTAGTAACTCAGCTCTCTTTCTGTGGCTTGCTTCAGAGATCAGATTTCATTTTCTTCTACTTCTCTGTGGCTTGTACGTGCCTGGTTAAATGTGCAAAACAAATCTAAACGATGTTGATTTCCTCAGGATATTACCAACAACTCCTAGCAATTTTACAGCATGGCATCTCTACAATGATCAAAAGGTACTACAGAGAACTAGCTCGAAACAAAGAGATGGCTTGGAGGAGAAAGAAAGCTTTCTTTGCGTTCAAACTCTCCTACAACATGCAGGTGTATTACAGTTACAGTGAAAGACGTAGGGAAAGAGTTTGACATTTTCTGTTTGATGCAGGAGTTTAATTTAATTGGGTGGGGGGTGAATCACCAGGGTAAATTGAAAGAGTAAATGCATTACGGGGTAGGGTCAATTCAAACACCATTACCATGAGGACAAATATGTATCTGAGATACAAAAAGAGATGCTTGCTGTAATGACCTGAACCACTTATATTTCATGGTAGACCATGCTGAGGTCAGTGCCACAATTTTATACTTCCTCTGGAAAGCAAGAAAAGATTCTTATTCTTTCCATTCTAGGACACGCCCAGCAACTATTCGTAAATAAAGAAACTAATACAACAAATGCCTTTCCCTTTAGCTATACAACATCCTTCGATCCTGCAGAGTAACACTTTGTACATGCTTTAGCTATAGTCTCTTTCTAATGGAATTGTGTGAAGAGGCTTCAGGGTTTGTTTAGCTGATGGGCTTGGACTACTTAGGAGAAGGCTGACGGACTAATGCTTTTATTTATATAATTGTAAATGCTCCTAGAGGTAGGCTGCTAGTTGCATCGTAAGTGGAAAATAACAAATAAAAATAAAATCCACTCGTTTAATGCCTGAGTTCTCAACTCCCTGTGGAAGTTACTAAACTCTTTGGGGAATAGAAATTTCTGGTGAGGAACATTGATGATAGCATGAGGGTACAATCACGAAATTGCTAATTGGCTCTTGAGGTCCTTCCTTCTCCCCAAACTTCTGAAGTCATATTGAGCAAGGCTAGAATATTTTTTTTTAAAACCACATGTAGTAGCTTAGAGAATAGGAACACTAAAAGTGTAGTAAGCACTTTGAACCTTAGAGATGTGATTTCTCTCCACTGGGATCAAAAATTCTTTTAGGAAAACTTTTAGGAATCATCTTTTTTTTTCCTGGAGATGGGCAAAATTTTCTTGTGCAAACCTGTATTTTGGAGGGAGGGTTGTTTATTTTTTTGCAGAAAAATGCAGATTCTGGATGACCAAAACATTGAATGAATTTGGGTCAATTTTTCCAAATTCTCTCTGTCAAATAAAAAGTTTCATAAATGTCAAAATGGTTCATTTCAGCATTTTGAAAGAAAATCTGACTTTTCATTTTGGAAACTCACTCAATTATATTTTTTAAAACCATTCTAAAAAAAGATTTAAAAACATCAAAAATTAAAGGAAACATTTTTTTTTAAAATGATTTTTTTTTGTTTCGACACAAACAGATCCCCCCCACCCAACTTCTTGCTCCATCCACTAAACCCAAAAGTCAGTTATTTGCACAACCCTGTGTTTTTCCTCTATTTGCAGAGAGAAAGCTGAAAGATTTTTAAAATGCACAGTTCACTTGGTGACTACAGCACACAGATCTATTAATGCACATCAGTCTCGTGTTAGTTTCTTCTCAGTGGAATTGTAGAAAATTCCCCAGTCTTCGCTTCTTGAGTGTATAAAACTATTCTACAAGCTGCTCTGTCTAAAACTGTCTGTGTACAGCAGCCGAGGGATTGTTTGTTTGGTCTCTTAATTAGGGCATAAGACTTGCAGACATTTCTCTTTCCTTTGTTCTCTCCTTTTTGTAAAGCCACACTGAAATGTCAGATCTTAGTTATGGGCTTCTTGTGTCCACTAGGAGGTGGTGTCAAGCTTTTTTAAGGCTTGAAAACAAGATAGGTCAGAATGCTAAATACACTAAATATTTAATAGCACTTTCAGCACTGACCTTAAAGTATTTAGCTCCTGGCTTCATTTAATGTGAACAAAGAAATGCACATGGGTAAGTCCTTGGTTTCGGTAAACTACCAGTAAAGCAAACATCTGTGAAGCAGATTCATAGCCTCCTACTGTAATAGTTCCGCAAATACTGGTGAGTATTTTGTAATCCATTGTAACACAAGGGGAGGGAAGAATGGTATAGTGTTTCAGCCAGGGCTACCATGTAGATCGCCTTGTTTTGGTTTGACGGGATTCCCTGGGAGTGTGGACGACTGTGAGCGGTCAGATACTGACATGCCAGACGTAGGAGTTTGCTCTTCAGACATTGCCTCCTGGGGAGATTATTTGAATTAATTTGTCCCCACTGAGCTAGTCTGTTAATTACCGGGGATTCTTGGCTCTTGCTGTGATGGTGTCACTGCTTCAACTACATCACAGCCACTGTGGCTACGGAAAGGAACACAGATACCGGTTATAACAAGTCTAGCCTGGGGTCCAAGAGACAGACTGGAATGTCTGCTTTATTCTAGGAACAAAACCCCAGTAAAAGCAGCAGCTAATACTGTATATTGATTTCCTACCATCACCAGCCAAGAGAAATTCTGTCATACACGGAACAATCCCTTCAGCTTGCTTTAGGGTAGAATATGAATGGGCATTTCTGGAGGTTTTATCATGTGTATTTCAGTAGAACCTAGAGAGCCCCAATCAGGTAACAGGATGCCAACCACTGTACGAAGATTCTATACCCAAAGATTTAACACATGCACCAGCAATACCAATGATTGCTATTAGTCATTATTCTGAGCACCTAAAGGAAAGGATGGGCATTTCTGATAGAAAATACTGCGTTGAACTGGAATGCAAAATGCAAGGGCACCGAAATATCTGCAAATTTGGCCGATTTACTACACAAAAAGTCATCTGGAAAAGAAGCACAAGACATCCAGTCATTTACTGGTGATGTATCAGGAAGATGTTTGAGCACTCAGACGCAGCACTTACGCACGTGCCTGGACGAAAACCTGAAACATTCAACAGAAAACAGAAATGCTTGCAAAAGTTTCCATTTAATCCAAAAGCCATTTTTTGTTGGAAAAACATTTTGGAAAAAAAAAGCGATTTTCAGCCAGCTCCAATAATAACTCTGCAGATGTAGAAAGACAGACAAGAACACAGGGGAAGGTAAGAAAAAGAAGCTAGTCTATAATGTCCATACCTCACAGCGATAATTTCCAGATGGTGTACTGGCCCTTATTTCCTTTACCCAATGCCTGATGTTCAACGTTATTTCAGATTTGATTTGATTTTTTTAGAATGCAGTAGGAGATGGTAGTAACCTGCATCATGTGAACAAACCTCTCTTCAAAACAGAAATTAGGACAGCAGAAACGGTCAAATTAAAAACCAGAGTGATTAGTGCACTGCAATCAGCTTATTTCCAGTGTCTGCTTTCTTGTTTCCAAAGGACGTTTTAACACTTTGTGTTCTGTTTGTTTAATTCAATGAAGGTTTTAACTGAATTCAACAATATGGTTTCAATGAACCGATCATTCCAACCCAACACATCAGCAGGCTCGGCAGGATTGGATTTTTATCTGTAAATGTTGGTAAACCTCAATTTCACTGCACACACATAAGCCAAAGAAAAATTATTTCCATCCATGAGAATTGAAATGGGAAGCGAGGCCAAGTAAGAAAAACACTGCTTGAGAATTTGTTAGAGCTTGATTTAAGGATATTTACTTTGTATATTTTGTCAATTGATATTGACAACTTGTGTTTTAATGGTTACAAAAGCTTTAACTTTTTGAATCTCAACGTGTGTCATTAAATAATTATTGTTTATACTCCCCCCAATTTCCCACAACTGTCAAAATTAAAAAAAAAAAAATCTGATAAAAACAGAAAATGCTTAAAAAGTAACATGGATTATAAAAACTATAAAAATTCAATTCTGCCAAGCCTACATATAAGGCCAGAGTTAAGCTAGTCTTGCAACACAGGAGTGTTTATTATCTGTGTCATTTTCAGTTACCAAGGTAAAGAGAAAAAAATTCTGCATTTGCTCATTACTTTCAATACAGGAACAAATGGACACATTCAGATACATCACTGTCGCAATAATAGGGACATTTTCAGCAGTTTCCCTTTGCCCTTTAATGAAATCCTTTATAAACATTCATTCATTCATTTCCATGAACATAACAGCCACAGGATTATACCCCTTTTTAGCTTGCCTACGATGAGCACTTAATGCTACATTGATTTCTGACTTATGAGCCTCTTATTAATTAGGGCATGTTAGGCAAATTCCGTGACCATATGGCACACGCTTCATTTTTACTCCAGTGACTGATAGCAGCCAATGTGAATTTAACCTACATTAGGCCCAATTTCCATTGTGGCAGGTGAGGATTTAAAAAAGAGAGAGAGGATGGAACTGTTGAAAGATACAGGGCTAAACTCCTGTTCCTTTAGGGTAGATTCCACTTAGGTGTTTCTGATTGTGGGTCACTTGGATTACTCCAAAGGTCTTAATTTTATGCAGCTGCCTCTGAACTACCAGAGCAGATCTAATGGGTCAAACTCAGCCATTTCATGGACTCCCACTATCCATTAAGCTAATGTGCTTTCTTAAGCCCATACCTGTACTTACCATTCTGACTGTCTGGTAATTCCACTTTAATTAAGCAATAATGATCAATGTACTGGATATTTCCTAGGGATTAACCAATGACTGGGAGAATTAAGGATGGTTAATTCCCAGGGAACTGCGATCTGAGTTCATTAGTGCTAATAGAAATCTGTTCAGCTTTTTAGGACCAAAACCAAGTAAACCTTTGGACATTTTCCCCATGGCATTGTCAGGCCTCCAGACGGGCACTGGGAGTGTTTGAAAAGTGCTGATGGTGGACAGCAGCCAAGCCACCTGTTTGCTTTCCTAAATTACTGCTCTCTCTCTTCCTGGGTTATAAAGGCACTAAACACGTTGGCAACTGCTGGTGCCTTCTAGGTGTACCAGAAAAAGTGAACTGCTTGATTGCATCCCCTTCCCCACCAGTTTTCCCAGTTAGAGTAAAAATGAAGGTCCTGATTCTCTTCCCAGTGTAAACTGAGTCGTGTCAGGAGAGACTCCACTGATACAATGGTGTGAGAACCCAGCTCAGATTTTTTTTTTTTTTTTGCCATCATAGAGAATATAAAGGCGACAAAGATTTAAGATGAAGAATGGAGATGAAGTCATTGCAGCTTGGTGAATCTTCCCCCCCCAGATCTTTGCCTTTCTGTTGTCAAAGACAGTGATCTTAAGACAAACATTGAGGATACACGATCCATTTCCTTTCTTTCTGTGCAATGCTCGATGGCCCCAGTAGGCCATTCCAGACAAACCAGGCTCAGTGCTGGAACAGGGGGACAGAGGAGGCTGCAGGAACGTGACTTTGTGCCTCCTATATTCTAGGACCAGCAACCTGTTGCTCCAATTTGTGCTTGAATGAAACAGCCCCAGGTTCCGTTGCATCAGCTGAGAACAGACCGAGAGCAGCACTGCTCTTGGCCACACCTTTGGCAAAGCCCTACTGGGGGAGCTGTGAGGGGTGCATCCAAGGAAGCCCCTCTGCTGGTAGGTGTGATCCACTGGTTTTGTCCCTTTAAGTCACTGAAATGTTGTAAAATGAAGAAATGGCCTCTTTTTATTCTGTGATAAGGAACCTCCCTTCTGAATGTGTTTTTTCCCCCTTTCCTCTCTCATTTCTGGTGTGTCCACACTGTAGAGTTCATTTGAGTGATTCAACCTGGAGTTACTTCCCTCGAGTCAGCCTAACACGAGAGAGAAAGAGACACCACGCTGCTAAAGAACAAGGAACTTGCTGCGGCCCGTGTCCACAGTGACTCAGACCTCAGGAGACTGATGCATGGTAGGAGATGTAGTCCAACCAGGGATGCCAGCCTATGGAGGAGCATGGCAGCATGAGGCACCTGAACTATAATGCCCATGAGGCACCACAGCAGCATTTCCAAACTGAAATATATTTGGATTTTTTGAATTTCCACTGGGGGAGGTGGGGAATAAATTCTCCATGAAAAATTAAAAAAAAAAAAAAAAAAAAAAGATTTCCCCCCTTTTTTGACATTTTCCACAAAAACATTTTATTTGATGAGCTCTCTTGGCAGCTGGGCTGGGGTCTGAGCTCTGAGAGCACAGTAAAAGACTCTGTGTGCTTGTGAGTGCAGAGCAATAGATTTGCAAGATACAGAAAAATGAACATCATTAGTGGGCATGGAGCTGTGTAATGCATGCTAGTAACATACAGTAGGATCAGTGCAGACCTTCCTTTTTGCCTGCCTATCATCTCGCTGTGAACTACTGGAAGGCAAAGCACAATTTTATGGGTTATTATTTATAAAGTGCTGTAACAGACATCACTTACCAACCCCATGTTGGAGAATCTAACTTTCTTCCTGTTTTCATATTTGTATTAGCATGACATTACCAGCACACTGCCTGAAGATCACTCCTTCCAAGCTTACAAGAAATACAAATGTAGGCAGCTGCTCTTAAACTCTAAGAGGACAGATCTTGTAACTGTGTACTTTAATAAGCAATCGCTAATTTTGAGCAACTAGCTGGATAATTGTCTTTGCAAAGCAGACTTTTGGTGTTCTTTATCAAAATTCATTAGGCTTTCTGGAGGACAAAAAACACAGTTCGGTTACTAGACCATTACAGTGCAAGAATTTAATTTTTTTTTTTTTATTAAAACAAAATAATGCTGGTATTTCACAAAGCCAGAACATAGGATCTGATTGTTATCCCCTGAAACTGGTGCAGCCCATTTGCCTTCTCCATCAAAATACGCCCCCTCCCAGAGGCATTTTGACAGCTGTTGTGTATGTGTGAAATATTAACAAAGGCAGAATCTGATTTAGCAACACGTTTGCTCTCAGTCACAGTGCTGGTGAAAGAGGAGCGGCTGACACACTCAGAACCTGTGCTCTGCAGCGATTGAAAATAACGGATACATGAAGCTTGTTTGGTTAATGCTGATAAATACAAATCAGCAGTTTCCTTTGCTGTAATTTCCCACTCGTCATTCGAAGGGAAACCTTGTCAGCATCAGTGGTTTAAGCCCTAGTGGAATTCTAATCATAGGAGGAAGCTGTATCTATAACCCTGGGCTACTTAAAGCTCGGTGACCCAAATATCATTTCCCTTTAAGTGTGGAAGCACAAGAACACAGGGAGCACTCTATTGAGTAAGATTTTGCCTGTAGGCTGCTGTACGCTTTTACATTTGTCATCACAGGGACTTGAAGGAGTAATTCTTCAGCAGCGTTAAGCATTCAAACACATTTTTTTGCCTGGGAACCAGAACAATTAAACAGCATCATTTTGGAGCGAAGGAATTCATTTTATTATGTCTTGGGGGTAGGGGGGGGAAGAGGGAAGAGGACAATTAATTTTTCAGTTCGCGTAAGTCAGTCATTTTGCCTCTTGACGAATGAGAAGGAATCTTTGCTTTGGAAATGGTTAGTAATTGCAGTGCCTTTGGAACACTGACAAGGGCAAAATAGAGTTTTGTAATTATTCCCATACTACATGTACAGTTTCAATGGACAGTCTCTGCATAAATATGCCCAGTGAAAGCTGCACATGCCTTCTTAAGACAGGCCCTTTTGAGGAGTTCCAGTTCACCAACAACTTTAATAGGCATCGTCAAATCTCACCCATTTCCAGCCCCTTTACATTTTAAAATGCTGCTCTAATAATCAAATCGTTAGCTAATAGCCCAAGTTTGTACAGTTCACATTTTTTTCTACAGTCAGTAGCTTGAATATGCGGCTACTGTACAGGCAACTGTCACCTGCATAGCGCTTTCTGGTATAAATGTACAGCAGAAAAAGGAAGGCGAGCGTACTCAGACAGAGGCACTAGGCCCATCACAAAGCACTTTTTCTTTGAAGCTTCACTCTTAAGCAGTCTGAGGCTTCAAAGGTTTGTTGGAAGTGTTGGGGGCTTACATGCAAGTTTCAGTGGGTAGTCTGCACTGGAAATCCTATTTTGACATTATCAGTGTTGGACTCATTTGAAGGGAGTTTGTCAGAGCTTCAGATCCTGTCACTAAAAAGGAAGCTTCAAAGTTTCACGATGTCTTTTAACCAAGGCTCCTCCCTCCCATGTAAATATGGGAATTTGTTGTTTTGACTGCAGGAAGCAAGCCGTCAGGAAGATTGCCACAACATGCTTTATTGAAGTCACGCTGCAAGTTGACAGCTATGACTTTGCCTTTTCACTTTCCTCCTTTTCCTCATGCCCTCTAGTGTTTGCAAAGAGGGGCTGCATTTATTCACCCAGCCTCAGATCCATCAGCAAGTTGTGTTTTGTGTTAGCCACATGTTGCTTCCCCAACTGGGCAACGATTTTTTTTTTTATTAAAGGAACAGGGCTTGAATAAATCATTTCTGGTATAAAAAAAATCATGAATATTCATGAGAATTTTGCTTTCCACCAACATGCCTGTAACTAAAACAAGTTGCTCATATCCCAATTCCTATTTGCTTTCTGTACAGAGTCAGTAACAGTGATGAGCCACTTTTCCACCTCTTTCTAAAACTCAGGCAACTCCCACTGCCGTGGAATTTGTCCAGCATTAGTTCCTCTACGCGCGGCCCAGGAGTGGTCAGTTTGTGGATAGTCCATTGAAAGAGCGGTTCATCACTATGCCCGGCGCCATCTGAACAGGAGGCATCAGGCAATGTGAACAGGCCAGCTGCCACTTAATGGGCAGGGAAATGAATGGCTCTGCATTTGGTAGTTACGACCAGAAGGGTGGTTCTGCTGAGTAATCAATTTCTTTCCCTGCTTCGCAATGGCTGCTGCACTCGCATGGAGGAAAACAAGCTTCCTTCGAGTGTAGAGTCGGGCAGCGTGAGCTTTGATTATACACAAGATGACTGCTTGGGGCACCTTTTGAGGGTCCCTATCTAGGTATTTATAAAGGAGCCACCCACTGCAAACATGTGGCTGATGGCCATGTAAGCTGTATGTGCCTAAGTGAATCTAATTTGGTCTAATTAAAGTGCCAGACTAGATACCAGAAGGTTGGATAATAGCAAGAACAATGGGGCCTAGCAGGCAACAGAATTTTCAACAGAGAATATTAGGTCCATGTTCTTGCTGCAGCTCTGGCGAAAGTCTTGTCTCCAGGAGTCACAGGCTTCTCCTGTTGGTTTGTAGTTAGTCGCCCCAGCTGCTGTGGGATGATTTGGTTGCAGAGATCATGTCTCCAGGATTAATTCCATGCAGAGTTCTGAAGATCAGGGCAGTCACCTTGACTCCGCATTGCATTGGCTCCCTACTGAAGGGAGAGCCGTGTAGCAGAACGGTGCATTTCCAAGGACGTGTGTCGCTCAGCCATCAGGCGGGAGCTTCCTCAGGGCTCTGGGTGTTGTGCCTAGGCAGAGAACGACAGCAGCCCAGCACAGACGCTGCAGATGCCTGGAGCGAAGCAGCCACATCTCTGCTGGCCAGCTGCAAATGGCAGGGAGTGTTTTGCTGCTGCGGTCTGCGGGTGCAGTGTGGAGTCCAAGACTGGGAACAGATTTGAAGGCAGGGTGCCTTTGATGGGAGCTGTTAATACAAAGAGCTCTTCACAACACTTCTCTTCCCAGAAGCGTCCCCCGTCTTGTCCGGGTCCAGCTGCTCTCCATCTAGGTGCCCATCTCAGACACGAATGCAGGAAATTGGAGCCCGGTGCATTGATTGTGCTCGGTGCACTCTGCTGGTGCTTTGGTCCGTGTTCTCCTCAGCACTTCATGTGGACAATAAGTGAGGGTGGGGCAGAGAAGCAAGTCTGGGTGGGGGGCCTCTGCTCCTTTTGGGGATGAACAGGGAATATTCAGGGCACAAGCTGCTCAACAAATGGGGACAGGGAAATATTCCCTCCCCCGTGTTCTGTTGCACCATAAGGGGTTTTTTGGCGCCTTTCCTCCAAAGCATCAGGAATTAGCCACCATTGGACACAAGACAAGGTCACAGCTCTGCAATAGTCTTGATTTTTTCAGCTCAAAGGCAGCCTGTATTTTAGACCTTACCCCAAACCTTCCCCACGACCTGGGGTTTGTTGCATAATCTCCGTGATGTAAATAACGGACATGAGAAATGCGGATTTATGGATCTGAGGCGACAGGCAGCATTAGTTCCTTTAAAAATACCTAACACCAAAGTTATTGCAAGCTTCTCCACCACTGTTTTTACCCTGGGAAGAGGCGAGGGGGGCGGCTTTATTACATATTTGCACGTTCTACATTTAGCCTCTAAGAGCTGAGGATCATGATTCTGTGTCGATCACATGATCTGAATCATACTTGGTTGAAGTCAACCAAGGCCAAGGAAATTCAAAGCACCTGCAGGCTCATCCATCTGGGTCACTCTGCCTGACCCAATTAGAAGGTGACTCAGGCAGAAGTAGCGACTTGCAGGAAGCCAAACAAATGAAAAGTTCATTGTACGCTGCAAACATTTCATTGTCCACGTGAATGTCAATTCTAGTCTTGTAAGGATTCCTGCGGCGGCTGATTATTGGGAGGTTTGCAGACCAGGCACAACGGAACTGGTGAATATTCAAAAGCAAAGACTAGTTAAAAATGCAAGAGATTGTTCTGTTGTCTCAAAAAGTTTGCCAAATGTTGTGAATTTCTCCTCGAGAATACGATCGCTCAGTTAAAAAAACTAACCCATTCTGCAGCAGAAAAAGTTTTCATTTTCAAGCAAAGATGGCTTTGCAGCCAAAAATAAAGAAAATAAAAAAAAATTAAAGTCGTTCTCACATGGCTTTGAAGTGAGGACAGCTATTTTGCCATGTTCGTAGGGACAAACTAGAATTTCAGGGCTAAAATCACCCAGAATAATGCCACAAAAGTTGGAATTGTCACTTTGAAAAAACAAAACAAAGCAAAACCATAGCTCTGATTAATATCACTTAGAAAATTTAAATAGAGAAAGACAAATGAGATTAGTAGTGAACTCTGTTATGCCAAATGCAGCAAAATATATCTAATCTTTAAACTGTCAATGGAAGTAAACATGCATTGAATCAGCTGCATGAATATAGATGGGCATTTGTTTTTAATTACTTAGTTGCTGTCTATTGCATTCTGTGGACTTTTTTGGAGTCGCATGTATGTGACACAGTATCATGACATCACTAACGCAACTGAATCTCATGTATTATCTGCTCTCTGGAAAATAAATAGAAGTGGTCACAAGTTAAACACAACATTCCCTTCACCTGTCTTTGCCAACTGAGCAAAATAGACTTCTCCCAAGCCCAAGTTCTTGTTCACTACAGAAATCCCCCCCACCAATCTCCAGACAGGCAGAATTCCACAGCTCCTGGAACCTTAGAGTAGCATTGTGAACTTGTATTCTGAATGGCAGCTACCCGATTGCACAGATTGGTCATGGCAGGGGAATGAATAATCTCCACAAGGGGGTGCACATCGGTGGCTTTGCTTGCTCCGGGGAAGTACATAGGAAAACCACACCGGCTATTCCTGCTCCTCTTCAGTAGCCTCTCTGCAATTTTTTTGGAGCCTATGCGCCCCCCGCTAGGTCTAGGTTTCCCAGCAGCCACCTACACATTTCTCCCTGTCAGAATTTGCCCTAGCAAGAGTACTTGCAAAATTCCAGTGAAGAAAAGGACAGAATGACAAGAGACACAGCTAGCTAAATCCTGTTGACACCCCCCACAGTGCCCTGCCATTCTGCATGTAACAAGCTCATTTCACACATGTCAGATCAGCTAACAGACACTGTCTAGGAATATTTCCCCCCGCCCCCGGCCTCCGCCTTTTATGGTATTTTAGATGTAATGTCTCCACACTCAGACATCCTGCTCAAACATCCTGTAACTAAATGCAGAAGAATCCCATTGAATTTTTTATACTATTTTGATCTACTTATTCCAGTTGGATGGGAGCATGGTCTAGTGATGAGAGCAGGGGGCTGACAGTCAAGATTTCGTTTCTGGCTCTGCCACCAACTCTCCCCTTGAATAAAACCCTAATGTTCCTGTGACTCAGTTTCCTCAACTGTACAATGAGACTAATACCAATCTACCTCAGAGGGATATATATCATGGCTTAAATTAATGCTTCTAAATGTTAATGTAGAATGTTAAATTAATGTTTCTGATGAATATAGTTATTATAACAACTCTGGGCCTCTTTGCCAGATTCCTTAGTTACAATGGGGCAAAGTTGCACATGTCTATTTTTGGGTTTTTGTTCACCTGAACATTTTTAAGGCACACCTCGCATCACTCTTATACTTCCCTTATAAAAATACTCCATCAGCACATACAGAACTTAATCCTCTGTGAAAATATGTTAGCGATAAATAGCTGAAAGAAACAGACATTTCATGATACTTCTGGACATGTATAAGATTTAAGTGCCAGTCACCACACTTGCATGGCTACAAGGAGAGTTAGGTTAGCCACAGATATTACATCTTCTGCCTCGCCCTTTTCTAATATGTTAACTACCTGAATTTTCCTGGGTAGCCAGCAAGAAAGCCCCCTATAGAGGGGCTGACTCACCCCTGCGGCGCCTCCTGCTGGTCATCTCCGGGAATTAGCTCATTTCAGCATTGGAGCACCCCCTGCAGGCCAGTGGTCCGCCTGTCCTCCGGCCCCCATGTCCCTCCCAGACCCCGGTGCCCTTTTATCTGGGGTGCTGCCCCCTGGCAGTACACCCCTCAGTACTAGGGTCTCCCCTCCCCAGGGAACCCCCACCCACTATCCCTACCTCGCCTCCAAATAAGACCACTGCCATTCACCAACTAGCCCCCGCTCCCTGGGGCAGACTGCAGTATAGGCCACTCATCACAGGCAAGGTTGGGTTTGGACCTGCTGCCTTGGCCTACCCCTGGGCTGCCCTCTGCAACCCCCGGTACCCCTTGGCCTCCTACTAGGCCGCAGCCTGGGGCTATCCAGGCTGGAGCTCCCCAGCCTGTCCCCAGCCCTGCTCCACCCAGGTACTCTGTCTCTGGGTCGCTGCAGCCAGGCCCTTCTCTCTCTGAAAGCAGAGAGAGACTACTTGGCCTCTGGCTCACAGCCTTTTTATATAGGGCCAGCTGAGGCCTGACTGGGGTGTGGCCCAGCTGCAGCTGCTTCCCAATCAGCCCAGCTTAGCAGCTCCCAGCCACAACCTCCCCCAGCCTGTTTTAAGCCCTTCAGAGAAGGAGCGAGGTAACCACCCCGCTACACCTCCCCCATGCGGACAATTGTTTTTTCTTACTTCCCTTCCACTGCAGGACATTTCTTATTTACTAATCACTGCAGGATAGGTCTACAAAGCATAAGAGATGTCTGATCTAAAATATAGCAACAAATGCATAAGCTTTAGATAGATGAAAGTGTTGCACAAATTAAAAACACAAAGCATTGCTGAATTGGTATTTACATTTCTTCCAGAACAGTAGCCAAGATCAAGCTTGTTATTTAAAAAGACAAACAGCCAAACAAAATCCCTGTTAAACTGCATTCCGTACATAATGGGGAAAAAAATCTATCTTGACTGGTAACGAAAAGCCATTCTTTCCTAAAGGTGACATGGTTTAACCAGCAGAGGGTGCAAGTATTTGAGTTATCACAACTGTAGGCTGCTGTCTGTAACTAAACAAATAAACACTGGCAACCCACATACTATCCGCTCCTATGGGACAATGTTACATTTAACAGCATTTTATTTTCACAGTGCTAGAGCGATGTGCAAACCTGCAGATTATGTCCTGGATAGTTTTAACTCCTCTTACAATTCGACCCAGACACATTTACCTGTAAATACAACAAAGGAATTGGGCATAATATTTGATTTTCCTTTTCAACGCTTCTGTTTACACAAGGAGCTAAGTTTTCAACCTGACCTCTTCTTTCGCATCTGCTGGATCCAATGCTAAAATTCAGTACCAACGTTTTTCAACTTGAATTCCTCAAATTAGGCGCCCACATACGGAATTGCTGAATACACTCAAACATCAGAAAACACTGACCCGTTGCTCAGCACCATTGAGAAAGAGCCAGGCCCCTTTCTGGTCATTGTCTACATACATGTGTGACTTTATAATGAATCAAAATGCAACATTTATTATAATAGCCAGCTCTTATAGCACTTTTCTTTCATGGATCTCAAAGCACTTTACAAAGGGAGTCAGTATCATTGGCCTCGTTTTTCAGATGGGGAAGCTGAAGCACAGAGAGGTGAAGTAACCTGCCCAGCAGCAGAGCCAGGAACAAACCCCAGGTCTCCCGAATCTCAGTCCAGTGATCTGTCTTCTAGGCCAGTGCTTCTCAAGCTATCTGATGTGGGGGACCGGCAATTTTTTTTCCCAATGTGCCAGGGACCGGTGCCATATTATTATCCTATTCAACGCTCTTATGAGGAAACTCGCCGCGGACCGGCAGCCGATGGCTCACGGACTGGCACCGGTCCGCGGACCACCACTTTGAGAAGCACTGTTCTAGGCTACGTTGTACTCAAGTTTGAATGCTTGTGTCCCTACATGTCTAGCTCCTAGCCCTGGAAGCACAATTGGGTAGGCATCCAAGGTCATTTCCATCCTCAGTCCTGTGTCTACAATTGCTTGTGGATACAGAATTAAAGGAGATTTAAGTGTTGCCCAGAAAATAAGTTCACGCCACGTCTCAGTTCTGCTAGTATCACTCAGTAAATACAAGTATCTGAGTCCCCACGCTTAGCGTGGACACCTCCATTACTAATCCCGATTGTGAAGAGTGTTAGTATTTAGGCAGATATTGACTTCAGACGGAAAACCGGCATATGCAGTTGGAACCATGGAATTTTACGTTCAGTTTGAGCAAGAACAAGCCTTTATGCCATTTCTAAAAGGACGTTGAGGGCATGATTAATCACTTTGCTCAATGTCTACAATAAATTCTTAAATCACTGGTGTTGACTTCAACACCAGCACTGGGGCACTTGGTTCTGACTTCGAGCCATCCTCTCTGGTCTTCTGATTGAAGAACATGCAACCGTTCCAAGGCTTCCCAGTTCTCCCCGAGAAGACCTACATAAGTGTGGGTTCAAAAGGCCAAAGATGTAATGTGTTCTGTCACATTTCTGGCACTCTGTTTGTGTTACTACCACAGACAACCATCAAATCACTGAACAGGCACCTTGTAGCTGGGGCTATGTTAACCTCTTCTCTGTGGCACCTTGGTATTCAGTGTTCAAGCATCTCAAATTTGCAGGCTATTTGAACAACAGATGGCATAAATGCAATAAAGTCCTCCTATACATTGGTGCAAGTCTAGATTATGGAAGATGATTTGCACAAGTTAAAGGGAAAGGAGAATCTAGTGGGGCCTGAACAAGGCAGGTTGTTTGTGGAGCTCTGAGGGGGAAAAGCTAAGTGTGCAGTGAGTTAAATAAATTGCAGGCAGATTGCCATGGTTGAGGGCCCAGGACTATCTGCTGAGTCAGTACCAGGCTACTTGAGCAAGGTTACAGCGCTATGCAGCATCACCTCATCAAAACAGGGCTTGTTTTATTTCTGGCAGCTGGGAGGTGCCTACCAGAGAATTATCAATCCCTGAAGCACAGTAAAGATCCTTGGGGAAACTCATTCCTAGCAACATGTCCTGCAGAGGTCAGCCAGGCTGAGCTGGACGGAGAAGCACAAAGGAAAGTCCTTCAGGCCATGGGTGTGCAAGTCAACCAGCTGCTGCAAAGACATTTCAAGCCAAAAGAATAGGAGTCGCCGTAAGCTTTCCTTAAGTACACAGACCTCTTGGCTGGGTGAGCAGCTGTTGCAGACATGGATAATGGATCTGTGCCTGAGAATCTCTGGTCTAGTGCTAAGCCTCAGCTACACTCAGTTGCCTGTGCGTACAGAAATGTAGCTAAGACACCCTTTATACTGTATTTCAACCTTCCCAGCGGCTGTAGAAAAACTACCCACCACTCTCTACAGAGGCACCAGCCAGAGCCGCCACGCTGACCTAAACAGGGATTTAAATAGTTCTTTGCTGCCGATGGCACAAAGCCAACAAGTTTCCATGCCGCAACCTTTGTTCCACTTCTCGCTTGCCCCCGAAGCAAGACAGCGTTAACAGTTACGGTCACATAGAGGGCATGCCAGGCAAACGTGGGGCCCAGATATGAACTGGATTCAGTTTTCAAGCAGCTGCATCTAGGCCTGTTGTTGGCTTTCACACCTGCTGAATGTGGCCAAATTGCCAGCATAGATGCCCTGAGTTGCTGCGTGAGCCATCTGTCCCTTCTGGACACCTGTTTCCTTGAACTCACTTTGGACTGGGAAGGATTAGCGTCTTCATACATTTCTGGACGGCAAGCCCCGTGAAATTCCCTGACATAACAGTCATTGCCCTTAAGGAGCCACACACATCCCAGTGCGGGGGATCTTAATTACACCACAGTGTTTGGGCCCCCGAATAAAGGGGGTACGTGCTGGAGTAATGCAAGAATGACCCGCACAGAAAGTGCACAGAAAGGTTCATTGAGACTTCAGTGAGGGGGGCGGGATAACAAGCTGTTTGATTTCTCTAAGTCACATTTCATGCATGCAGCAAGAGGTCACTACGCATTGAGAAGACTTCAAATGGAGCCAGAACCTGAAAGAGCTAATTTTCCCACGAGATGGGAGTTTTTTGGGGTGTCAGATTCTGACCCCATCCTCAATTCAGCCCGAAAACCAAACTAGCCTAAACCTCATCCAGATCCCAAACAGCCTCCTTGGTCCATCACTCACAGTGTCAGTGTAAACGGATCGTTGTGCATCCTTTGCCAATCCATTTCACCCCTGACCCCCAGCCTCAGCCAAGCAGGGTTGGGCAGGTTTCAGCACACAGGTACTCAGACCAGACAGGAGACGCACACCGCTGCATGGAAGGGACTCCTGTCTGGGAGTGTGACAGCCGCTTCCACACTCTAGCGTGACCCGGGACAGCCGCTGGCGAGCCTGGTGCCCATCCCAGTGGGCAGGGCTGGGAATGGTACTGCCATGCCGGAGGAGCTGCCTGGGCTGGGCGCTGGCTCCTGTGAGCTGTGGCCCAACATGCTGCTGCTTTCGCCGCTGTGGTTCCTGGCCCGGTTGCTGGCCATGGCTCTGCTCATTGTCGCTAGAGCCTTGCAACTTTGCAGATATCCATTTTATATTTGCACCCACAGATCTAATTTTGTACCAGTGCAGGGCTCTAATTGTAAGCTCTTTGGGGCAGGGGCTGTCTTTCTGTTCTGTGTTTGTACAGCGCCTAGCACAAAGGGGTCCTGGGCAAGGATTAGAGCTCCTACGCGCTACAGCAATACAAATTAATACTAATTAGCTAATTCAATAGGAGCCAATTCCAGAGCAAGGCATTTATCTCAATGGCTATGCTGTGAAAGAACAACCCACTTTGGATCCAGCTTCCACCCAAAGGAAATACTAGTCCAATGGAAGTTCCCATGGAGGGGGAAGCACATTAACCCTGGGGCTTCCCCTTCTTTGTTTGGGATGACAAGCGACCAGAAGGGGCTGAAAAACCTGGCGGTCAAATGGGCACATAACACATTAGGCCAGAAAGACGAGACAAAGTGGCTGGAAGTGGAGTGTTCTCACAGGCCACAGGAATTATAATCACTGCGGAGGAAGCACCGGTATCCAGGCAGGACCGAAGCCGGTTGCTGACAGTCTTGCAAGAAAGTCTGTTCTTGAGAGGGACCCCGGCAAGTGTTGCTGCTTCACGAGGTTTGGTTCAGATAAGCGTTCAAACGGTCAGATGGCCACATGAGTTCAACTCCAAGACTCCTGAGGGTTGGACCATCACTACGGCTTACCCACTTGGTGCCGTACGTAATCTTGTTTTGGCGTCTGTCCCTCCTAGTATGGGATGGCAGTAGAGGGAGACACTTTCCATTACAGGTCCCATCTCCTTTCATCCATCCCTCTTCCCCAAACCAGAGATACCCCTCTTCCATCTTCCTGGACCACTGCCCCAACTCTCCCGGGATTGCATTAAAGACTGTCACAGTCCGCTGTGATTTCGGTCTCACTGCTGTTTTCTGATCTCCCGCTGGGTTTGCTGCAGATCTATGCTTCCTCCTGCATCACACCGGAGCCAGGCAAGCAAACCTGAGCCCAGCTGCTTCCTCTCCCCAGCAACTTGCAGCTGCTTCTGCCTACAGCGAGGCCCCACTCCCTGGCCCCGCTGGATGCAGAGGCAAGAGCAGTGTCAGCAGGACCTTCTGTGTGACATTCGTATAAGCAGCGTTTTCATCTATCCTTTGTAAGGAGAAGGCGCGGGCCCAGGGCAAAGCTTCTTCCAGCCTCTTTGCACTCCCCTTCAGGAAGTCTCTGAACTAGAGATGAACCCAGGATTCCATTCAGGATTTTGCTACAGTCCAGCTGTGCTTTCAGCTCTCTCCTCTACTTCCAGCTTGCCTTGTTTTTAATTTGTGTGCCATGAAATGCAACCAGGAACATATCTGCATTTCTGCTCGGCCCTGGCCTTTACCAGGACATCAGAGGGAAGCCCTGCATTAGCCTCTCCATTCTGCCGCCTCTGGGACGAGAGGCTTGCTGACGTGCTGGGCGAGCATTTCTGCACCAAGCCAGCACGGATTGTTACTTTTCTGACCTGCAGCGTGGATTTCAGAAGAGAATCCCCCAGTTTTGTACTGCCCGTCTGTTACAATCAACCAGCCAACAGAGCCCATCGTTCTTCTTGGTGCCTAAGTGTAAGACATCATCTGACGAGTTTGGACTTCCGTTTACATCAATCCCCAGCTCCTCCTGCCAGTCTGCCCACTCAGTAATAGTGCACCCTGCACAACTCAGACAGCCACACCCCTGAGGTGCTGCAGGAACCCACTGGGCAGAAAACAAAGACTCCAGCTTGTGGCTAATTGCTTGCACAGTTGATGCAACTCAGCTCTAGCTAACGAAGTCCATGTTAGTGTCAGACAATTGCTTGAAGTTTAGCTTGCACTTTGTAACAGTCAGATAAAATTACAGGCCGTTGGCACTGCTTATTAAACATTTCTACTGTAACAGCGAATGCCACAAGCCCACCCCCAAGCGGGGTTCTTCACAATCCCTGTCCCAACGAGTTACTTGCAGCATTGTTCAAGGGCTTGTCTACACTAGATTTGCCCCATAACCTTTCTTTCCTATTGCCGACATTTGCAACTCAATTGGAGGGAGTGCTAGAGCAGACTAGCCACTGGCTGGTTAAAACATTGGCGGGGCCTGTCTCTGCAAGAGCCCCTACCATTGCTGACGCTGATAGGACTGTATCTGGGACAGCATCTGGGACAGCAACGATGGAGTTTGTCCAGTGGAGACAGCCTGGCTTGTTTCCCCTGGCACGCCCACTGGGAATCTTTGCTTTGTTGGTTTGAACAAGATTCTTGGATTTTCGTTTTGCCTTTATTAAAGATTTTTTTTCTTTTCATGCTCTCAATCCTTTGCCTGGAATTACAGAGTTCTGTCAGATAAAGATTTCCCACTAGCATAAACTAAACGTCTTCTCTCCCTTAAAGAGCTCACGGAACAAAAATGCCATTCTATTGCAGAGCTAGCAATATACCAGTCACACAGTTCTTCCACAAAGCCTTTTCTAAATCACTGCAAGAATCCTTCCCTCCCCGGGTCCGAGAGCTGCACCCACTGACCGACATATCATCGGAACTATTTAGCCAGGGCTCAGACCGGCACGCACACTCCTGTGCCTGTCTACTTTTCTATAAAGCACAACGGCAAAAGACCTAAGTACTGACGGACCTTATTCTTTCCCAGCTGTGCCGAAACAAGCATCTATTGTTAGCTGCAGTAAGGCAGCGAAAAGATGAACCATTGAGACGATCGTCAGGCCAGTCCCGTGAAATGTCATGCCCACAGCTACACCACGTTATTCTGCTTCAGCCTGGCGTAGCCAATTCATCCCCACCCATTGGAAATGCCATTCAGTGCCATGACACCATCAGATTACTTGTGGTCATGACACCATGTGACTAACAGCCACAGGACTCTGGGGAAGAGCTGGTTTCTAACTCTTCGGAGTGTCACACAAAAAGCTTTTAGAAACAACTGTTCTCCATGGGGAAGGTACAGAGTGGCCCATTATGCCTGGCTTCCATTCTCCCCATCTGTCCTTCCAAGGACGTTAACACAGGGCACAGTCTTCTCTCTGTGTGCATGTGCAGTGCTCATTATTGGTAATCAGAGTTAAGTACGCACAGCCAGAGAAGAATATAAACACCTCCCTATTTCAGTTAATAGCCGCGGGCAAGGTATTTTCCATTCTTCTGCCTCCACACAATGGGCTACTTTTTATAGGGAGCAGAATGGGGCAGGGCAAAGTATCAACTGCATTTCATTATTGTCTCCCTTGATTTGACATTTTTTACTCCTGGGTATTCCTGGGTCACAGCAGAAATCCATTGGAGGCACTTTGATGTTGTATACAGTCATTAATACACATTAACACTGGATTTGATGGTAGGAGAGATGCAAGACTTTGCATGTTGTAAACAGCTTCAGTTTTTAATCATTTATTCTGCTTCTTGTTGCTCTCTTTGCCTGGGGGCACGGGAATCTAGTGGATTAGGCGTAAGAGTGGGAGAGCGGAGACCTAGGTTCTAGCTCCATGCGTTATTCTGCAACACTTCGGGCTTTTCTACACCTGCAGCACAGCAGAGGGGCAGCCGCCCTGTTACAGCTGTGCCGCTGTAGCGCTTACCGAAGTTGCTACCTACGCTGACAGGAGAGCTTCTCCCATTGGCGTAGGTGCTCCACCTCCCCGAGAGCCGGCAGCTGTGTCAACGGGAGAAGCCTGCTGTTCACATAGTGCTGTCTACACCGGGAGTTAGGACAATATAACTGTATTGCTCAGAGGTGTGGATTTTCCACACCCCTGAGCGAAGTAGTTATACCGACATAAGGCTGTAGTGTAGACCAAAGCTTAGTCACGAGGGCCAGGTTTCTGAAGGTGTTTAAACACCTAGCTCCCAAATCAAATGGGATTTATGTGCCTAAATACGTTTAAAAATCTGGCCCTTAGACTTTCTCAGCCTCAGTTCTGAATCAGCAAATACACATGGTGATACTTATTTCTCTTTGCTGTGTGGCTGACGTGATGTGTTTGTGAAGCACCATCCATGTTTGCTCTGATCAGCCAGTTTTAGAGGTCAGAAAGCAGGACTGCCTGGCTAGCAGCCCATGTTCTGTCTGTATTAGGTGTCTCCGAGAATTCCCTATCACCACCTCCTGCTTTTCTGGGCATTAGTGACCTGGGCCTCCTGGAATATATTGTAAGGTTTGGTCAACTTTCACAGTCCTTAGATCAAACTAAAATGCTTCAGAGTTTAAAATCTAAAGGGAACACAAACAACCTCCCCAAAAAATCCTGCTTTATATACATAAACATTCTTGTTCCTAACTTCAGAATGTGCACACCAATTTCCTGCCTTAGGTCTGAAGGAAATCTACAAAACCAGACAAGTTCGAGACAGATTAGTTCAGCTTTTGAGGATTTATGGCTGCACAAAAAACATTTTTCTCTAACAAATGCAGGAAAGTTGGGTTCTTTCACAATGCATGTGTTACAAGAGTGCGCTGTGTCTTTTTATATGTAAATAGTTAATAAGACCAGGTTGTGTGGTGTGTTGTTGTAGCCGGGTCAGTCCCGGGCTATTCGAGAGACAAGGTGGGGGAGGTAATATCTTTTAGTGGACCAACATTACCTTGCCCACCTTGTCTCTCTAATAAGACAAGGTGACAGTAGATGGTGCTTGTGAAGATGTAACGTAGCTCCCAGGTGTTGAAGGACGAACAAAAAACGTGCTGTGCATTGCAAATGGCTCTCTCTGCGCAGCTCTTCACACCGTGTCAGAAGTAAGACAGAACACTGCACTAGTTCCTTCTTGCGGCTGACCAGAGGCACTGAGGGCAGGTCTACACTTAAACCGCTGCATTGGTAAGAGGTGCACCACTGTAGCACTTAAGTGAAGCTGCTCCTACGCCGACAAGAGAACTTCTCCCATCTGCATAGTTAATCCACTCCTGCGAGAGGCGGTAGCTGTGTCGATGGGAACAGCTCTCCCGCCGACATAGCGCTGTCTACCCTGGGGGTTAGGTCGGTGTAACTACACCGCTCAGGGCTGTGGATTTTTCACACTCCTGAGCAATGTAGTTATACCGATATAGGGCTGTAGTGTAGACGTGGCCTGAGTTCCTGCAGCAATGGCTGTGAGCAATATTCTACTCCCTGGCGTGATGCAAATTCACGGGAATGTCTGAAAACTGGAGCTTCTGCAGGGCCTCAAAGACAAACCGAGGTGGCTGCAAGACTGGACAGAGAAAGCAGGGCAATTAACCTGAGTGGCTGCCCAGAATGCAGCAACTGGGAAGGACTGAATCACAATGTGCTTGCTCCAAATTTCAAACCTATCCACCTCTGACTGGAGACTGAGCATGCCTCAGATTTGCTAAAATGATGAGATTGTAAAAGAGGGGTGAAAATGGAGGCTGCTATGTAGCCTTAACTCTAAAATGCACATGTTTGCACCACCCTTTCCTAACGAAAGCAGGAACAGACGAAAACACTTCAGTGAAACATTACAAATGTTGCCACCACTTTTGATTCTGTCACAAGTCTCGGGACCTTTGGCTTTTCTCTTCGCACCCCAGCTTCTGGGGTCACCGGGTTTTATGAGAATCTCAGCTTTCATTTTAAAAACAGTTCCCTAGCCCTCATGGTTGCGGAGAAAACTTGAGCCAAATGCCCCTACAGGCTCAAAAAGCCAGAAGGTAAATAAACCCCCAATTTTATTATTTGTAAAATCGCAGGATTTTAAAGCCAATCCTGTGACTTTGGGGGCCTGGTTCTTGATTTGTGAGCAATACTAACTTAAGCTCATGCTTAACTGTAAATACTCAAGTCAACGGGAGTTAAGCACATGCTTCAGTGCTTTGCTGAAGTGGGACTTAAGTCATTTTTTTTAAATATTGGTAAAATGAACACTACTCGTTTAGCCCTAAAAAGCAATCTGCCAGAGAAAGCTTGAGACTTCCTGAAAGAGCTCAAGGAGTCAAGCCGAACCAGGTCACAGCCAAACCACGCAGTCAGAATCTTTATTAGAAGTTGTCCTTTACTGGCCCGCTCTCAACCAGAATCCAAACATCTCCCTTGAAACAGTTATTCCTTAGTGGATTGTGAAGAAGTCAGCTGCATTACTCATTATAGCGATAGCGCTTAACCCTGTTTAATATCCAACACATCCATATCTCACTTAACAAACATGCTACGGCACTGGGGAAAATATTGGTATTTTAGTTGCAAGAGAGCCAATCACAAAGTCTGACACATAGCACAATTAAGTCTCCCCCCCCCTCCCAAAAAAAAACAACCTCCAGGAGGCACCAACTCTGATGTTTCACTTTTGTGCAGATAGTAAAAATGGAACCTTTCACGCAGCTTTCCTATAAGTTGAGCAATTTCATTTCCACCCCATTACTTGTCCTACTTACTGGTAAGGTTGCAATCACTTTTTGTTTTTTTAAGGAGGAGACATACAGCATGAAATGAAGAAGAATCTCCTTAAGTTACTAGCAGTATTAAAGGTTAGGTTCTGTAAATGAGCTCCCCCCCAAAAACACACAAACAGGTTTGACAGTCCAGCAGAGGGCAGTCGCACACAAATCCTATGGTTACACAACATAGAGAAATAAGGTGAGCTCAAGAAAACGGGGGAGGAGGGAGGAGGGAGTTGTTTTCGTGTTTTTAAAAAGAAAGATTTCCAGGATTTTAGCATGCACTGCGATAAAAGGAGTAATTGACATTACTTTAATATGATCGCCACGTAATGAGAGAGAATTTATTTGAAAAGGTTAAAGATGCATCTAAACGTGTAATATCTTTCCAAATTAAATACAGTATATATATATATATATATAGAGAGAGAGAGAGAGAGAGAGAGAGAGAGAGAGAGAGATCAGCCAGTGTCTTGAATATGTCTAGGTGCAAATGAAATAACAGTGCATGCGTTTTCACGGCACAGAGAAAATAGGTCTATTATATTAACAAGACTGTGGTCCAAGCTGCAATTTATTGCAAAGACTGTGCCTGGAAGTGAAAATGAACCAAAGTGCATTTCTACCCATTGCTTTTAGATAGCAAACGACTGGCTCATTTTCCTGAATTGTTTTCATGTGCAGAGTTCCCCACCCAATTCCTCTGGACTGTGGTCATGGCTACAATGAGCTTTGTCTGCCCGTGTTTATTCTGCTCCTGCTAACAGAGACAGTGATAGGGCTATTGCTGAGTCAGGGCACACAGACGTTCTCCGAATCTCTCCTCTTTAACTGAAGTAATTCTTGTGTCAGTGCTGGACGATAATGTGGATGAGCGGGCAGCCTTTCTGCTTAGTTTTTCTTTTCCTTTTAGCTCCAGCACCAAAGATCATGGGCGCTCCCACACCCACTCTGGAAAAAAAAAGACAGCACAACTTTTATAGTGGTGGGAGAGCCTGGTTCTGTAGGGTCCACAACACTGCAGTCCTCATCGGTGTGATGATGCAGCAATGTGGAGAGGTGTGAGGTGAGAGGATGCAAAACGGGATGTAGGAGCCGGGGGGGAGCCGGAGCGGTTCGGTTTAAGAGACAGATGGAAGGACATGGCAACACGAGGAGAAGATAGATCGCAGGAAGGAGATATCTACTGAAAGAAAATGTAATCCTGTGTTATTGCTTTCCAATGTAAACAGCCCTCTAGAAGCAGCTAAACATTCACATTCTTATGACACAAACACTCAAGAGTGCAAATAGATTTGTCTAGTCTACATGAAAAATTATGTAAATTTATTTATTGAGTCCTCCAAGGTCTTAGCCTGACCGTCTACAGTTAAACTATTAGGCTACCTCTCCCCCGCTCTTAGTTATGTCCTGTCAGAAGATCTAAGAGTTTTTATTTTAGGCAGCAGCAAATTTTGAACTTGGCCACTACGGAGGTTGCAAACATCTGACAAGGAAGTCTGGGTCTCTTTACAAGCTTAGTTTCTTTTGGTTTCCATTTGTTAGATGAGTTTGACTGGGGCTTTTGAGATGGAAGTCGCAGGAAGCGAGCGGAGAGACCAATGGAGGGAGACCCCAAGGATGGGTTTCTGAAGAGGAAAGAGTGATTCCTTCTGAGGAGGGGCAAAGGGGCCATGGAGACCCACTGATGATTACCAAGGAGAACATGGAGGGCAATAGAATGGGTTGCTGCAGCTAGAGAAGGGATCTGGGGCCACGTATTTTGTGCTAAGTAACAAGTTGAAGTGCAGTTTTTGACTGAACACGCAGCAGTTTAATCCCAATTTGGATGGGCGACGAATAGCATCATCCTACCCACCAAGACAGAAGAGCAATTCTAGCCAACTATGATAGTACTCAGGTGGTCAGGGTAATTTTAGCTGGATAGTAGGGAAACCCTGGACAGGGCATGAGTAGTGCCTTCATTTCTGGTTCTGAGTGAGGCTGGGAGAAGTCAAGGTCAAAATTTTCAAAAGTGCCCTCTGATTTTTTTTTACGGCTGAGATTTTAGCACCTGGGGGCACCCACTGAAGAGCAAAACCAAGGCTCCTGCACTGCTACATAACACAATCTGTAGCAAAGACAAGACAGGTCCAAAAATGGGGTTTCACGAAAAAAAATTTAAATGACAAATTCCTTTTTGGCCACCCCGCCAAAATACCATCAGAAATTTTTCATCAAAAAAAAAAAAAAAAAACCCATTCAATTTGAATCTAAACCATTTTTTTGGTTTGTTTTCAGGGTTTCGGTTTTGATTTGCCTTTGTCTTGACTTCTTTGGTGCATCTGGCCACACCCTCTTCAGGGAGCTGGCAAGTCTTTTGCAGATATTCTACACTGGACCTTTTCTGTGTTTCAAGTTGGTTTGGTGAGTGCGAAGCAGGTGGGCTTGGCTCACGCTTCGAACATGAAGGCAGGTTTTATAGCAAGTTGCTGTGATTTCTGGTATGCAACAATGGGAACATATGGCCCAAAGTATGCAAATGTACTGTTGCTTTAAAAACATTTTCTAATGCAGAACAGTGCGCAAGAACGAAAAGAAAAGCAAATGAAATCCTGGAGTAGATCTGCCGTATCTAGGTTACCTTGATTATGTTTCACTAAATATGGATGAACATTAATTAGCAGGCTGCTTATTTCCAGAAAAAATTGATTTACTCTTAATGAACTAATCAGATTCTATTTTTTAAAATGATGAAATTATAACATTGCACCAAGGAGTCCGTATTCAGTTTTCAACATTTCACCAAGCTCTGTTCTGATAAGAATGAATGAAATGACTGTCTTGATATTTAATATTCATGAAGACTTCTAAATCTTTGGTGATGATTCCTCCAGGTATCGACTGCAACTAATTTAGTGTACTATCTGTTCCTAATCCATTGCTCCCATGTTGGATTTACCAGAAATAAAAAGTGATGTGTTAGCAACAAAGGCTTAACAGCTACAGGTTTACAGCTGCTCAACATTATTGGAGTATGGATTGGCATATTCATAATTATAGGCTAAAAAGATTCAGTAGCTGAAACACTGAATAGAACAGGAAAAATACATTAGTCTCCATCTCTGGCCTAACACTGTTTAGCTCCAGCTACTTGTTTTTAGAATATTAATAAGATTCAAGCTGTGCGCTGTAATTAAAATGCTGATTACAGTTCCCTCCATCTGCAATTGATTCTACGCAAGAAATTAAAGACAAATTCACAAGAGACCTGGAAAGTTTACTGGAGAAATTTTTTTTTTTTAAAACAGACTGATAGGCTTAGGAAAGCAGTGACGCAAGAATTCAGATGTGATCCGTTCTTACAGCTGGCCGCAATATTCAGGTACCACTACATCCCAATGGCTGGCTGGCCAGGAAGCTTTCTATCCTTGTACAATATACACAGCTGAGTGTTATGTTCATTATGCCAAAAGCCAGAAACCTTTACCCAGTTTATTTAATCAAATCATCCCCAAGTACTTGGGACAAACTGAACGTTGGGGTAAAATGATGTCAATTGAGTTATTCCAAGACTGAAAGTAGCTCTTAGCATAAAGCTAAAGAGGTGTTCAATCAGTGTTCATGATCCTGAGCTGCACTCATTTACAAGGACAAGTAGATTTTGGAACCTGTCCAGCCTGAAGCTTATTGATCATGCAGCAAGAATCCTGTAGGGTTTCCGTATAACGAATCCTTTGACTTTGTAGGAACTACAGGCATTATAAAATGGTTATTTTAAAAGCATACATTAAGTATAGATCTCCCCCCTCCCCCGTACCTCCCTTCTTTTGCATTTCAGTTCAATCTGTCACAAGTCTGTTTCCTGAGCTTAAAGGCAAAATCCTGCCTCTCCAGTAGAAGTTGCACTAGGTGTTGTGGATAGGAAAGCAGAACAGGGGACTGGCAGCGTGTTTGTCACAAGAGCCATCCTAATGATGCAAGATAGGATGCCTCGGAGCACTGCAGAGTAGGCAAGTCACACCGGACAGCAACACGCCCATCCTCACTCCTTAGAAAAGAGTAACGCATCCCTGGTCAGTATATGCTGGAGCTGAAAGCACGCAAGGTAGCATCTTGCTGGGCACCTACCATTCCTCCAGCCGGAATACCACGCCCCTGTGAGGGTGAGACACGCTGGTAAGAATAACAAGGAGTCCGGTGGCACCCACGAAAGCTTATGCCCAAATAAATCTGTTAGTCTTTAAGGTGCCACCGGACTCCTTGTTGTTTTTGTGGATACAGACTAACACGGCCACCTCCTGATACTGGTAAAAATGTTACCAAGTCTTCTTCACCCTGGGCACTTGATTTAGCCCAGTGCATATTGGGTCAAGGTTGAGCTACTATTCTGATGGAAGCAAAGCAAACAAGATTAAAGTGTAAGATTTATTAAGTCTCTTCACGGTAATTGAAAGTTGAGCTGTTCATGTCACTAGCAAATTACTACCCGTCAATGCTGCACATGCAAAAGTGTAAGAAACTGCATTCCAACCAAAGGTAATGTTTAGTGAGTTTAGCTGCGAAGTTGCAGCCATACAATAAATTCTTCCAAGAGGCACAGCAAAGGCTGAGAGCAGTGATGGCTGTTCAACCAGGAATGACCGCTGGTGACCGATATTACTTTTTACACAACATAGTATATTCCCATCGGTCCATTTCTGAAGAATCTGCTGAATGACCAAGAGATTAAAATTGCATGAAGTAGTTTATTTTCAAACTCCTGTGAACAGCTGAAGCAAGTCTCAGGGGGGGGAGATAAAGGGAAAGGTTATCTGCAGAAAAAAGGTGACTACTCCAATAAGTTTATTATTTATTAAATGTAGGCGCCATTCTTCACACAGATAAAAGTGCTTTACATAGATAAGAGCCAGCTATAGACCACATAGCAATACAATTAAGGGGAAAACAAAAGCATGGATTGGATTTGCTTTTAAGCAAGCCATAGCTTGCCAGTCATTAGAAGAGGAGTGCCACCAAACAAAGGATGAAGCTTACAACATGTAATGGGTAGATCGGTACCAAAAGAGGCCATGTTGTACATCAGATCACTACAAGCTGAACATTCGAACACTGTGCACTATAAATACTCCTGCAGGTTGATTGCTCATAAGGTTCTAAGGGTAGGTGATAAAAACTTAAAATAAATCTTCAGTTTAAGTGGGAGCTGTCAGAGCACAAAATAAAGGCTTAACCAGTGTGATGTGAAAGTGACAAGCAGAACGTGGAACAGATTGGAGAAGGCGAGTAGACGCTATCGGGAGGATGACAAACAGAGTGTTATAAAGGCACAGTAATCTCTCCACCAGACTAAGCTGTGAAGATTTGGCAGCAGGAATAATGAAGCCAAGTAGTTAAGTCATCGAGACCTAGGGAGAGTCGAAAGGAATACTCAAAACTGTAACCAAAGTTTCCACTACAGAGACTCTGGGTCAATTTTTCCTCTCCATTAAATCTATATGAAGGATTCAACCCTGTCTGAAAAGACCTGAGTCCATGTGGAGTTGGGATCCTTCAGAGTGAGAAAGGGAGCCTCGGTTTTGTCCATGGAAGAGACAGATGAAATTGATGCCCATCCGATTGCCCAGCTGTGACTGATTCAGGGCACCAGTTTAAAAGGGCCAATTAAATTTTCAGAACTGTCATTTACAGAAACCCACGGAAAAGGCTTTATTGTCAGAATTTCATAGAGAAGAGGAAAAGGAGTAAAGATATAGTGTAGCTCTTAAATTTTATATCAGTTTTATTGCCCTCTTTAAACTTGAAGAGCACATCCAAAGAAACCTATTGAGTTTAGAAGAACGACAGAGGCTACCTAACAAGGTACTGCCCCATGGCAGTGCTTCTTAGTGTGCCTGACACGGCCCATGGAGCCTTGTGAACTGGGCACTGTAGCTGCAAGGCACATGGGGTTAAGGGAATACGGGTGAGAAAAAGGAGCAGCGTGGATATGTATCCACCCCAAACTAGGGTTGCCAGGTGTTCGACCAGAATGCCCGGTTGAAAAGGGACCTTGGCGGCTTTGGTCACCACCGCTGACCA
>NW_020664418.1:49050679-49072847 GCF_002925995.2 Terrapene triunguis | reverse complement strand
CACACCCAAACTCCCTCTCAGAACCCGCACCCCCACCTGCACCCCAACTCCCTGCCCCAGCCTGGATCCCCCTCCTGCACCCTGAACCCCTCATTTCTGACCCCACCCCAAAGCCCACACCTGCAGCCCAGAGCCCATACCCCCTCCCATACCCCAACCCCCTGCCTCACTCCAGAGCCCCATCCCACACTCCGAACCCCTCAGCCCAGAGCCCCCTCTTGTACCCCAAACCCCTCATCCCCAGCCAAGAGTCTGCACCCCCAGCCCAGAGCCTATACCTCTTCCCACACCCCACACCCTCCCAGCCACCAGCCCAGATCCCCCCCTGCACCCCAAACCCCTCATCCCCAGCCCCATCCCAGAGTCTGCACCCCCAGCTGATGCCCTCAACACCTACCACACTCCAACCCCCTGCCCCAGCCCAGTGAATATGAGCAAGTGAGTGAGGGTGGGGGAGAGTGAGCAACAGAGGAAGGGGGGGGATGGTATGAACATGGGCGGAGCCTCAGAGAAGAGGCGGGGCAGGGGGCGGGGCAACAGTGTTCAGTTTTGTGCAATTAGAAAGATCCGGTCAAAGTGACAAAAGTCAACAGTGTACCGTGACATGACAGGGGTCAGTAGCCACCAATTCCAGTGGCTAACGTTACATCCACCACTCCACATTACCAGGCACAACACAGCTGAGAGACAACTGACATTTGTGATTTCGGAAAGACACGTTTCCTGGCGTGGCTCCTATGTAGTAGCATTAGCAGCAGCTCCGTTGGAAGAGTGCTAGGCTTTAGGGCCAAATCCATTGGGTTGTTGCTGAGGCAATCTCCTGTCTGCTTCAATGGATTATTTGCCCGTTATTAGTAAGGACTAAGTAATGCTTGATGAAGACCTCAGCATTGCAATCTTAATGCAGATATGGACTAAAAGATACAAAGGGCCATTATAGCGAAGACCCTTTTGCATACAAATGTTTTATTTATTCCTAAATGATATAAAAGAAAGATACAATTCATTAAACCGGCTTTAAAGTCTCACTTCCCTAAACAAGAAAGCCACACTTAAAAAGAAAAAAATACCAGAGATTTCAGCCTGTCACAATGGTATTAAAGAGATTCCTGGGACAGAACGTGTGTTTTAACAGCTGTGTTTTAAGATTACCACTGAACTTCAATCAGGTTTGTTAAGGAAAAATTACTTACTTGTTCCAGTGGAATGACAAGAAAGGACCCTCCGCCAGCACTCTCCGTTACTATGGCGAGGAACTTGGCATTAACAGCACAGAAGTGGTTGTCATGAACATTCTTGGTAATTGGAATCCCATCAAAGCAGTGCTCTCGGTTTGCCACTTTCCCATAGACATTTCGAAACTTTGAACTGCGATACTGCGGACGCCATGACATCTGTGGAGCAAATGTACGAAGATTTTTACAATAGTCCAGTCTTCATAAGGAAAGAGAAACAAATGCCACAAGTGACTTCTACACTTAACCTGCATGGTCACAGGAAAAAAACCATTGAGTAGTTGAAGTCCTCCCTCCTTGTCATTAGGAGATAATGTGGTTTAAGCCAGACCCTGGTTACAAATCACCAAACACTCTGGACAGGTTCAGATCCTCTGGTGAACTTTACAGTTCAGATGTATCTCTACATGAAGGGCAAAAATTTAAATCCAGAGTTGTAGTCAGGAAATTTCTCTCTCTCCTTCTACAGAGATCTACGAAAAGAACTTGCAAGGGATGTTGGGAAAGTGTTCCAAAGATTTCTTTTAAAGCAAAGGAAGCAAAGCTTGGAACATTTGGATTGTCATCTGAAGATTAAAAGAAAGCTGGGTAGCTAACCAGCAGGCAAGCCATACTTTGTGTTAATGAGCTGTCTCATTCGCCTACTCTTCGCAAATGTACAGAGAACTATTCCCATGCTAACAACATCACTAAAAAAAAGCCGCGAGCTGCAATTAATCAAAGCCTGAATACAAATACAATAGTTTTACATTTACATAGTATCTCTCCTCAAAGTACTCAGTGAAACGATGAACAGCCATCTTTCTACTTTAAAAATACATATTCCTGTACAAAAGTGAACACACCTGGAAGTCAGTGGGCATTTGGGATACCAAAGAACTGAAAGATAGGGATCTATGACGTAGAATTAAAGATTCCAGGGTCTTGACATCTACTCTGTCTAGGATAAAAAAAGGGTTAAAGGCAGTTTCCAGGCACACCCCCACCTGTCCTTGGGTCTTCCTTTTAATTTTAATACTTGTCCTTTTTTCTCATTTTTCCCATTTGTGTGAAAGACCTACAACTAACAATGCAGGGGAAGCCCTTAAACTGACTATATTCAAGGTGCTGTTATGTGTATAAAGTCCACAAACTGGAAAAAAGTGAATTTCTGTCTAGTCCCACATATTACTTCCAAAAGTAGATTTTTAAAAAGTCACTTTTCAAGCTACAGGATTAAATGGAATGTATAGTATGCTACTTTACATACATGCAGCACAACCCCGTTAGCATTGCTGGAACATTTACCTCGGTCATCCACACAGATGCTGTAATTGTATGCACCAGAGAAGATTCCGGAGACCTATTTGCATACAGTTTCCCCAAAAGAGCGCATACAATCATGCTAAACACGTTCAGATGCAAACCAGTGCACCGTGCACTCATTTTTGCTTGTGCCCACTGTTGTTTAGAGTTTGTGATATGCACAAAAAGAAGAAAAATAAAATATGGTCCGACCTGTGCAAACATTGCTACATTAGTAGGGTTTGTGTGCGTGGTTATTTTCCTAAGTTTATTAAAGAAAAGTCCTTATGGTAGCACAAGTGCTGGTACCACAATAAAGCCTTACACTATAAGGAGTTAAGGCATTTTAAACATTTAGAAAAGCATGAGCTCTTACACCATTGTAAAGTGGCTTAAGCACTTAAATCTCTATCACACACTGACAATTTCATGCTTAGGGACTCAAAGCAGCTTATATTCTCCAAGACGGACTAGCATCTACTGACAGATGAATTTAAGTGAGCACCTAAACAGAGAGACACGTGCAATTGGACTCTTTCATTTGACAAAGCGAGGCTGTTTTTAAGATGGGCCCTTCCACACACTTCCTACCTTGGCATAACTCACACGAATGGTCTGTTCTGTAGCATTAGCTACATATCTACAGCATTCGCTGCCAGGCAAACACTATAATTACTAGAAGTGTATAATACCAGCCCATACTACTCCATTCTTAGCCAAAGAAAATCAAGCCAGATTCTGTACGAGACTCATCCAATCACAGCACCAAAATTATAGGTGCTTTATTCACCTTTTGACAATTGATAGTGTACAGTTAGTGTGAGATTTTGCTTTCCTTCATCCTGGGCTTTCCACAGAAAATAAGAAGTCTCTGCTTTTTTTCTGGTCAACATAAGAACGGCCACACTGGGCCAGACCAAAGGTCCATCTAGCCCAGTATCCTGTCTTCCGACAGTGGCCAATGCCAGATGCCCTAGAGGGAATGAACAGAACAGGGAATCATCAAGTGATCCATCCCCTGTCACCCATTCCCAGCTTCTGACAAACAGAGGCTAGGGACACCATCCCTGCCCATCCTGGCTAATAGCCATTGATGGACCTTTCCTCCATGATCTTATCTAGTTATTTTTTGAACCCTGTTATAGTCTAGTGTGTATTTTGTATATAAGCTGTTTAGCGGTGTCCTATACAATTGGGACTCAAAACAAAAAAAAGAAGAGTGAGATAATGTTCGTTTTCAGGATTTCAGCATCGTTAGATTTCTGGTTTTATGTCCCTGTTATTTTTCCCCCCCAAGCCAAGCCTCTGCTCTGGTCCAACCATAATGAGAGTGCATATTTCACTGGAGAGTTCAAGCGTTCCTCTCCTTCATCCTCAGTAAGTATTTCCTGTAAACAATGTCAAGTAGCTCAAACGCTTCTGTGCTGTACAGAGCCAAGAAGTGAAATATCTGGAAATTGCTTCACACTGTTTTGTTGAGAAGAACTGCACTGTGTGGTACAATGATCACTGCTGCTATCAACTCCCTGACACAGGGGGTTCTCTGGACTGAACTTTTTTCTGGTTGAATGTTTGTTTTTGGGGCAGAGGAGAAACAGTGGTGCCTTAAACAGCTAATCCTTTCACGTGGGAGACTCGACTAAGTCTCACACATCAAGCCAACCTCGCCTGGGAGAATTGTGGGGGTGAAGCTTTCTTGAAGGAAGGAAGTGCATCCCAAACAGCCAGCACAAATAGACCTCCAAGATTTAAAGGCCACCAGCCCACTCAGCTACATAGCCCATTATGATGCGGCTTGAGTTTCAGAACAGGAAGAGAGATGTTAGAAACGGGTGACAGTCAGAATGCTTGGGGAGGGAGGCTCCCAGACGAGTTAGGACAGACCAAGACAAGGGAAAAAACCCACTTAAAGGTGTTTGGGGTCACCAAAAAAATTGCTAAGATCAGGAGGTTTATAAAATTAGAGGGTTTTTTTAATGCTAGGGAAAAATAGCAAAAATACAATACAAGTTATATTTGCATAGCATTTTAGCTCCTATCAACACGAGCAATGTCAAGAACCGCTGATGACATGATTTCTAGCTCTCTCCTCCCTCCCAAGTTTTGTCCTCCCCTTTCCAGTTGTTAAAACCAAGTGTGCTGACCTGGTGCAGGATACCCAGATGTTTCCCAAAGGAGAGGAGAGCAATAGTTCTGTGCTTTAGCCCAAGTTCCCATGCCAGTGTGTTCTCCAAGTTCTCAGGCAGGGATACCTGGGCAGACATGAAGGCAATTATGGGGTGAAATCCTGGCCCCACTGAAATCAAAAGTAAAATTCCCAATGACTTCAAGAAGGCCAGGGCTTCAACCATGATGTTCCATATTATCAGTGTAGTCTAGTTGCTTGGATGCAGGACTGGAAACCTAGAGTTGTGAGATCTATTTCTGGCTCTGCCCCTGCTGGATGACCTTGGGCAAGTCACTTCATCTCCCTGGGCCTCAGGTTTTCTCCCCTCTGTACATAGCAGTTAGTGATAGGACTGTGTTTGTATATCACATAGCACAATAGGGTCCTGGGGTTGCTAGGTGCTACAGGAACAACAAAATAATAGCAGCTAAAAGTGTAATTGAAGCAAGAGAAACTAGCCAATATGCCCATAACAGCAATACCATTTTGAAACACAGTTCTTCAGCAGTATATGTGGCAGCTGTCTGTGGACTCCTTTCAAACAAGATTTATTTGATGTATCTTAAGTCAGGTATTTACAAGGTTTCTGGGGAAAATTGGATGCGTTTTCTTTCACATCAAGCTATCGTTATCATTAGTGTGTGAAAGATGGAAGTGAAACATCTCCCCGGGGCCCCGCATGCCCTCTTCCTCATGTGAGTAACCCTGACTGTGTGTGTATGTGTAAGCTAGAGGGACAGGATCAGGGCTGAGGGTCCGACAGTCTCCAACCTGGGGGAGTTACTCTTTTTACACATGTTATACTCAGTTCTATGAACTTGTTCAGCTTGTTTCTGGTTGGGTTGGTTTGCTATCATGAGCTACGTGTTCTGGGCAACAAAGTTATTTCGAAGAGGTAACACATGAGGGATTGCTGTTGACTTTAATTTTGAAGTGTGCACATCACAAAATCTTTCATTAGTGAACTCTAACGTCTTGCATTTTATTTCTCCACTTATTGGACTCCACTTACCGTGAAGTAGAAGCGTACCTTCTGCAGCTGTTTTGGAATTCAGAGAGCGATTCTCCTCTTACACCAGTGTTGCACCCATGTAAGGCCAATGGAGTTACCTCCAATTTGCATGAGCGTAGAATCAGTCCCAAATCGTTTTGATCTGAGCTGCTATTCTTTCAGACAAACAAATTTAATTGTAAGTCAGCTATCCTAAATCCTTTACAGGAGTGTTGTACTATAGCTGATTTGTGACACAAAGAGTTGAGTGCAGCCTTATCCACGTTAACAAACAGTAAAATATTAAAAGCCATCCTTTCCTCCATGACCGTCTTGCATAAGCAGCAGTATGCTTTTGTCATTGTTTTGCTCCATGATTAATGCGAGATGCTAAAGGCTGGCTGGAAAGTCAGTTTTAAATACTTTGCTTCTCCAGTCCTGATCCTTCAATAGATTACTCTGGCAGATTAAGCTTTCCCATCTGGAACTTTTCAGGAAAGTAAGACCTGCATTGCAGCACTAATTGCATTTCTGTAATTCATGCACATTGAGGTGTTCTGGTCTCAACCTGAAAATTGTGGTTTGTCTTCCTGGTATTAACATTTTACCCCAAAAATCTGAGAGTAAATGCTTTCTCTGGTTTAGTGAGCTACCATAGTGTAACCAACTCTTCCCACGATCTTTATGCAAGTGTTTTCACCTGGATGGAGGAAATACTCACACAGAGGCGACTCACAGAAGTGAATTCTAAAATGTAACAGTGCCAGGTTTGTTTCATTCCATTTTCAGGGGCCAGGGTGACATACACATAAGCTTTTCAAAATGCAAATTATGGGGGCGTATGGAAGGAGTGGGAGTTAAGCTATGCCCAAGTGCAAGACAGACACATGCTTGCAAGACATTGGTAAGTTTGGGAATCTTTTTCAGAACGTATTGAAATTAAGATGATCAACTGCTCTATCTTCTTTCTAAAATGACCTCTAAGGGCCATATGTAACCAGTATTTGCAGTTTGATTTTTTTTAAAAAAGTTGGAAGTTCAATACAGTATGACAATGGAGCATCTGCTAGATCTTTGTTTGCAGCTATTCGGTTACCATGCTTTGCGTTATACACCTTCGAAGAGCAGCTGCAAACGGCTCGGGTCAAGCTTGCTGGAAAATAGTAAGTATTTGCTACAAAGAAGTGTAGGGGGGAAAACACGTTTCCATTCATTTTTTTATTTGGGGGCAAAAAGGCTATTTTCCATCTAACTATCTCCAGTGAAAGCAAGAGTGTTTTGAGATCATAGTGCAAGATGGAAAATTCAATATCCTAGGGACGGCCTCTCTACCAAGGTCAGCTACAAGGACTTTACACTTTGAAGTGTCAGACACTGCAGTCACTCAAGTGCTTCTCATCTTTCTCCTGATCACAGCCCCATCCTGGTACAAACAGGAAAAATGTCAGGATCCCTCGCTCATAAGTTAGGAACCTCATGCCTTTCTTATGGGTATATGGAAATGGTTGCAATCACTATGGGAACTGAGAATTCCTGGACTTGTGGGCTGTTTCCTCTTTCCAGATTCAGAACAGTGAGTTCCTTTTTCAGCCCCACCCTGCTGCAGAGGTCTTGATTTCCAACTGTGGTCGTGACCATTTGGCAGGTGTCTGATGTAAGACTTGCAGGGCTGGAGGGAATTCTTCTGGGGATTAACGGTATGGGCTAGCACATGGCTTTTCCTCTTTCTTTATCCCGAATGCAAGTCCCAAAGCCCAGATTCTCATCTCTGAGGGAGGAGAGGACCTGGCTATGCTCTGTCTAGGACACACAGAGCAGTCTGAAAGGCATCGCCTGCTATGAATGTAGTTTCAGGATAAAGGGAAGAAGTGGAGAGCCTTGCAAGTTTTTTTTCTAAATCCTGCTAGAGCTCTGACAGGAACTTGATGCCACCCTAAGTGGAAGGGGTCAAGGGCTCTCACTCTTCCAAGAGTCACTTAACAAGCAAGACCCCGAAGGATACAAAACTCCATCTCTATTCCTGTTAAGATGAATGGAGAGATTAATAGCAATACATGGGTTTGCTGAAGTTGCCTAGTCAGTGGCAATACAAGAAGTGCTCTCGCTCGTTTTCCTGCCTTTTTGCGCCCCTAAGGAGCCTTCGCCGTAAGAAGCAGAAGGAACAATAGGGACATAGGAAACAGTAAGAAGCACTTGAATTTGCTGATGTACTATGTTACCGCAGAGCATAAATGGTGCTATTTCCGTAGAGAGCATCCTACCTATAACTGCAAGTGCTGGTAAGCCGAGCCCTGAAATTGCTCAGGGCCTGAATCGCGGCGAACCTTTCTTCAGGTGACAGGAGGAGAGAGAGCTTTGAGAAGAGACCTCCCAGGTGCACCACTTCCTGTGACAGAATTAGACAGGGCAGCCCGGCGGCTTTAGGTGACAGAGAAAAACCAGGAGCTGCTAGAGCCATGGCTGGGAAACTTGGGGCAAAAGCTGGCTGCCACCAAAGCACTTTGGGGGGGCCATTGCTCAGGTAGGACCTTTGCCCTCTGGCTGACCTGATCTTCTTCCTCACGGACATGCTCAACACACAGAAAGCTGGTGAAGGAGTCATGAAAAACCTAGAAACTACAGCTCCACCCAGTCTTGTCTCAGCACCACTGCTGAGCAAGGAGGGACTGTTGACCCCCAGCCAACAAAAGGACCATTTGATATGCAGCATCACACTGGGGCCTACCACACAGGCTGCTTCTAGTTCTGGAGAAATCCTCTGGGCCAATGGAGTCCCCATTTCCCATCAGTCCTTAGCAAATCCCTTCTCTGCTATTACTGCTGGAAAGTTGGAGGGTACAGCTGGTTGGGAATTTTTTTTTTTTTTTGAGAAACCCCCCCCCAAACCCAACCAGATTTGTCAAAACTGAAATGTCACAAACCAGTGTCAGGTTCAATAAGCCATCCAACTCGAAACATTTTTGGTAAAAGAGTTTCAGGGTTGTCGAACCAGAGGGTCAGGATTTTTTTTGATAATCGAAACAACTTTTCGTTTAGAAATTTTAGTAAATTTACACAACCGAAAGGAAAAAAGTGCAAAATCGAAGCAAAACATATTTCCATTGACCCGAACCTAAACATTTTTTGGGTTTTCAGTTTGTGAAAAGCTGAAGTTTTGACTTTCCGTCCCAATTCGAGATCGGAAAATTTTTCACAATGTCAAATTCTCACAAGACAGGAAAACCATTTCCCACCCACCTCCTGCCCCGGAGAAAGGGCCGAGAGGAATCACTAACGCCTGGGTTTCAGATGTGAGGGCTGCATCACATCTGCTGGTGGGGGAGCAACCAAAGGAAGCCACCACTTGAGGAAGAGGAGGAGGAGTTTGGGCTCTTCCATCTGCACAGAATCGCATGAGGGTACTTTCTACTTTTTAAAAAAATTATTATTTAAAGTAACAGTTTTACTTTTTTGAACAAGTTATTTTACTTGATTTACGCCTTCCAAATAAAGGGCCCGGCACAGCGCCCATCACCAATGGAGGAGTTTTGCCATTAACTTCAGTTGGAACAGGATCTGGCCCTAAAATAAAAGTACATCACAAAATTGGCTTGTTTAAGTCCTGCAACTGTTATAAACTAAGGGTCCACTCCTGAAAGATTCCAAGCACCCGCTGCTCCCACAGATTTCAATGGGAGGGGAGTTGCTCAGCATGCAGCTGGACTGGCCCCTAAGCAGAGGCTGTGGCACTGCAGACCTTCATCTCCGTAGGAATGGCTTCCCTGGAAGCAGGATTCAGCAGTGCAGCTGATGGAAGTGAGAAATCGTCCTAATTATTCGCATTTCAACAGGGTAATGCAGTAGGTCTGGCGATGAATAATACATTGCGGAGCTGGGACACGTTTGCTCTTTTTCCTCTAATGATCTCTCTAAGTTGTCCTCCCCTCATGCAATCGCCACATGAAGCAGAAAATTGAAGTCAAGCTGTACCAGCACAGAGCAGCAGGGTGGGCCTCATTCCACCCATTCTCTCGTTTGTTCATCAGTTACATGCTTTCGTAAGCAGACTTCAGTGCCCGGCAAGAACCTGCAACGTCTTCATTCAGAGAATCTCAGCTCCTCTGATGGGCAGGTCACCCCAGATTCCTGCGCTGCCGCACGGGCGCTTCTGGGTAGGACACCCCTGCCTTGGCTTGTTCCCCTGTGCACAGACAGCGCAATGGAGTAGAGGCAGCAAAGGGGACAAGATGGGTGCGGCAAACAACTGTCTCTTGCCCACTAGGGGTCAGTGACACATAAGCCCCTAGGATGGGAAAGGTAGAGATGTCGGCAGTAGCCACAACCGATGGGTTGTTAAGGTCATTGGGTGAGTTAAAGTACTGTCTCCAAGCCATAAGCCCTTTCTGAGCTTTCTTTGCATTACATGCAGAGTTGCATACAAAGACGGCCAGTGGCCAAGTCTCCTTCCTAAATCCTGTGGGGCCCAAGGAGCCTTGGCTTAGGAGTTTGCCAGGAGTGCAAAAGGCACAGAGTTTGTGAGGCAGCAAGACTTATGTGAGGCCCCGAAGATAGAAAGAGGCACAAGACAGCTGCACCTGGGGACAGGGCAGCTGTGCTTTACTGGCTGTTCCAGCCAGGGGGAAATTGTCTGTGCGTAGACCATAGCGTTGCCAGGTGTCCGGTTTTCAACCGGAACGCCTGGTCAAAAGGGGACCCTGGCGGCTCCGGTCAGCCGTTAAAAGTCCGGCTGGTGGAGCAGCGATGGGCACGGGGCTAAGGCAGACTCCCTACCTGCCCTGGCTCTGCGCTGCTCCCGGAAGCGGCCGCCAGGTCCCTGCGGCCCCTAGGCGTTGGGGCGGCCAGGGAGGCTCCATGTGCTGCCCCCACCCCCAGTGCCGGCTCGGCAGCTCCCATTGGCTGGGAACCATGACCAATGGGAGCTGCAGGATGCAGCATCTGCTGGTGCGAAGGCAGCGCGCACCACGCAGAGCTGCCTGGCCGCCCATGCACCTAGAGGCCGCAGGGACCTGGTGGCTGCTTCCTCGGAGCCGTGGTAAGCGCTGCCAAGACCCTGCACCCCCCCCCATGCACCCCAAACATTTGCCCCAGCCCAGAGTCCCCTTCCCACATCCCAAACCCCTCATCCCTGGCCCCACCCCCCAGCTGGAGCCCACACTTCCTCCTGTACTCTGAACCTCTCGACCCCAGCCCAGAGCCCCCTCCTACACTCCAAACCCCTCATCCCCAGTCCCAGCCCACAGCCTGCACCCCAGCCAGAGCCCTCACCCCCTCCCGCACCCCAATCCCCTACCCCAGCCCAGTGAAAGTGAGGGAGGGTGGCGAAGAGCGCGCGATGGGGGGGGGGGGGGGGGGGGGGGGGGGGGGGGGGCCTCAGAGAAGCGGGGGCGGGGCAGGTTGCTCGGTTTTGTGTGATTAGAAAGTTGTCAACCCTAGTAGACTGCCACCACCACCACCACCTGTGCCCCAAGAAACAAACAAAGTTACACGAAGAAGTGACCTGACTCCACATCACCAATTTCTGCCCCAAACAGAAACTGCTAGAGAAGGCCCTAAAAATCTGATGCTACTTGGCAAAGAGCCAATGATACCTTGGTGAGCAGCAGGCAGGGGTGGCAGGTTTGTAGAAATTTTGGTGGTGCTCACAACACCCACAGTCCGCCCCCCCAACTCCACTCCCCCAAACTCCGCCCCCCCACCTGCCTAAGGCTCTGGGAGGAGTTTGGGTGGGGGAGGGGGTCTGGGTGCAGGCTCTGGGATGGAGTTTGGGTGCTGGGTGCAGGCTGGGGCAGGGATGCAGAAGGGGGTGAGGGGTGCAGGCTCTGGGAGGTTCAGGCTCTGGGAGGGAGTTTGGATGCTGGGTGCAGGCTCTGGGCTGGGGCAGGGCGTGGGGGTGTAGGAGGGGGTGAGAGGTGCAGGCTCTGAGATGAAGTTTGGGTGCAGGCTCTGGGAGGGTGTGGCGCTTACCTAGGGCTCCTAGGTAGGGCGAGCTGGGGGGCCTCCGTGCACTGCTACCCCCAGGCACTGCCCCTGCAGCTTCCTATTGGCCGCAGGGGCGCTTGGGGCGGGAGCAGCGTGTGGGGACAGATCCGACCCACCCCGCCCAGGGGCCACAGAGAGGGGCCGGCAGCCATGTAGAGCGAGCAGGCAGGAAGCCGCTCGGCTCCGCTGCGCTGCCAGTGGTGGATGGGGGCCATTTTAAATCACCCGCGGGAGCATCCAGGGGCGCAAGGTAGGGCCGAGGGAGAGACCCGGCCTCAAATAGTGCTGGAGCCGGACCCCAGACCAGGAATATTCCTGGTGCCCAGGCACCCCGGGCCCATAGAACTCGCTGCCTACGGCAGCAGGGGAGACACTGCATCATATTTGGTCTTCCTGCCTATATCCAGCCTGCAGCATTTCGGTGCATGAAATTACGTCCAATGGAGTGAAAGGGGCTTAGCAGCCACTAAATAACAAAACAATCCTCCACACTGAGCTAAAACTCAGAGATACAGCCCTGTTTGAACAGGAATTCAGGAAAGTCGTCGGGCCTGTGTTATACAGGAGGTCAGACTAGATAATCACAATGGTCCCTTCATGGCTTTATAATCAGTGACTCTACAAAGACTGCCCTAAATCAATACAAAAAATAGAAGTACGCGAACAAATTTAGCTTGGCTATGACCTTCCATAGTAATCTAATCTCAAGCAGCTGAACAACTATTTGTAACAGCAATGCCAAGTGACCCTGAAGTAGAGTTTTGCAAAAATTTTCAGACTTAAAAATGTCCAGCATGCGGCTAATTATGTAAACTGCTCCACAGGAGTACATAGTAATAACCACGGGTGGCACCAATAGCACTGCAGACACGCTTGGAACCAGTCCCCGGCAACAATGACCAAGCTACGGAGCTTCAAAACATCCCTGACTCTTCCCCCGTCTCCCCCCACTTCCCCTGGGATGAGGAGTGTTGCTTCTGGACTCTCTCATGACTGCCTCAGTGGTCAGAGCCAAGCTATAATCTTGACAGCGCAGCAAGTTCTACTCAGGTTATAGTGTGTGGAGATGAACTGTTTTTATAGCAATTGGGAAAACATTAAAATGTGAGACGTTGCCAGCAGAATGTGGTCTTCAGACAGCACCATTTGTCCAATTGCTCAAGAGATAAAGAACATAATTCTTTTAACTTCACAGAGAGTAAGGAAAAGCACAAAAATACGTGGGTCATAACAAGAATATTTAATATAAAGGAGACAAATGCCACTACCAATGCCTGCCCAAATACATCTTCATTGTTATTCTAGCTACAAGATGAAGCAAAAGAGACAGTGGGGCTTATTTCATCCTCATGTGTATTGCACAACCCCTAATGCCGTTTCCCAATGGGACCTGCACCTTGGTATCTTGAATGAGAATTGGACTCCATAGGATTTAGAACAATAGCACAAACTGCAGAGGCAAATTTGCAGCAGATCGATGAGGTTATATGGGAGTTAGATCTCAGTAAAGATACATAAAATACAAAAAAGATATTTTTGACAATCATGAAGAACTAAGCCATCTTACTGGCACAGCAGCAGTATTTATACATTGGACATCTGACTTTGCAGTCATTTTGAATTATTCTGTATATCCTAGTTTCATCTTGCTTAGAACCAGATGCTTCTGTAAGACATAAGATGTTTCCTTAAAATACTTTGCTTTCCAGCACCAAAGTTTTGCATTACCTAGTGAATAGCAGAGTAAGTGATTTTTCTTACCAAGATTTACACATATTAGTAATTTTAAATTTGAGATTTAGATAAAAGTGGTTTGAGATTTAATAATGGGGCTAAGCTAGTTGCAATCAGCAGGTTTCTAAATATTAAACCAGTCATACACTACAAAACGCGATCCATGGAAGGTGAGCATTATATGCAAATATTTCTTTGGAAGAAAGAGAAAAGTAGAGGAATAATAAATTGTCTCCAGGAAGTATGTTGGGTCTTTCCTGTACTGAACCCCAAAAAGATCATATTAAGGGCGGGCTCTAGAGCAGGGAGTTTGGGTTTTGCAATTTCAGGCCAGGATGGTGCGGCTGACATGACCTGTAGTAAAGGATCATTAACTCGTTCTACTAGTGCCCCAACTCATAAGAGCAGAAATGGATTGGGGATGGGAATAAGAGCCCTGTGTTTGAATACAGGTTGACTAGCAAATGATTTCCCATACACTCTATTGCCAGGTTAGGGCCCTAGCATAGATTAATAGATTCTAAGGCCGGAAGGGACCACTGATCATCGATTCTACTCTGACCTCCTGTGTAACACAGACAAATAGAACTTGCTCAGCATAATTCCTGTAGCTTTTAGAAAAACATCCTCGTCTTGATTTAAAAATGGTCAGTGATGGAGAATCCATCATGACTCTTGATAAATTATACCAACAGTTAGCTACTCTCACAGTTAAAAATGTACGCCTTACTTCGCCTCGCTTCAACTTCAGCCATTGGATCATGTCATACCTTTCGTCTGCTAGACTGAAGCGCTCACAATCAAATATCTGTTCCCCATGCAGGCACTCACAAACGATAATCAAATTACCCCTTACCTTTCTCTCTCTTAAACTAAACAGATGGAGCTCCTGGAGTCTATCACTATTTGGCAGGTTTTCTAATCTTTTAATCATTTGCATGGCTCTTCTCTGAACCCTCTCCAATTTATCAACCCCTTTCTTGAACTGTGGACACCAGAACTGGACACATTCCAGCAGTGGTCACACCAGTGCCAAACACAGAGTAAAATCTCCTCTCTACTCCTACCAGAAATCCCCTATTTATACATCCAAGGATCGCATTAGCCCTTTTAGCCACAGCGTCACGTTGGGAGCTCATATTCAGCTGATTATCCACCATAACCCCCATAGCTTTTTCAGAATCACTGCGTCCCAGGATACAGTCCCCCATCCTGGAAGTACAGTCACTTTCTTTGTTCCTAGATGTATACACTTACATTGAGCCGTATTAAAACTCATTGTTTTCTTGCACCCAATTTACCAAGCGATCCGGATCACTCTGTCACATGACCTGTCCTCTTCGCTATCTACCCCGCCTCAATTTTTGGGTCATCTGGAAACTTTATCAGTGATCCTTTTATGTTTACTTCCAGGTCATTAATAAAAGTGTTAAATAGCATAGGGCCAAGAACAGATCCCCGAGGAACCGCATTAGAAACACTTGCTTGATGAGGATTCCATGTTTACAATTACCTTTTGACACCTGTCAGTTAGCCAGCTTTTAAGACATTCAGTGTGTGCCATGTTAATGCTATAGAATTCTAGGCTGTTGGTTTTTTTAAATCAAAATGTCCTGCAGTGGAAGTTTAAAAGAATTGTCAGCTGACTACATCACAGTGTAACCATCCTGAAGGCCTCAGAATGCTTCTGAAGAGCAGCGAGATTTAGGATGCTGTGCTAGGACGAGTCCCCGCAAGGTGCTGAGTGCCCTCGACTTTCACTGGCTTTGGGAAATACAAGAGGTGTTCAGCACATCACAGGACTGATCCATGTGAGAATGGTCCTGAGCTAGAGGTGAAGGTGGGAGGAAGGTTCTCTCTCCTCTCACTTCATACACAAAGAACGTAAGTTTCTCCCAATATTTGTATTGCTGTTCAATCAAATAGGAGAAACAGGCATGAACAATGCCTTCTGCTCAGTGTGTGGAAGCGGTTATGGCGCTCTTTAACGACTGTCCAGTGGTGGCTGCATGGGGAGGCTAGGATGAGTAAGTGAGCAGGGCAGTAAGTGTACAAAGTAAATTGTTTGAGGGAGGCATCTGTGCTGAAAAAAAATGGGAGTGGGTATCTGGCCACGTTCTGTGTGGCTCTAGCCCGGTGTTCTCTTGAATCATGTGCTTGAAGGAAAGTTTGATTTCCCTGGCTGGGATTCTCCTCTTGCAAGAGAATAAATCACTATTCCTATTTTAAAAGGACGTGCTGGAGCCTAGATAACGAAGACAATATAAACGCTCGATTTTCTGTCTTTTTGCCTCCAGTCAATTAGTGAAGAAATTAAATTTGGGCTGAGCTGTACTGAGGTAATGAAAGGTCACACAAAACTCAAAGAGAGGCTACAATATATCAGACCATCAGAACAGAGGGGGATAGTAGGACAGAGATTAAAGCTGTATGTCACAGCACAGCAGAAGGCAGAATACGGAAAATCCTAGGAGACATCATCTCCTGATAACTGCAGTGCAGTCACATTTAATGGCTTTAAAAAAAAAAAAATGCTTGGGCCCTTTTCAGATGTTCCAGTCTACGGCAGCTCCAGCTTTTCCCAAACAGGAACAGCAGGGCGCACCGTGTCTCAATTTTTATTTATTATAATTGGATCTTTTGAATAGTCGGGAGCCTTGGCAACAGTCGTTAAGGAGAGCACTTGCAAAAATCCACACAGCACTAGAACATGCAATCACCACAGAAGAGTGTACAGTAATCCTTTTAAATAACAATATACAGGCCCTTTTAATCTGCTTCAATCAGACAAGCTCTTAGAGAATGTACTGTAAAAGCCTCTTCCTCACTCTTTGTTGGTCAGCCTGTATGAAACAGTCATTTTCAGCTCTTGGTAAGAGAGGTTTTTTGATGATAATCTTCTAATTCTTCCAGTGCACATAGAGAATTCGTTATTCCTCAAATTTGTCTCATTTTAAAAGAAAAAAAAAAGTTATTGTTGGCACAGTCAAACCAACACTCTGATGAAACATAGAAGGGTTCATGGCATTTCCAAACAGCAGTTTTAGCTCGTTACCATGTCACAGAGAATGGTTACTTGATGAAACCATGGTCTTTTATCCTGACTCGCTCCAGTTTGTTGCTTCAAAATCCTAAATAAGACTTTAGAGATGGTTGGAAAAGCCAAACTCTTCCAGTGGATAATTTATGCATGAAAAGTGTCTGATTTTTTTTCGAGAACATGTTGAGTTCTCGAAAAGTGAAGTTGGGCTTCACTTCTAGAGCAAAAGGTACATTTTTGTTTTGATTAATGACATTTTCATTTCATCTTAAAATGTAGTGCCCTTTGGGGTTTTTTTGAAATAAAGATTTCTGGTTGGGCATTTTTTCTCCCCTCTTGTTTTTTTAATTAAATACTTCCCTCTCTCTTTCTTCCCTACAAAAAAATGAGAAAGCTAGCTAAACAGAAATTAAAAGGAACAGTAATAAGGGTGAAATGCCTGCAAGCTGCATGGGAACTTTTTAAAATCATCATTATAGAGGCTCAAACTATATGTATACTCCAAATAAAATGTAAAAGAAAGGCCCACAGCAAAATAACCCTAAAAATGTCAGTATGTACAGTAAACAACCAAACTGAAAGACGCAGTTAGAGACAAAACGACATACTTTAAAAGAGGAAGTAGAATACTGTGCTAGAGGGAGGGATAGCTCAGTGGTTTGAGCATTGGCCTGCTAAACCCAGCGTTGTGAGTTCAATTCTTGAGGGGGCCATTTAGGGATCTGGGGCAAAAATCTGTCTGGGGATTGGTCCTACTCTGAGCACGGGGTTGGACTAAATGACCTCCTGAGGTCCCTTCCAACCCTGGTATTCTATTATTCTAAATCTGCCTGAGAAAAATAGAAAGGAGCACAAACTCTGACAAGTCAAGTATAATTAGGCAGGCCAAAAACGACTTTGAAGAGCAACTAGCAAAAGACATAAAAAGGAATAGCAGAAAGCCTGCCAAACAATCAGTGGGGCCATTGGACGATTGAGGTACTAAAGGAAGACAAAGCTGTTGTGGAGATGCTAAATCAATTCTTTGCATCGGTATTCACTGCAAAGGCTGGGAGGGAGATTCCCTCACCTGAGGCATTCTTTTCAGGTGACATATCGGAGACAGCTTTCATATGAGAAGAGATTAAAAAGACTGGAACAGCTTAGAAAAGAAACTACTAAAGGGGGATATGATAGAGGTCTATAAAATCACAAATGGTGTGGAAAAAGTGACTAGAGAGATGTTATTTATACCTTTACATAACACAAGAACAACAGGTCAGCCAATGAAATTAACAGGCAGCAGGTTTAAAACAAACATAAGGAAGTACTACTTCACACAATGCACAGTCAACCGGTGGAACTCATTGCCAGGGGATACTATGAAGGCCAAAAGTACAACTAGGTTCAACAAAGAATTAGATAAATTCAATGGCTATTAGCCAAGATGGTCAGGGATGTAATCCCATGATCTGGGTGTCCCTAAATCTCTGAGTGCCAGAAGCTGGGAGTGGATGACAGGGGATGGATCACTTGATAATTGCCCTGCTCTGTTCATTCCCTCTGAAGCATCTTGCACTGGCCATTGATGGAAGACTGCCTACTGACCCAGTATGGGCATTCTTATATTCCTATTTGCAAAGGAAGGGGGGGGGGGGGAAAGGGAGGAAAGCACAATCCAAAAAATGCCCCAATTGACAGCACTTCAAGTCAAAATAGAAAAATTTCTTTCAGAATTTCTGTTCAAAAATTAAATTTTTAGGTTTTTATTTTCCAATCAGACAAATCAAAGTTCTGTCCTAGAAAGAAAAGAAAAAGTAAATTCAATCAGCTCTAATCATTACTCACCAGGCCTAAAATTCAAGCCATGCAAAACAGAGTCCTATAACCAGGACACCACTCTGGACACAGAAGAGAACCCCCTTTCCTTCAGGAAGAATCTAGCAAAGGGAACCTATATAAAAACCACCAGGGTGCGCCCAGTAGACATCCTCCAAACCCCATTGGGTATAAATGCACTAGATATACCGCCCGGTTGCCAATATTTTCTATTTCTTTCACTGCCTATTGATTCACCTTTATTTAAGGGTCATTGGTCAAAGCCACGTGCTACCCACATAAAATCAATTTTTAATATATTAGTCTCCGGCTGTTCAGACAATAAGTTTTCTTAGTTTCTAGCAACATATCGATAGATACTGCATAGCTTGCCAGAGGAAAGGGCAATATTTACTGTGGCCTTACTTTAATTAGCAGATGCTAAACAGAAAACAGAGTTATACAAAAAACGGCAGAGGGTGTTCTAAACCCTAAGGGTTATGTGGAAAGAGCAAGGGCTGGGGAACGAGACATCTCACCAAGCTCAGTCACCACTGGCCAGTTTTGAAGCTACTCCAAAAACACTTTCTACAGAAAGCCTTCCGGCTCCTGGGATTCAGCCAACCCCACACACAGTTGTACTCCCCCAAAAAGCACTTTAAGAATCTATATATCATTTAAATTATTAATGCATCTAGCCCAAGAGTTTGCTGACAGGTACCGGACAGATACACAACTCTGCATTTCTGTTGATGCTAGGTATTCCCAAGGAAATTGAGGAACTTTTCTAACTGGTTTGTTTGAGAGTGTTTTCAGCAGAAAGGTTCACGTGGGGTTATATCCATCTCTCCTCTCCAGCACAAAGTTAAAATGTTGACTGCACAGAGTACTTTTCCATCAGAAAGGTCAGTGTCGTCTGTGTTTGACATTTAGAATATTGATCATCCATTAAGGCAATGAAAAATTTACCATGCAAAAAGAGAAAGGTCTGTACTAGTTTCTGATCAGGCAACAAACAGGCCACTTTAAAAAAAAATAATAAAAAAAAGTGCCATTTCTAGGAAGTGGAGTACTTCCTTCCATGTTCCCCCCTTCCGGCCCTGGAGAAGGAAGAGATGTTCTTCACATCCTTTTCTGAAGTTACCCCCAGTATTCCTTACTTTATAAGTCCCATATCAGGACCCTGAGGGGAACCAGTCTTCCTGATTAGAGAAAACCCAGACAGGACTCCTCTGGGAGCCAGGCAGTGCAGTTTCTCAGTAGGCCACACTCCCACAGTTGCCAACTTTCACGCGGTCAATAAGCACCCCGACTTTCACAATAAGCCAATCATCAAGCTAATCCCATTTCAAAACAAGGCCAAAACAAGCCAATCCCTAAGAACCCCAACACTCTATGTGACTAGATCCCCCTGGGGTGCAGTCTGGGACTGGGGTGGGCCCCCTGTGCACCCCTGACTCTCTCCCCCCCTTGCCCCTGCTTGCCGGGAGCCGATTAGAAAAAAGAAGCAACAAGCAACAAGCCAAAAACTAGCCAACAAACAACTCACACGCCAATTAAGCCAAAAACATGCCCAATTTCTGTGTTTTTTTCGTGGGTTTGGCACGTCTGCACACTCCCCACTCAGTGGGCAAATGCTACGGCCACAGCACTCCCAGCCCCTAGTTTTCTAGGGACATAGGGTATGTCTACACAGCAAAGAAAAACCAATGGCTGGCCCGTGCCGGCCGACTCGGGCTCACGGGGCTGTTTCATTGCTGTGTAGACTTCCAGGCTTGGGCCTGGGCTCTAGAACTATGCAAGGTGGGAGGCTCCCAGAGCCCGGGCTCCAGCCTGAGCCCGGATTTCTACACATCAGTAAAACAACTCCGCTGCCCAAGTCAGCCGGCACGGGCCAGCCACGGGTTTTGCTGTGTAGACATCCCCCAAAAGGCCAGGACTGAGAATCAAAACAGGTTTCCAGAAGTCATTTTCAAATGACAGGTTTCAGAGTAGCAGACACTCTCTAGGTTATCACGCTAGACTAGATCACGTATTGCTTAACAGGCCACGTTCCCGCTGCTTTAAAAACAAAAGTGTGTGTTTTTATACCCTGGGGTAGGTAACATGCATCAGCATGAGATACCAACACAGAGCAGATCAGGCACTCAAGTTTTTCTGTGAGATAAATAGCCTAATACCTCCTCCAGGGGTTGACTTTGGCAAATTTACTTCATGAGAAAACTAAAGTGCCCAGTGTTTGCTGTGTTTTTACCTCAGGACAGTGTCCATGTGTTATTTATCCCAGAGGCAGAAAACGCACCTTACCAGTGAAGCCAAGGCCTCAGTGAGTTAGGATTCAAATTCCCATTTGGTCCTTAGGCACCTTTGAAAACATTAAGCATAGAGCACATACAGCCCTAGATTTATAACAGCTTTGAAGAGCTGTCACTTGTTGAGCGTACACCACATAACATTTACTCTTAACAGTTTCCTTGGTTGGAATGTTTAAGTACTTAACACTTATTGTGCTATTACAAATGTATATGGGCGCTGTTCCTAATTAGTCAATGCAAGGAGATAATGAAGACAACATGTATTTGCAGAAATGTTCCAGTAATGGGTCTCTTTTCATGTTAACGTGGAAGACTTAAGTTCATGTTGCTGTAATAAAAGCTTCCATTTCATGAGCCGTACAGGTAGTATTGTCTGCAAACTACAGCCAAATAAAAGGAAGTCTCCTCCGATCATAAACATGGCTAAGTAAGGGAACAAGCATGCTTTACAGGAATCTCATCGAGTCACATCTACATTTGCTAGAGCCAGACAACCAAAATTAAGGGCCAAATTTGCACACTTAACTGAGGTCATAATAGAGTCTGAATATTAACTTTTTACCACGATTATTTATGCTAGGATAATTAACTATCCTCCACTTCTGTTTTCCTCTTGCAGTACAGGATATACTTTAAACTTCAACAACCTATTGAGAGGTATTTCTAGATTCACTATCATTGTGGTGTCTTCCTTTGAAGTCTTCAACCAGGAGGAGGTTGTGACGGGTATGCAAGGCTATCAGAGGTGCTCATGAAATTACCTGTGTCTTGATGCTGCAAAATCTGTTAAAGTATCTGAATCCAAGGCAACCCAAATTTTCCCATTTCACTGTATTAGCTATTTAAGAGGATTTTCCAAATACCAAAATAATTGAGAACATTTAGTGTTGTGCATTTAATTAAAACATTGTGTGTGTGCGTGAAGGGAAGTTTGGCACATGTGAAAGTCTGAAACTAGGTTCAGATGAAGTTTTTGAAAGATCTAGATCAGCTTCATTTCATACAGAATCTTTCACACATGTGATGCTTCACAATCCAACCTTGTAAATTCCTTTTGCTCACATTAAAGTATTTGGAGCTAATGAAGTTAGTTCAAAAAGATTTAATACATAGGCACATCTTATTCCTCAGCTTCATTACAATTCAGCAGCAAAGAACATCACTTTTCTGTAATCATAGAATCATAGAATATCAGGGTTGGAAGGGACCTCAGGAGGTCATCTAGTCCAACCCCCAAATGTACACATTTAAGTTAAACACCATCAAGCCATGGAAAGTTTCGGAAAATCTACATGCACAATTCCATGTCAGTTCCTAGCGCTGTGAAAAGATAGGACATATAGAGCTGGAAGAACTTTTTGGCCCACACTTTGTTTGGTGGAAAATGCCAGTTAGGAGACAGTAAAACATTGTGAATTTGTTTCGATTTTGCTGAATTGTTCATTTAGAAAAACAACCAAAAAACCGAGCTGTTTTATTTTGACATTTACTAACAAAATGTTACAAATTTTTGGTTCGAAACAACTTTTGAGATTTTCTTTCTGAATTAAAAAAAAAAAAAAAAAGTTAAAAAATGCTCAAAATCTACATGAAACATTTTATTCGACCCAGAATGTTTTAACCGTG
>NW_020664418.1:49027949-49050669 GCF_002925995.2 Terrapene triunguis | reverse complement strand
ATTCGACCCAGAATGTTTTAACCGTGATTCACCAGAAATGAAAAAAAAAAAATTAATTTCCAGTCAGACCTGAAAACTTTTTTTTAAACGTTTCAAAGTTGCCAATGATCTGAAAAATCAGCTGGTTCTTCACTCAGCTCTGTTGATATAACCAGGGCACATATCTACATATCCAGCCTTAGCTTGACATTTTCTAGAGTTTCTGCTTTTAAGGTCAGACCTTCACTCTAATTTTAGTAATTTCTCTTTTGCTAAAAAGGAATAGTAAACTGACCTGGTTAGTTAAGCAGTTATCTTCACTAATGTCAGTTAAAGTTTCCAGATACCTACTTGTCTGTTTTTAGGATAAAAAGGCCTGCTAGAGATCAGAGCCACTTTACGCTAACTTTAAAGACACGAGAGTCCATTAGCTGGCAATCAGGCAGTTATAAATTATAGCCTATATACCGTATCAGGGGCTTGTTGTGACATGATCATGCTGCGACCTTCGGTAACATAAGAGCTGCCATACTGGGTCAGACCATCGGTCCATCTAACCCAGTATCCTGTCTCCAACAGTTTCAGGGAGAGTGTACAGGCAGGGCAATTTTGGAGAGATCCACCCCTATCTTCCACTCCCGGCTTCTGGCAGTCAGAGGTTTAGAGTCACATCCCTAACCACCTGGGCTAACAGCCATTAATGGACCTGTCTTCCATGAACTTATCTAATTCTGTTCCTAACCCAGTTATACTTTTGGCCATCACAACATCCCATGGCAATGAGTTCCACAGGTTAGTTGTGTGTGGTGTGAAAAACTATTTTGTCTTAATATATGGAGATATACCTATCTCACAGAACTGGAAGGGACCCTGAAAAGTCATTGAGTCCAGCCCCCCTGCCTTCACTAGCAGGACCAAGTACTGATTTTGCCCCAGATCCCTAAGAGGCCCCCTCAAGGATTGAACTTACAGCCAGGGCCGGCTCCAGGCACCAGCCTGGCAAGCGGGTGCTTGGGGCGGCTGCTCTGGAGAGGGGCGGCACGTCCAGCTATGCGGACGGTCCCTCACTCCCGCTCGGAGCGAAGGACCTTCCACCGAATTGCCACGGAGATCACGATCGCAGCTTTTTTTTTTTTTTGGCTGCTTGGGGCGGCCAAAACCCTGGAGCCGGCCCTGCTTACAGCCCTGGGTTTAGCAAGCCAATGCTCAAACCACTGAGCTATCTCTCCCCGTTAATCCTTCTGCTTTAATTTCATTGGGTGACCCCCTGGTTTTTGCATTGTGTGACAGGTTAAACAACACTTTTCTAGTCCCTTTTTTCCACTCCATTCATGATTGTATAGACCTCTAGCATATCCCCTGGCTTAGTCATCCCTTTTTTCTAAGTTGAACAGCCCTAACTTTTTTAGTCTCTTCTCATATGGGAGCCATTCCAAACCCTTAATAATCTTTGTTGCCCCTCTCGAACCTTTTCCAGTTCCACCAGACCCTTTTTGAGATGAGGCAACCAGAAATGGACACAGTATTCACGGTGTGGGGACACCATGGGTTTATATAGGGGCATTATGATATTTTCTGTCAAGTCCCATTTTCAAAAGAGACGTAAGCTCCTAAAGGCCAGATTTTCAAAGGTATTTGGGTCCCTAAAGGTGCAGACAGGCACTTTGAAAACCCCATGTAGCTCCTAAGTAGTTTAGGCACTTTAACTCCCATTGATTTCAATGGGAGTTAGGCACCTTTGAAAATCCCTTTATTTTGCATCTTTAGGCCTCTTAGTACTTTTAAAGGGGGCAATCTTTTAAAGTCTGGCCCATAGGAGCCTAAGTCTCAGTGAAACTCAATGGGACTTAAGAGTGTTTAAGTCTTTTTTGAAAATAGCATTTAGGTGTTTTTGAAAAAGTTGACTCGCCTTTACAAGGCTACGATTCCATTATATGGCTATGGCATGGTTTGTTGATCCTACCTATGCAGATGGGGCCCAGAATATAACAGGGTATGCTTAAGGCACATACAACACAATCACCACTTATGTATCAGGGATTTGCTTGTCTAAATCATATACATGAAATTAGAGGCAGATCTGTCTGAGACCTTGAGTCCTGACCTTTTAAACAGGAGACAGACACAGACAAGCCTCATTCTCCCCCTAACCCCAAATATGCCCCCATCTGCCCATCCACCCCTCAGGCAAAGTCAGGGGAGAAGCAATGGCTCAAGTCACATAGGTACACAGATAGTCATGGGACATGGGTTCTTAGCTGTGCATCAGGTAGTTTGTTATTCGAGACATTGCACCAAGTTCTCTTTCTACTTTGTTTTTAATTCTGATTCAAGAAAGCGTCACAATAAAGGAAGGTTGTGCAGCCACAGAATTGTAATGCAGAGAAGTAGGAAATAGCTAAGAAGGGACACAGTATGTTTTCATTCCTATTCATTTATAAAGCCAGGTGGCTTTCCCTCTCTCATGTGTCTCAGATCTCAGCTCAGACATTCTGCTCTAAGTGTGCAGGTCTCTCATTCACTCAACAAGAAGGCTGTCCAGAGAGGGAAAGCAACATATTTAAATTAAAATTCACTGTGTGGATCTGAGAGAATGTTGTCCTTTTTCCAGGCTGAGTCAATTCCTTGCATTCATTGATTGTTGCCATACTAAAACCCTAGATAAAACCTGTGCTTTTGGTTTAAGTAACAGGAAATAAGCATATTTTCAGCCCAAGGAGTTACACACACAGATGTTGATTGTAAGTCTAACTGGTGTATTGGATGCAGAAAGTTCATGGCCTTGAGTTAAGGAATAGCCTAAGAATCATCAGAAAGGGAATGAAAACAATCCTCTATAATCCACTCTGGCCAGTGGCATGTATGTTTTGGCCCAATGATTTCTGAGTAGTGCACTACACAGCCTTAGGAGTCTGTTCAGAGAGCTGCTGAACACCAGCAAATGCCACTGGTGCCCAGGGGAGCTCCTGAGGCTCAGAACCTCTCAGGATCAGGCCTTAACTGTACCCCTTTATAAATGGTATTCACAGGGAAGTTTTACATTAGATGAATCACTCGTATCAACAAGGGACTCAAGCAAAAGCTTGCAAGCTATTAAAGAACAGTTGAAGTTGGATCAGCCTACCCAAGAGCTATCAGCAGAGAGCAATCACTCTAATCCCACTGCCTTATTATATTCAGACTGACAGCTTTTAAACTACTACTTTTTGTTGTAATTACACATTACCACCCACCCTCCTTTAAAGAACAAAGTCGTTCTAACAAATAACTTTCATGCTTTAAACCATTAGCAAATAGAACCACTTATGTACAGTACATATTATCTGACTCATATGCATCTAATTAAGCTGCATAGTGATCTGTCCAGAAAGTAACCGGACTGATAGCAGTAAGTAATGGAACACTTATGCATGTTCTCAACTTTAAAAGTGTACCTGCATGACTTGTACTCTCATTACAATTGACCTGCTCCTTTAGTATCTTTGCGAAGATTTGTAGCTCTCCTTTATAATTTTAAATAGTCCCCCTGCCAGCAACACTTTGGTCTTGCAAAGCTTCCAACCCCAGGTGGTAAGGTTAGATTACATTGATTTAAAGTGGTAAGTAGGATGGAGTAGGTGGACATACAGATGAGGTACTTATGAAGAGTCAGAGGACTGCTTGTTAAACTCCCCAACCCCGCCCCAAATCAATCCATATAGGCCTTGGCTACACTCGGGACTTCCCAGCGCTGCTGCAGCAGCGCTGTGAAGCACAAATGTAGTCGCAGCGCTGTGAAGCACGAGTGTAGTCACAGCGCTGTATGTACTCCACCTCTCCGAGGGGAATAGCTTGCAGCACTGCGAGCGAGCGTGCAGCGCTGCAGGCTCTGATTACACTGGTGCTTTACAGCGCTGTACTCGGGGGGGCGTTTTCACACCCCTGAGCGCAGCAAGTTGCAGCGCTGTACAGCGCCAGTGTAGCCAAGGCCTAAGTCTAAGAATGCAGCAAAGGTGGTGCTCTCCACTGGAGGATTTTAGTATGATCGGCATTCACCAGAAACAAAAAGGGCAGCCTTTAAAAATAGGCATAATCAAGCATCATTTTAAAAAATGGTGAAGTTGCTGCCCATTCAGTTCTGGATTCAAACATTCAAAACGTAAAGGCTCTTAATTATAGGAGTCTTTTGCAGGATGAGAATCACTGCCCCAGCGTCTGTGAAGAGCTCTAGCTATACAAAATACTTTGTGGCCCTTTGCATAAAGGGCAATAAGTGGTTAAAAAAGTTGGTTTGCATAAATGAAACATGTTGATTTTCATGGCTTACTGAGCACATTTCCAGCCATGTGACTGGAGTGCTTTTCTCTTTGATGAGCAGCTCAAGGCAGAATGCAAACTGCAAAGAAAACAAATCCATTATCAGGTCATTGCCCTCTTAAAGAAATTATGGCTGGGTTTATTACACATACCGCTCCCATCAATACTGACAATAAAGAGTTATATACCTGGTATGGACAGTCCTTGAGAGAGTGGGGTGGGGTGGGGAGAGGGACTAATGGCCATTAAGAGATATGTATTGTAGTTACATATTTGCCTCTTCAAAAACCCGCTAGGATTTTTATGATTCAGACAAAACAGCATGCCTCATTACAAAATAATCTGTCTATAATGGGAAGTCAAGGTTTCCATTAAAATTATACACAGCTATAAAAAAAAAAAAAAGAACAGTTCAGATTAATCAATAGTTTATAATTCCTGGTAACATCTATAGTCATAGAGAAAGTATTGATCAAATGGAAGAATTGAAGAGTTTAAGAACCATCGCTCTTAAGGTACTGGCTCAATAGAGTCCAGCTGTGGGGGAACATTCCACTTTCAGACCCCAATTGCTCATGGAAATGCTGAAAGCCAGAACACCCTTTCAGGCCGGATTTGATTGAGTCACTGTCTTCAGGTCTGGGCTGCTTAGATGCCAACCGATCTTTCCATCTGAGGATCTTGAGATTAATTAAAACTGAAACCTGTGTGAACAGATGGGAGAAGAGAAGGCTCGATTACCTCCTCGCACTGAATGGCCCACTACAGGGGGCTCTGGGACAGGAAGTCTGATGATCCTGACGTCGCCCAGTTAGGGCTTGACCCACCCCATAGAAGAAAACGCAGGGGCTAACGCTCCAATAGTGAAACAATGGGAGGTCAGGGCCATCCAGGCTTTGAATTCCAGCAGAACCCCCTCAGCTTCAGTGCCCCAAAGCCAGAGACTCCCCGTGGTGAGACCTGTCCCTGGGGTGGAAGAGATAACAGGCCTCTGGGGATTCTGCCCAGGACTGGAGGAGAGACAATCTACATCCACATCCCTCCCCAGCGTGGTCCTGCAGCAATGGGGCAGGAGGAGATGCATGAAAGGAGTGTTCCTCCAAGCACAGATCTAGGGAGCAGGATCAGACATAAAGAAGACAGTGATTTGCCTAAAGTCCCTTAGGAAAGCTGTTTAAAAGAGAACCCAAATCTTTTCACTCCCCATTCTTTAGTCACAAGATCGTCTTTCCTCCCGCTATACTGTTTTTATTTAGTAGCGACTCAGATCCAAACCTTGAGCACAAAAAACACCACCCTTACGGAGATTGCAGTAGGACCAAGAAGAGAAAAAAAATATTTTGATTCCCAGACCGGTCTAGAAAACAGAAGTGGTGACCATAACTAAAGTCGGTGGTAGGCAAGTACACTGCTGCTTCTGATAAAGTACTAGACAATATTTAGCTGGTTGTAGCATGTGAGTAATGAATTGGCTTTAATGGAGACATTTTGTACTATCCCAAGCATCCTCCACAATGGCCATCCTCTTAAACGGAACGGAGAGAAGGGAGCAAGTCAGAGGTGTAGGAGGCAGATCAGGGCAGCGGGAAGGACTGAAGTTTTAATGCCCTATTTGTCAGAATGCAAGACAGGATAATGTAATGGTGTGGCACATTGCGAGACCTTTGCTCTTTACATAAGAAAACAACATGCAGAAACTGCCCAGGCACACTAGGGTCACACATAACCTAGTGTACTAAATATGCACAAACATGTCAGGCCTAGCGACAGAGACATACACACCGCTGCTCTGATTGGTTTCTGGTGCCTTCCAAAAAACAGAACACAGTGAGCACCACTAGAAGGCTCATGAACTATTTAAAAGACTACTCCCCTATTCCGATACACTACAATTTAGTAGAATTGAAGTTTCCATATTTTAAGAGTTGCCTTTACTCTCTCCCGCTGAAGTCTTGTTTCCATGTCAATGACCAGTTTTCCTTCCTCAACACTAGGGGAAATCTACTCTTCTGCAGGAAGTCATATAGATTCATTAGGTGAGAAAGTGCTATTTTATATACAGTCATCACTTGTACATTGATCACTGTATAAATTTAGAGCTGGACAAGTTACCTTTTTCTCCAAATGGATTTTTTGCAAGAGGAGACTGTCTGGAGTGCATTTTGGAGGGAATGACTAAGACTCTGGCATGCTCGTTTTCATATCACAAAGTCAGACACATCTGAAAGAAAGTTTCAAGTCTGACAATTTTTTGGATTCCTATGGGTTGGATGAGAAGAGAGACTTAGTGTTAAATTTTTAGTGTCCTCATAATCGTATATCATATATAAAATCTCAAGATTTTTTTTCATTAAAAAAATGATCCCAAGGCAGACCACACCCAAAAAGAAGTCATTGGATGCAGCCAAGCTGAAAAGCTTGAGATCAGACAAAATTCCTTGGCTTTTTAACATGGAACCAGCGTTTATTGACCTAGTACCACTGGCCTAGTGGCACACCAGGCACCTCATTCTTTTATTTTAGTTTAGAGAGGTTATGAAATCAAGAGGGAAATCGAAACACCCCCAAACTCTGAGGAAGCCGGGGCCTAATCTGTTTTGCAGATGGCACTCTGTATTCCCTGGCTACTGTCTGTGGAAGACTGTAAATGTTCCCTTCCGTTCACAAGAGCAGAAGCGATAAGATTTTGTAGTTACAAACACAGCATTGCCAGTGCTTGGGACTTTATCCCAACTCACAATATTGGATATTTCACTTGGAGCCCCAGCCTCTTAAGCCAGTTACATGAAAATCTCAGTGGTCATTTAAAAGAAAAGGTACGTTTCTAGCCTTCATGAGAGTGGGGAAAAGCTTGAAAACATGATCCAACTGCACTCGGAAGGCTCCACAACCAGAAGGCAAAGGAAAGAATGTTCTCAGACTTGTGATGGCAGGGGCGATCACAAAGTTGCATGCAGTAGCTCCATTCCCTGCGCTCCTTAAGTCTCGCAGTACAGCACACAGGTACCTTCAGCATGTTTTGCATTCTGCAATTAACTTCACCAGTGAAGTGGTGAAGACCAACTGGAGTTGCTTAAAAAAGGGCAGTTTGAAAGACCATGAGACAAAGAACTAGAGTATCCAGCATGGGAATTGACAGAGATTTGGGTGAGAAAAATAAATCTCATGGGAAAGAAGCCAAGAATCAAAGGGGTAGCCGTGTTAGTCTGTATCCGCAAAAACAACAAGGAGTCTGGTGGCACCTCAAAGACTAACAGATTTATTTGGGCATAAGCTTTCGTGGGTAAAAAACCCACTTCTTGATGGTTTTTTACTCATGAAAGCTTATGCCCAAATAAATCTGTTAGTCTTTAAGGTGGCACCGGACTCCTTGTTGTTTTTATGGGAAAGAAGGGTATTTTCCTGTTCTTCCCTGGGGTTTAATCCCCATTTAAAGCTGGCGTGGGATAAAAAAATCAAGTCATGTTTCATATAAAAGCTGATTTTATTAAACTGAATCTAAGCCCTGGCTGAGACAATGGCTTTGTACACCATACAGAGCACAGAACAGCAGCCTGCCAAAAGCCACTGGAGCGCAATCTTTGTCACAGGCAGGCTGAACAAAACCCTTCCCCTCCTGCTTGTATCAGACCACATTCAAACCTAAAGCAAGTCAGTAGTCTTGTCCGCATGCCAAGTGGGCATGGACCTTGTCAGCTTCACTGCTTGCCATGGACTGGAACCGCATTCAAAACAAATCACGAAAAGCCACTTCTGGCTGACTTTGTTCTATGTTTATATTATAAGCTGATCAAAAAAGCTTTGGGGAGGCAAAAATTTAACTTGGCTTGACACAACCAGCAGACCATTCCAGACGGATTATTTCACAACCATCGTGTCAGCACCGGAGCAGTATGGAGAGGCTCCTGCTGGAGAAAGTTGTGCAAACCCATTTGCTTATCTGCATAAAATTCAGTATTCAGAGCAGCAATTTAATACAGCCAAGAAACTAAGTAAGTGCTGGAGAAAGGTCAGGCATGGAACCCAGAAGAAAACTACCGCAGGGGCAGATGAGGCTTTGCCTATATAGACATAATAAGTAGGATGCTATTCAAGAGGCTCATGTCAAATAAGCAGCAGAAAGTAACTTGGCATGATTCCAATGCAGTCAATACAACTATGCCAGTTCACATCCATTGCTGATCTGCCCCAGGGAACTAGAGATATAAGGGAAGGGAAGACCTCTTTAGTAAAGTTGACAATTGCCATTTTCACCAGCTGTGGATGTTCCCAGACTTGAGCTAGGCACTGACCACAGGCATAGCCCAGTGCCTTATAGCGACATGGTCTCCCTGAGGAGATGAGCTGGCCTTTGACTAGGACATTTGTGGGACAGCCACTTGCATAACAAAACATTCAAGCCCATGTAATTAGCAAGGCTGCCACTTTTCAACCTACTAATTTGAGAGGGCTGGCTCTAAGGGAACAGGGCTCTGGGCTTCTGTTGGTTCCTCACAATTGCACAATCATTTAAATACAATTTGGGGGTCATTCTCAAGAAATTAAGAGATGCAGATACTGAATTGCATCAGATACTACTTTATTCTGAAGTCAGACCTGAAATCAGTCTGTAAAGGACGGCCTGGCAGATCTCTTCTTGGCATTTAAAATGTAACAGGTAGCAGGGCTGGAGAAGCTTACCGAACACCTATTATACCCCTGCCATTTAGAGGAATAAAACAGATGTGCATTGTAATTAACTGTAACATCAGCCATCTTTTCATCTTTAAAAGTGCAGTTTACTGTGGCCCTGATTCGCCCAGGTGACACACCCTAGGGTTGCCACCTGTCCGGTTTTCACCCGGATAGGCCAGGTTTCAGCTTGCGTGTCCGGGTGCCATTTGACAAGTCCTGGTGTGCATTGTTTTTATCTGGGGGAGAAGAGGCAGCGCAGGGCTGGGGTCTTGGGTGGGAAGAGAGGGTCCAGTTACCAGCCATTAGAAAGGTGGCAACCCCAGTTCTAGACCTGTAGGTTCCAATGGAATGACTTGCATACTTGAAGTTATGCCCATGCTTCAATACCTTGCTGAAAAGATGGCATGTGTCTCCTGTTATAACTTCCACCCATTACTTCTCTTTCTTTCCTCAGAGGAGCGCACATCTTCTCCCTCCCCACCTTTTCCCTGCTGTACTCTTCTTTCCCCACACTATGTGCTCTCTCTGTACCCCCCCCTTCAACCCAAAGTCTCTCTTTTTCCAATGTACATTTTACAAGCAAGCGCCACGTATAAAGGAGTTGGGGGAACAAGTGAGAGAGATGGGGTATCAAATAGGGTTACACAGAGCACTTAGTCTTAGATTTTTATGGTTCGTTATTATCCAGGGGATGACATATTGCGACGCCAGTGCCTTGGTACACGAGTCAGAGCAGACGCTCTCAGACTCAGAGCAGCCCTCACCAGGAGAGAAGTCTAGCAGAGTCATAGGAAAATGACAGGTCGTTACGCTCTCTCCCGGGACTCTCGGCAGGGCTAAGGCGCACGCATTCATGCCCAGACGACCCAGTTTAAACACCAACACATCCAAGTAAGAGCTCAATCCAAGACATCACAAACCAGCTCTTGCTCTCAGCCTCAGCAATGATTCTCCCAGCCATCACAGGGAGCCAGCCAGACATTTCTGAGCTTCTTGGCCAGGCTCTCCATTGCAGATCTGCATTTGTGCTTCAACATTATAAACTATAACGGAAGTGTTGGGGAAGAAAATCTGGCAGGATAGTTCTTGCAATGACCCACACTAGACTAATAACATCCTCTAGAGTAGGGTATGGGTGCACCTCTTCGTAGCATTGCACTTAGGGCCAGTCCTGCAGTCGCCGTGCAGCCAAAGCGGCATTGATCTACCTGCAGAGAGCTGCAAGTTCAAGGCCTGTCGTTTAATAACAGTTTTCTCAATGTTCCTGAACATGGAGACATCACAATTTGCAGCTGCCTCCTGCCTTGTTTAAACCACTCTCCTCACAGCCCTTCATGCAAGCAGCATGCAGTGGAATAATCTCATTTACAAAGCACATATAAGATCTGTCACATGACACCAGTCTGCCCTTACCCGACCCTGAATGCTTCACCAGACTTGCTCCCCATTTCAGTCGGTATTTGCAAGCCGCTTCCGACTGCGAGCCCGCAGGTCTTCCTCCCTCATTCCCTCGCTTGCACATACAAACCCCAGGGTCATGAGCCACCCAGGAGTGATGCAGTGTCAGTCAAGAGGCTGAGAGGAAGGGGAGAACCAATGGCATAGTGGGGTTGAATGCTTTGCCTCAGCAGGGCGCGGGGCCGGGGAAGGGAAGAGGACAGGGTGTTCTCCTGGACCCACAGGAGGTGAAGAATCGAACCAGCGCAGTTTGGGCGTCATCTTTCTGCCACAGTTGCCTTTACTCTCTCCCGCTAAAGTCTTGTTTCCAAAGAAGCCTCCTTCCTTCCCTAGCTGATGGAAGAGACGGAGATAGACCCTGGTTTGCAGCATGCAGAGGTCTAGCCACCCTTCACCTGCATGCCCACGAATAGGCAACTCTTGCTGTCGTGCCGACAGGCTTGTGTGCTGTGGTCATGGGGATGTGGGTGCCCCTCGCTCTGGGAGAAGGGGTTTCCTTTTTCCAGAGCTGGCCAGCTACTCACTCTCCCCTCCTTTCACTTTGACCTCTGCCAGGAAGTGGCTCCTGTGACCAAGGCAGGGTCCTCCCCTTTTGGGAGTAGGGTTATAGGGGTGCGCACAGCTGTGTGGTACAGGAACGGGCAGGGTGCCCATCCCTTAAGAGCAAACGGACCTCCGAGGTTTGAGTGTCTACTGCTCCCTTGCCGTCTAATCCCTTGCAAGGGAGAGGAGGAACCAGAGCCACAACAGTACAGGGCTCCCAACCAGCCCTGGCTACCAGTGCCGACAGCAGGCAGCCACTGACTAGGCCCGTCCCCAGTAGAGAGGGAGTGCCCAGGTGCAGGGACTCATGAGATGAGAGAAGGCCTGGCTGCAGAGCAGAGATAGTCCATGCTGCTCAGCGCTCCTCAGCCCACCAGGGGCTGCCGACAGCCACCGTTCAGGCACGTGGCTTGTCCTGGAGGCTTCGATTTTGCCACTAATAAAAAGGTTGTCTTTTTCTTTAAAAATAGTCTTTATGGACTGGAAAGGTGGTAACAGGCCACTTCATCTTGAATAGCCCTTTGAAACGTGTTAACGATAGGCGCCGACTCCGTGGGTGCTCCAGGGCTCAAGCACCCACTAAAAAAAAAAAAAAAATAGGGGGTGTGCCACCCCGAGGCCCTGCCAGTGCTCAGCCCCTTCCCCCCTCCAAAGGCCTCACCTGTGCTCCGCCCCGAGGCCCCACCCCCACTCCACCTTGTCCCCAAGGCCTTGCCCACTGCTCACACCAAGGGAGGGGGGGCGCGGAGAGGAGCACCCACCGGCAAAAAGAAAAAAGTCAGTGCCTGTGGCTAACCACTTATGTTAAACAATCTGTTCCACCTTGTATTGAGCTGTGATGCTCGGAGTGCCTTTCCCAGCCCTGAAGAAGAGCTCCATGCAGCTTGAAAGCTTGTCCCTCTTCCCAACAGCAGCTGGCCCAATAAAAGATATCACCTCACCCACCTTGTCTCTCTAATATCCTGAGACTGACACAACTACCACAACACCACATACAGGCAAAACCCATGGTCAGCCAGCCCAGTGCCTGAGGGACTCTCTTCAGTGCCACCCAGGAGACCAGGGCTTGATTTCCAGTTGTAGGCTTGCTTTGTGCCCGTGATCAGTCCTTCCGATGGGGCCTCCCCTCACTCATCAGAAACCCCTGGAGCGACAAAGGCAGGGGACCTCGGCTGATGGAGGTGTCATGGGGCTGCAAGGGGAGGAAGCGCCAAAGGACGTGGAGGATGTAAAGGAGAAATGCAGGGAAGGAGGTGCAGGAGCATTCCTCTCCCCACCACACGGCCCCCGAGCTGCTGCTGCACAATGTGTCTGCTTCCTGCGGTTCATCCTGCGTTACTAATGACTGACAGTAAATGCTTTAAATCCCGCTGACAGCTCGGAAGGAGCTTTTAAATGTAGGTGTGATCATTACTCCCCACATCAGACACAGTCTTTTTTCCCCCTGCTCCATACAATCATATTGTCAAACAGACTGACTGTACAGTGTAACATTCATGGAAGAGACCAGGACAGCTACTGTGCCATAAACTTTGTACTGGTGGAGGCTAACATACAGATGGACAGACACAGCACCAGTCTAAAGGAAGAGGGAAGCTCCCCCTGGGCCCCCAAATCAATAGCCAGCTACTCCCAAGCCAAAAAAAACCTAGGCCAACCTATTTTCTATGAAGGCAACCAGTTATTGCTGCCAAACTGAGTTTGCCAGCCCCTTTTCCATTGCCTTTGTCCATTTGCCCAGGAAATACTATTCAGCAGGGCTGGCATGAACACATTTCTGTTTTTGTGGAAAATGTTGATGCTTCAGCATTTGTTCTCATTCTGATGTGCAACAACAACAGAGACCTTGTGGAAATTTTTCCCATGAAAAGGAGAAAGAGACCCACCCCAGGACAGCCAATCGCCTGGCGGCATGGGACTCACCGGGCATGAGACCCCCAGGCTCCAAATCAGGCAGAGCACAGACGTGAACCTTGGTCTTCCCCAGACCGAGTGCCTCCTTCATGTACCTCCAGGGCACGAGAAAGTTGTGTCAAACCATAATGTTCCCGCAAAAAGTTTTGGTTTTGATAAATTCCCGAGTCAGCTTCAGTGTTTATTTCTACAAAGCTTGTACTCTTGTGATTTTGATTTAGTTGGGGTTGGTCCTGCTTTGAGCAGGGGGTTGGACTAGATACCTCCTGAGGTCCCTTCCAACCCTAATCTAAGATTCCATGATTCTTTGGGGGTTGGTGGGAGCGGGTAAATGGCTGTTGTGTGCTGCACTCATTTGTGTCCTGCACATTTTGAAAAGCTCTAGGAGAGGCTAGCTGAACAACATTCATGCTTTGTTTTAACGTCTCTATACTACACCTTCCATTTGTAGTGTCAATTCTAGGGGAAAAGGACCAGAAGTTTAATAGTATTATTGCTCCTTTCATGTAATTTGAAGAGGAACACTTCGGACTGGCAGCGGAGGGCACTCAGGAAGGCGAAGAGGTTCTCGAGAATCTGTCCCGGTGACACCTCTGCCCCCATTCTGCTCTGAGTGCCCTTCTGGCTACAGCACAACACTCAGTGCTTTGAAAATCCCAGCCTTGGGTATTGTCACCCGCCGGCCTCAAACGCGCTGGAGTTCAGAAGCATCCACCAAACTGGTTCAGTCCAAGTCTAGCCCAACAGCACAGGTCTCGGGGCTCCTTGCCCTTATCTGTCTGGGAGTGGACTCTTGCAATGCTTCCATCCTCAGACCGGGACTGGGTACGCTGAGCCGTGTGTACCAACTACTTATCACCCTGCAGGCCAAGCTAGGGCTTGGGCACCCATTTTTCCTCCCTTCGGAAACCTGTGACCAGTGATGTAGTGACCAATAGCCTCCTTAAAGCAAAGTGTTTCTATTTAGCAGTTGGAAAATAGCATAGGGGAAGCAGGAACAAAAGGGATTTCAGCACAGCATTAGTCTCATATATTCTTATACTTCACTACCAGCTAAGTTAGATGGGCTTTCCCCTTCAGTGCCAGGAACAGAACAGAACCAACTCTGAGCAATGCCGAGATCTTCGTGTGTGCTCCGTCTGGTCCTCTGATGCCCCTGCTTCAAATGGGCTTGGGTACCGCCCACAACCCCAGACTAGAGCCATTAAGGCCACTAGCTCTGACATTGCTTTTTAGTGACCTTGAAGTTTAAGCTGCTGGGGACTATGAAAAGGTCCATCTTGCCCCTGGCTCTGCTATCTCAGCGTTTCAGTTTGGGTCTCAGGAGTTTTGGACCAGTCAGGAGGGTAAGCGTGAAACTAAAATAAGGAAGTGTTGGGCCATGCAGTATAAAAAAGTCTCTTTTACCTACAGTATCACCTAGCTTATGTTTCCAGTATATCCAAAATAAATAACCTGCAACCTTTGGTATAAAGCGGATAGACACCAGCAGGGTAGAATCGCAATTTAAATCAGGATTTAAATCACTTGTCGGGAAGACTCAATTCAATCCTGGATTTCTACATAAAAGTGCATTCTGGAATATGCTGCTCAATCCGTTTCACTTTTGTTTCTACTGCCTGTTCCTCCCTTCTCACATTTATCTCCAGACTTCTTCTCCTTGTCCAGATCTATTCCCCCCCCCCACCACCACCAATCTTCTATTCATTGAACTTTTTGAAACTTTGCACTTTTAGAGAGAGGTAAGGGATTGACTCTGTGGACACAAATTTGCAGAGGGACAATAGGATTAAGATCTGTTATTTCTCACCTCTCTATATTAATTTATTTAAAAGCATTTTTGCTGTTAACAAGCATGTTATCTCTGGAGACACAAATCCACAGTTTGAGAACTGCAAAACTAAGCATCTCGGATGGTATCTTCTAGACTGAGCACTGAGTCCCATTGGGTAGATAGAAAGATTAACCTAAATGATCTATACAGAAGTCCCTGGAACCACATAAAATTGGGTCCCTAATCCATGAACTATTGGAACTCATTTAAAAAACTTTTCTTAAACATTAAATGAATATATTGTCTCATACTATAGAATTAGAATTTATAATCCCTATTCCATGATGAGATATCTTTGAGCTATAATGTATCTTAATTAAAACCATCGTTAGATTGTTTTTTGAGGGGAAAAAAATCCGATTTTTTTTTAAATCATTGATTTTTATCCATCCTGGACACCAGCCTACAGGCTTTCATGGCAAATTCAGCAGTAGGAGGCAACTGAAGCTTTCAATGAAAGTGCTGAATGTCACATCAACACTTCAGTTTGAGGGGTTAATTTTACTTTGAGAGCTATGTTAAATATTTAATAGTATCAGTTTGGACCAACCATGGCTTAGACAGCCAGCTTTGTCAGAACCTGAGTCCTGACCTGCCATATCCCTGACAGTTTAGCCCATGGTGTTCCAGGGCTCAAGGACATTGTATGGTGTCTTTGAGAATTAACCCCCGTCTCCCCCCCGATACACACACACCCTCCACAGAAACAAGATGCACCCCCAACTCATTTTCCCTACTTGCGGGTAAATAATCAGGATTTCATCCATGCTCTCCAGAGGAGGAAAGAAACTAAAATGCAAAATCACTGCACCATCTAGTGTCCCACTCCACACTACATGTACCCCAACAATTAGCCTCTTACAAAAAGCACAAGCCAAGTTAGGGGTAAAACAGTAAAACGCCCAAAATAGCTTTCTTATTATTTATAGACAAGGCTGATGGCACAAACAGCTGAAGCTGCGCATTGCAGCTCACGGAATACTTTAAACTCACAATGCACCAACAGGAAACACCTTTTGAATTGCCAAAGCCAAAATGCCCTAAAAACCCCCTAAGAATGAGCGCATTTAGCGTTTCATGGGAAGAGAGGCTAGCTTGCTACTGGTGTCAACTTTCCACCTATATTGTCTGAAGGAAAATCAGAGAGATGCAGGACTCAAAACAAAGACAACATTGACTTACCCTCCCACCCATCTTTGCCCTCAGATCTCAGAGACTTTCTCCTGGAACCACCATATTTTTAATCAAAGTAGCTAGTGAGCAGATTTTTTTAAATTGGCTTAGAGGTCATGACAGCCTTTGTTATATGCCATAATTCTCCTGCCACCACTCCCCCCCACCCCACATCTGCTCCACTGGACTACTTTGGTATCTCCCAGGGCGTCCCATCTCCTACTCTGGAAAACACTGTCCTAACCTTTAACATGGGACTCCATTTATTTTGTCTTGTGTAAAACAAAAACAACAAAAATATCCTCTTTTTTGGGGGGGAGATATCCTATCTCCTAGAACTGGAAGGAACCTTAAAAGGTCATTGAGTCCAGCACCCCGCCTTCATTAGCAGAACCAAGTACTGATTTTGCCCCAGATTCCTAAGTGGCCCCCTCAAGGATTGAACTCACAACCCTGGGCTTAGCAGGTCAATGCTCAAACCACTGAGCTATCCCTCCCCCCTGTTCTGTGTTGAGCCTTCCCAGCATGTGGCTGAGCCTTCTCTAGCATTCCTATTTAAATATTGACTTTACTATTCCCTTAGCAGATTCCAAAGTGCTTTGTACAAACGCAAGAGGAGAGCAAGTCTGAAACATGTTATGTCCATTTAAGAAAAAAGCCAAAAAGCCACACACAGTTCTCTGGCTCACACCCTACCAGGCAACATGGTGCAGTCAAACTCTACTTTGTCTCCAGTCAGCAGTTAGTAAGTGGATTTCCTGCATGCTAGCAATAGATACAGCTCCAGCTTAGATACTTCGGGTGAGGTTTTCAAAAGCCCTCAGTGGGTTAACTGAGGTTGGCTTAACTTAGAGTCAATGGTAGTTTTACCATAGATTTCAGAACATAGGACTGGAAGGGACTTCTTGGATCAGAGAGTCCAGTGCCCCACTATCCCAGGAACCCCAGTCATATCATCCTGATCCTAAACTTATCAAGTTCCATCTTAACACTAGTTAGCTTGTTTGGCCCCACTACTCCCATTGGGAGGCTGCCCCTGACCTTCACTCTTCTGATGGTTGAAAACCTAATTTCCAGCCTAAATTTATTCAGGACCAATTTATCCTCATTTGTCCTGGTGCCAATATTGTCCTTTAGCTTCAGCAGCTCTTCTCCCTCCGAGTGTTCACCTCTTCTTCCCCTGATATATTTAGAGATCCCTCTCCAGTGGGATAAGAGTTTGGCCAACACTGAGGGCTTTTGAAAAATCCCAACCTTTACTGTGTTGTCACCCTCACTGGCCTCCACTACCCTCAAGTTCTACCAAACTATCATAGTCCAAATCTAGCCCAGAGCAAGTGCTGTGAGCGTGTACCGTACTATGCCTTGGACTTGTTCTTTTTCAGTGCCAGGAAGAACAGCCATCTCTGTTCTGCCCCATCTCTGGCTTGGACTTAAGCTTTTTATTATATTTGAAACAATAGGTCAGTGGAGCTTTCAAACTGAACGAGTACATTCTCATAAATAAATTAGAGAGGTGTGGTCTAGATGAAATTACTATAAGATGGGTGCATAACTAGTTGAATGACTATATTCAAATCACAGTGATAAACGGTTCCCTGCCAAACTCAGAGGACTTATCTAGCGGGGTCCTGCAGGGGTCTGTCCTGGGTCTGTGTGACAGGGTTTACCAGGCCCCCCTGCTGGAGACCTTGCAGTCCTACCTCACCCCACCCCAGCAAAAGGAGCAGTGAAGGTGGGTCCTCCAGGCCTGTCTAGAAAGGCTGCAGGGAAGCAGCCAATCACAGCCCAGCAGGCTCAGTTAAAAGGAGCTACAGGGCCAGAGCAGTTCAGTTGCTGTCTGGGAGCAGAAGGGTATCATATGTAAGACATGGGAGATGACTACCCCACTCTATTTGGTGCAGTACTGTGTCCAGGTCTGGGCATCACACTTTAAGACATGGACAAATCTGAGTCCAGTGGAGAGCTCCAAAAATGATTAAAGGGTTTAGAAAACCTGATCCATGAGGAAAAGTTAAATTGGACATAGTTAGTCTTGAGAAAAGAAGTCTGAGAGGGAACCTGAGAACAGTCTGCAAATATGTTAAGGGCTGTTCTAAAAAGGATGGGGATCAATTGTTCTCCACGGCCACTGAAGGTAGGGCAATAAGTAATCAGCTTGATCTTCAGAAAGGGAGATTTAGGTTGGATTTCAGCAAAAACTGTCTAACTATAATGATGGTTAAGCCCTGAAATATGCTTCCACGGGAGGTAATGGAATCCCCACCATTGGAGGTTTTTAAGAACAGGTTAGACAAATCTGGCAGGAATGGTCTACATATACTTGGTCCTGCTTCAGTGCAGGGTGAGGAACTAGAGGACTTCTTGAGGTTCCTTACAGCCCTACATTTCTACGATTCCAATGTTCTCTCTGGGAAGAGAGCTGTTAGAAAATTTCCTCTTGCCAACAATAGCCCTCCTTAAGGTAGGGATGATCTCATGTCCCTCCAAAATGAATAACTTCCTCTTTGGTGAACTAAGCCCTCCAGTTAGCCTTTCCTACACAAATTCTCAATGCCCTCATTGTCCTTTGCAATCTGGGGCAAGAGAAAGTTTAGATGATTTATAGTTGCATAAAATATGTGAAGTCTAGTAAATGCATCTGACTCTTGCCTGCCATTAAATCTCTAGCTTTGATTGTAAGACACTGTTCAGAGTTTGTGACAAAGCTGTAAATTCCACTGAGGAACTAGCAGATACAGACTTGCAGATATAGTGGCAGAAGTACTATTTATAATCTCTTCGCATCGACTCCCTTGGCATTTAAACAGAAGAGGACCTGTTTAGAGTCCGAGAAATATGATAAGTGAAAAATAAACCTGGGTTTCAGAGGTGGAATTCACTGTGCGGTGGTTTTTCAAAGCTATTTTTGTTTCTGCCCATTTGCTGTAACTTAGATTACTTGATTAGTTTATAGATTTGAATTGTCTTGTGAAGGAAGTGTCATTAATAGCATAGTTGAGTCCTGTTTTTCTATAATCCACTGGCATCAAAGGACTGGCAGATTCAATTATCACACTACAAGCCATACCTCATTAGTGCTTTGGCCATCCTCACACTTTCCACATATCCCGCTCAGAGACATTGAACTACTTTATAGCAGGCGAAAAGCAGAGATGCCAAGGCAAGCAGCAAACCTTGCCGGGCCTTCTGAATCCCACGCCTTGATGTAAGATCTTAGGGGGACAAAGCAGGGCTGGAAGAGTCCTTTCCCAGAAGGAAATTCATATGTGCTTCTCCCAGAAGAGAGGCTGTTCTGAGTTTCCTAGTTCTCAGCCAGGATCCAAATGAAGAGATGAGCATTTGTTTATTGTAAGGGGTAAGAGAAGTGAGGTTCTCATTATAAGATGCTGAGAGGGTCACCTTGAAGTCTGTAGTCAGTATACTTGGTTATTTTCTCCCTCTCAGCCAGCTGCTTAGGCAAGTTTCAGCATCAGAGCTCTTCAGAGGCTGGCTACTAGATTAACCCTGTTGTATTAGGCTAATGGCAGTTAATCAGGATGCTCTGGAGTCTGGTTTCCATGGTTACACTATAAAACAGATGCACATCTAACAGTCAGTGAATTAATTTTGCCATCAGCCTGCCTTTGAGCACAGTTAGGCAGGAAGCATTTGCAGCAGAGTGCATAAGGAGGCCCTGTATACGGCAGCCTCCCCCGCGGGAGAATCCTGACACTCAAATGACACTTTTACAATGATTTCCTGAACAGGGGCTTTTGGGGTGAGACCATGTGCAATTATTAGCAGTTATAGATTGAAAGTATTGCTAACCCTGCCCCCATCCAGCCTGATCCAGCAGGAAACAATGCGGACAGTAAGGAAGAATCCTTTACCCGCAAGTAGACAAAATCTTCCCATCTACTAAAAAAAACCCAACACAATATCCCTGTACTCCCCTCTGAAAAAGCTTGTGCTGAAGTCAGTGGAGCTATTCACATCAGTGAGGGAAAGAAAATGGGTAACTTACCCTACTGCGAGAGGGAAAAAATTGAATAGTAGTGTGTTTTCTAGACCAGCTGAGCACTGTCACTGGACCAGCACACCAAGCTGGGCTGTGGTGAGATACTGAGTGCGAGGTTTTTCCCAGTATATCATGGTTACGGAAACACTTGTGTTAATTCAGCATGCAGAGCCCCACAATGCCATTTCGGCTCACTGATGAGGGGGGAAATCTAGCGGTTGCAGATTGAGCTGCTATATATCAACCTTATGAGTACATTTAAGGCACTGATGTAAGAGTTCTTTTTAAATACAGACGCTTCCCGGGTTACGCAAACCTGAGTTACGGAAATCTGCACTTACGGAAAAAGTTCCGTAAGTTCCGGACACTTGCGTAAGTCGGGGAGCGTCTGTATAAGAAAAGGAAAATTCATGCTGTATCTGCCAAACATGTAGGCAATAAGGATGGAGGAGGCTCTATTTCTTGGATTAGATTTAGTACATTTAGGAACAGGGGCAAAGTAGGTTTTAGATGTTTCTGGTTTATTACAACAGCACAGCAGAGGTTATGTGACAATTGGAAGAGAACTAGAATCCCTCACATGATGGAGCAATATTACTAAGCAGGTGTGACCATATGCACTAACAAGCTACAGGGTAGCAACACACGGGCATGTGAAAGTGGGACTCCCAGGGAGAAGAGGTTCCTGCATACTTCACTTATATCAGTAGTTCCTGAACTGTGACCTAGTGTTCTACAAAACTAAACTTTGAGAACCAAGCTGGGGGAGAAGGTGTGGGAGAGGGATTAGGTGCTATGGGGGGTGGAGAGGGATAATGGGTCCTTGCGAGAATCTTTTACAAAGTTCAAGACCCACTGTACTCATGTATTTTAACTGATTCCACTCCTTAATTGTTTACTCAAGGAGGAGGCTCAAAACTAGAGATGGGCCCAAGCGGCAGAGAGCAGACCAACATTCAAGTCTGAGCATCCCCAAAAGTTCAGAGGGGGTCCTTATCCAGTGTTCTGGTTTGGTCTATTATAGGACATGGGCATGATGAGCCATAAAGACCAAATCCAGATCAACCTGAACTCCTCTATAGGTCAGGTGAGAGGATGGAGTTCTACACAACTGCAATAATGAAGAAAGGACTATGGGGTGGCATGCTCACCCCAAGATGATGTGAAGTGGAAGGTACAGCATAGCCCAAGAGATGGCACACAAGACGGAGTCAGAAGACCAGATTTCTCCTCCAAGCTTTGCCATTCAAATGTTATGTGGCCCTGGTCGCTTGTCCCCATTTTGCAGATAAGTAAACAGAGGCACAGAAAGCTTAAAACTTAACCAACTGTATAAAGAGGTCTAATGAAACCCTTTAAATAACCCCTGGATTGATAGCTATCAGTCTTATTAACGTTGCTTAGGGAAAGAAACTAAAACAGCATAACAGGTTGGGGTTTTTGGTTCTCTTTTTGTTGTATTTTAAAGACACTTGCCATGTTGGCTGGATAAGAGCTCTATTGCGGGAAGAAAATAACTGCAATTTTCCTGGAGTTTACATTTTTCAGGAAGTTACTATTACTAGAAACGCAGGCCACATGAGAGCCGAGAGTCTTCCCTTCCCAAGCTTCTAGGAAAAACTCATGCTGCCTTCTGCAGATCTACTTCACCTTGAATCCCTGAGCTCACTGCAGATGCCACAGACTCAGCAGCTGGAGACAGTTGTTCTGCTCCCATGCATCACTGCTCCCGGGGTGCATTCCTAAGGTCGTACCATACACTCCCCACATTGCTCGCTGGCTGCCCCTCCGTGACAGCCACCTACAGAAGGAGCTGGAGTCTGCTGCCAAGGGCCTAGCTCAGTTTAATTAAGATGACTGTTTTGTTCAGGGTTAAACCACTACTGATGCCACAGGGTTAGTATTCAGGCTATCAGTACTCACAGCATTGTGTTTTAAGGATAAAGCCATCCTACCCTGGTGGGTTTAGTACCCTGGTTAGCTTAGGACAATGGCCTATTTAGATAGACATTGTCATAAGAGTCCTCAGCCATCACAGAATCTCCCTCATGCTGACGACAGCAGTTTTCATACCATGGAAATATTGTTAAACAGCTGCACTACGAGCCCCCTGCCCCCTCCCTTGCAGCCTAGTCCGCCAATCCAGCTTTGAGGTGCACTTCAGCTTTGTCATGGTAAGGAAGCATCTTCTGATGTGCTTAATTTCCTTGGGGAGCAGTTCCCTGTAGAAACCCATCACACCAGCCTCCTTCAGCGCTGTCCTTGCAACTCATCTTTGCCAAAACAAACTCCTTGACAGCGGCGAGGCAATTAGTGCTCCATAAATGCTGCTTGCTACGGTCATAACAATAAGGGAACTGTTACCTTCTGCATGACCTCCTGCATCTCGTCTTATACCGTAAGCTGTCTGGGGCAGAGACAGGCAAACTACGGCCCGCGGGACCATCCTGCCCGGCCCCCGAGCTCCCGGCCTAGTCCTTGGCCCCTCCCCCGCTGACCCCCCTCCCCGTGCTGTGGCCTGCCACTCCCGCTGGGCAGCGTGGGGAGCGTAGCTGGTTCTGGCCAGGTGTCGCGGCTGCGAGCTCCTGCTGCTGGTAAGGGGGCGGGGAGCGGGGGAGTTGGGTAAGGGAGTGGGGGGGTTCTAGGGGGCAGTCAGGGAGGAGGGGACGGTTGGATGGAGTGGAGGTTCTGGGGGGGCGGTAAGGGGATGGGGAACAGGGAGGGTTGGGAGTCCCAGGGGGCCTGTCAGGGGGCGGGGATGTGGATAGGGGTCGGGAGGGCAGTCAGGGGACAGGGAACGGGGGGTTGGATAAGGGGGTGGGATCCCAGGGGGCAGTTAGGGGTGGGGC
>NW_020664418.1:48942109-49022949 GCF_002925995.2 Terrapene triunguis | reverse complement strand
ATTCCTGCGCTGTCTCAATCCTAGCACAGCAGTGGTGATCGGAGCCGTTTTCCTATTAGCACAGTCAGGTAGGACAAGCGACAGCAGGCAAGCTGCTGCCAGTGGTGATGAAAGCACACAAGCTTTTCCACGGCTTCGCTCTGGCAATGGCTTTCCCACCTGTACTGGCAGTGCACACTACTGGACCTGTGTCACATTGGCTGCTATGAGGCCTGGAAGCTGGCGGAGTGTTTTGCTTAAAAGGGAACTGTGGAATTTGGCTGCCCCATTATCCATCTCTGCCGAGCATACGGGTTGGGATGGAGATTTCCCTCTAGTGCGGGAGTCTGAGGGACTCTGAACAGCACAGCCCGCTTACTGCTCTTCCTGGAGAGAACACAGTCTTCCAACAGACCTGCGTTTTCTAAATTCCTTGTGTCAAAGGAACTGGGTCAAGTTTTCATGCAGTAGAATTAGAGGTCAATAGAGGTCACAGACCTGCTACATCCAAGCCATGGCTGCCCACAATGACGCTGCCTTGTCTGGGTCCAGATTCTCACTAGCAGTCCCTGAGAGATTTCTGTTGGTACCAGAAAATATTGTTTACCCAACTTGGTCTGCAGTCTAGGTCCAGAACCAGCAGACTAGATGCAGCTCTGGGTGTCCTGATCCAAACCCATGCCCCTCCTTTCAGTGGGGTGTAAGTCTGAAGTTTGGTGCCTGTCTTGATCTCTAATTTGTATTTTAATCTCATGGCCCATGAGGGCCTGAAGGAGGAGTAGCCAGCCACCTTAGCAAGTCCTGCTCCAACACACTGAGCCCCCAGACTTTGAGACTCATCTCTCCATCAATGTTTCTCCCTGGGAAGAGCTTACACAAGACTTTCACAATTGCAATCAAGGGTCTGTAGACAGAATTCTAACCCGCTATTGAACATTTTTGTTCTTGTTGATTGAAAGCTGCATTGAAAAAAGCTTTCTAATGGTTTTGTGAGGAACAAAGGAGTAAAAGATTTCTTGGAACCAAGCAGGCTCCTAGTGCGTTTCCAGTAAGTGAAAGATCCGATTCACAGATTTGTGGGGGAATGAGCAGCTGGCTCCATCACGTAGATTCTGCCTTCTGCCAGATTTCAGTAATTACACACTGACTAGAAAGACAGGAATCCATAATTCTACTATTTCAGATTCTCTAACTGCATAATGAAATGAACTATTATTCACTTGGAAAGATTTTTCTTTAAACCCCCCCACCCCACCCAAAATCCCACCTTCTGTTGCATTCTGTATTGTACACATTACAGATAGAGAGCCTTCTGCCTACAAAACTAGAATATTAAAGCATAGAACTAATGCTACTGACTCAGAAACAAAATCCATTAAAAAAAAAAAAAGATAAGCAAGATAAATCACTTTTGACAAACACATTTGGAAATGCAGCATTTCCATTTTGTTTTTTTTTTTTGATTCACAGCAATTTCTCAGGGCCTGATCCTGCAAGATTGTGAGCACTTCAGAGAAGCAGAGAGTGGTGGGTGCTCCTACCTGTTAGGAGAAGGGGTTTGATTTTGTATTTTATTCTCTGTTGAAAGAGAAGCTCTGATTTTCATCTTTATAATTCTGCTTAGTAAAGAAATCTGATTCCCTCCTTTCTTTGGGAACAACATGTCCCTTCATATGATCTCAGCAGGTCATATGCTGCAAAACAGTTAGTCAAAAAACTAAAGTGCCTAGTATCTGTAGTTTCCAGTCCCAATACTAGCAACCCACTTTGCACAATTTATGAACAAACAGCCAAAGCAATTCATTCAAGAGCAGTTATAAACTCTTCAGCAATCCCACAGAACAGCCAACGGCAGTGCCAGAATTCAGTTAACAGAACCAGGCAGCACATACAAACCAAATGGGCCCACTCTTAAAACAGAGACTTTGGTTCCATCTATAGTAGGGTTACCATACGTCCGGATTTTCCCAGACATGTCCGGCTTTTTGGTCCTCAAATCCCCATCTGGGAGGAATTTCCAAAAAGCCGAACATGTCCGGGAAAATAGGGAGGCAGGGGAAGGGGACCTCGAGTGCGAGTGGCTGCAGCAAAGCCAAAACTAACAACTCCCCCGATCTGCCGGGGCACGGAGGCGGCGGCGGCATCCGAATGCGCAGCCGCCTCCTCCCCGGGCTCCAACTTTCCCAGCTCCCGCCGCTCTCCACCGCGGCAGGGGCCGAAGCAATTTCCCCAGCACAGCAGCAGCCGGAGCCCGGGGGGCGGGAGGGAGGAGGGGGAATGTGGGGTGCTCAGGGGAGGGGGCGGAGTTGGGGCGGGGACTTTGTGGAAGGGGTTGGAATGGGGGCGGGGAAGGGGCGGAGTTGGGGCGGGGCCGGGGCCCCAGTGGAGTGTCCTCCTTTTTCACTGTTTAAATATGGCAACCCTAATCTATAGTAACCTTTTTACTGGAGAAGAGTCCCCTGTTGCAGCTCCACTGGTGCTAACATAAACAAATGCCAGCAGGTGCCTGGAGTCCTAAGCAGTAGCGTTGACAACACCTACTCAGAGCAGGGTTAGATATCATGTTGGTAAAAATACCAGTCTATCTGGTGCGCTGTCCACGCTGGTGCCCTGTCATAATCCAGAGATGGTTCAACAACAGCTACCAGCATTGCTAACACTGGTGATACCGACTGACTTCTCTCCCCAGAAAATAAAAGCAAGTATATATCTGCTTGCAAAGATGCTAGGAGCATTGCCAGCAGATCGAGGAATGTCATCATTCCCCTCTATTTGGCATTGGTGAGGCCTCATCTGGAGTACTGTGTCCAGTTTTGGGCCCCACACTACAAGAAGGATGTGGAAAAATTGGAAAGAGTCCGGCGGAGGGCAACAAAAATGATTAGGGGGCTGGAGCACATGACTTATGAGGAGAGGCTGAGGGAACTGGGATTGTTTAGTCTGCAGAAGAGAAGAATGAGGGGGGATTTGATAGCTGCTTTCAACTATCTGAAAGGGGGTTCCAAAGAGGATGGATCTAGACTGTTCTCAGTGGTACCAGATGACAGAACAAGGAGCAATGGTCTCAAGTTGCAGTGGGGGAGGTTTAGGTTGGATATTAGGAAAAACTATTTCACTAGGAGGGTGGTGAAGCACTGGAATGGGTTACCTAGGGTGGTGATGGAATCTCCTTCCTTAGAGGTTTTTAAGGTCAGGCTTGACAAAGCCCTGGTTGGGATGATTTAGTTGGGGATTGGTCCTGCTTTGAGCAGGGGGCTGGACTAGATGACTTCCTAAGGTCCCTTCCAACCCTGAGATTCTATGATTATTCCCCATTCCATTTTGAAAATAACCATCATTGTGAGAGAGGACCTGGCTGTTCACTTCAACATATGTTTTGCTTCTATCAGTCAAAACAGGAAGCAGAATCTAAGTTAGTTGACATGTTCAATATTGCATAACTTAGCCAAACAAACGTTAAAATAGTGGGCGAGATATACTGGTGTCAGTGGACACTTGTAGGCCTTAAGAATTCCACTGGAGCCACTCAGGACTTGGAGGTGTAAGCTTCATTGAGTTTAAAGCCAGGAGGGACCATCTAGCCTGACCTTCTATCTAACAGGCCATTAAATTTCACCCAGTTACCCCCCGTATTGAGCTCAATAACTTGTGTGGGGCTGAAACATGTCTTCCTGAAAGCGGCCCATCTTGATTGGAAGCTATCAAGAGACAGAGAGTCCACCAGTTCCTTTGATGGTTTGTTCTAATGGATAATCACCCTCATTGTTCAAATTAGTGCCTTATTTCTAACTTTGAATTTGTCTGGCTTTAACATTCGGTCTTTGTGTAACCCGGGCTTCAGTGGCTGCTCCTTTTAAACACTAGTGGTCAGCTTGGTTTTAGTTTGGGTTTTTTCCCCCCAGAAGAGTGGAGCAGCTGTCCACTGACTCCAGTGGGGACTAGCAGGAAAACAAAAACGGGGGGGAAAGGACACAAACCCTTGGAGCATGCTCAGTAGGACGTCTCCAAAGGTGTGGAGGGGGCAATTCCACTCCCAAGTATAAAGAAAAAAAGGCACCAAACTCTTCAGTTAGTTCCAGCAGACCCAGAGGGAGACAGACGTACCAGAGGGAGGGTGGAGATCTTTGCCCAGAGGGCTGGTGCTCACAGGCCTCTTTTTATTAATTGCAGCAAGCAGATAACCACGAGAACTGGGTGCTTGCTGCTTGCTCAGCTCAGGACTGTGGGGTGACACTAATGCCAAATCAGTGGTGCATGTTTTAAATGCATAGGGTTTGTGGCCTGTGTACCTTTTGGTACTGAAGGAATCTGTATGCTTGATACTTTGTTTGTTTGTTTTGGTTTGTGTAGTATTTGCTGTACGGATGTGATGGTAAGAGTGCATGGAGATTTGAGGAGTCTTAGTTAATCCTCAAATTGTTCTCTCATTAGAAAAAAAGTTTTTGTTTTTTAGTCTGAGCAGCTTTATGACATTGTGGTGTCCTTATTCCAAACTGACGCAACTCAGGGTATGGGCACATATGGCTGTCCAAAATATGCATATTTATCATGTGTTATCCAGAGGTGGGATTTCTGCTGTCAAACCAGACTGAACCTGCTCACTAGTCCTGCAGTAAAACGGAATTAATATGAGCACTTGCGTGCTCAAAGTGTAGTACAGAGGTTCTCAAACTGTGGTCTGCGAGCTCCATTCAGGTGGTCCTCTAAGGTGCGCGCCTGGGTGGCCGTACGAGACAATGAAGGGCCACCCACCTAATTAGTGGAGCCGCGCAGGCATGGCTCCACTAATTAGGTGCCTGGACCCTGGAGAAGACGCACCTGTAAGGTGAGGTGGTGGCCTTGGGGGGAGTAGGGGTAGGTGGGAGGGGGCAGTGGGGTGAGAAGAGAGGGTGGGGGGAATTTGGGACATGCAGGGCTGCGGCAGCCAAAGAAAGTGGCGACCTTCCCCAGCTCCATGGCTGCGGCTGCCGGGGAGAGACCCCCCTCCTTCCCAGCCCCAGCTCGGGGGCTGCCGTGGCGGGGGAGACCGGGCACATCCATCGCACTAGAAAGTTAAGACTACTGATACTAAAATAGGAGTTGTGTGCTTTTATTTGTAGAACAAAAATGTTAATTATTAATTTTTTTTATAGAGTGCTTTTATCCAAAGCACTTTACAATAGTTAGCTAACGGTACAAACAACATTTGGAAAGATCATTCAATGGTCCGCTGAGACCCTCAGCAATTTTCAAGTGGTCCGCGAAAAAAAAAGTTTGAGAACCACTGGTGTAGTAGGCTACATAAATTTAAAAATTGTGGCACCCAAACAGGGACAGCACCATCCTGCAGTTGAAGATTGTATACTGTTGTGACCATGGAACTTGCTGGCTTTATCAGCTTCATCCAGACAGCTCAGTTAGATTGAGCGGGATTCATCCTACTGTTACAAATGAGGAATTGACCCAGGCTTTCAGAGACAGTAACCAGACTGAAGAGAATATAAGCTACCCCCTAGGTACAGGTGAGTCTCATCTTACCCGGGGGTTATGTTCTGCTGTCAGCGCGTAAAGCAAAAATCGCGTATAGTCAAAATTACATTGAGTGTAATGGCGAGCGGAATCGCCCGCACTACAGGTACAGTGTTTAAATTGTTATTTTTCTTTTTTCTTTTTGTTTTTTTGGTTTTTGCTGACCACGCAAAGCTGAATTCGTGCATGTTAAATGAGGGTAAGATAAGACTCGCCCGTACTGCAACTTGAGAATGTAGTGAGAAGTGTGCAGCTCAAATGGTAAGAAAAGAATGTAAAGAGGTTAAACTGAATGGTAAATGGGATGTAATTCCCATTATATTGAGAAATTCCCCTAATACGTCTGATGACAGGTATCCAAAAGATGACAACTCGTTAATAACAGGAGCAATTCCAGAGGACAGTGCAATTAATACTAACCAGACAGGTAACGCTGCAGTGGTGAGGTAGATTTTGATACCTGGAAGCTAGAAATACAACAGCTACTAGACGATCCTGAATTGTCTTCCAAGCGAAGGCAAAGGAAGTTAATAGAAAGCTTGTCACCGCCAGCCAATGAAGCTTTCAATTGAGGGAAATCTACCCTGCAGAACAATGTTTGTTTGACAGAGCTGGGAAAGAATAATGGCCCTGTTTCCAGCGGTGATGAAGTGTATGTGCAATTCCTAAAGACCTTTCAGAAGTCCATGGAAATACCCTCTGAGTATTTGGGAAGATTAAACAGCTATGAGAAGGGTAATGGAGCAGAAGACATGCATTCAAGAAAACCTTAACGTACAGCCAGTAAAGCAATTTATTCATAGACGTTGGGATGAGTCCCTGATTACACAGCTCCATCTGAGGGACCATTTGGATACTACTGCTATTTCTGAGATATCTGACTCTCTAACTTCTGTACAAAATCCACCACTTTGAAGAAGAGAGAGCAAAGAAGGATTATGCAGCTGGGGAAAAAAAACAACAGTCTAAGCCTAGCAGCTCATGCCATACCATAGAAGCTAACCGCGGCTCAAGTTCTGCTGCGGGAGACTCAAAGAAAATGGAAAACCGTACAACTCAACTTGAAGGAGCCACAGTTAAGCTAACGGAAGGACCTGCCACTCCAAAGAGGCAGCACTCAACTAAACAGGATAGCTCTCCGAAATTTCAGGAAACACCCTCAGCTGCTGAGGAATCTATTGCAAACAATCCATGGTTCTTCTGTTACAACGGTGATAAGGAGGATCAGTCTAGTACTCCATGCACAGAGGGTGAGCTAGACCAGTGACTCTCAACCTTTCCCCGACTACTGTACCCCTTTCAGGAGTCTGATTTGTCTTGAGTACCCCCAAATGACTGGTAAACATTTTATAGGACTGTCGGGGAAGGTGAAGATCTCTACCCTGAGGGCTGATGCTCACAGGCCTGCTTTTACTAATTTCCACGAGACGATAACCACAAGAAGAAGGATAGCGGCCTATTCAAAGAACTGGGTGCTTGCTATGTGTTCAGCTCAGGCCTGTGTGGTGACAAATGCCAAAGCAGTGGTGTGCGTTTTAAATGCGTAGGATTTGTGGCCCAGATACACTTTGATACTGAAGAAATCTGTATGTTTGATACTGTTTCCACAGTACTGTATTTGTGGAATAAGATTGCGTTTAGATTTGAGGAGTCTTAACCCTCAAATTGTCCTCTTGTAAACAAAGTTTTTGTCTTTTTTAATTCTGACCAGCTTTACTACATTGCAGAATCTTTATTCCAGACTGGAGCAACTCAGGGTATGGGCATCCAGAACTGTCGACATTTGCAGATTTATCTTGTGGTGTTATCCACGGATGGGACTTCTCCTGTCAAACCAGACTGAACCTGCTCACTAGTCCTGCAGTAAAATGGAGTTATGGTGGGTACTTGTGTAATCCCAGTGTAGTGGGTTACAATTGGTTCTTGCTGCTAGATTAAAGTTCCCCTTAGATCCCAGTAGTTTCTCTCCCCATGAAGGTACTTACCCACTAATCAAGTCACCTTTCAGGTTTTTTATTTTTATTTTTTATAAGCTAAACAGGCATTGCCTCTAGTCCTTGAATCACGGTTGTGGCTCTTTTCTGCACCCTCTCCAATTTTCCAACATCCTTTTTAAAATGTTGACACCAGAAGTGGATGCAATATTGCAGTATCGGTCTCACCAATGCAGCAGACCTAGGGGAAAGTCACCTCCCTGCTGCTACTAACTACTATATATGCTACTATTCAGATGCATCTGAAGAAGTGGGGTTTTTTTACCCACAAAAGCTTATGCCCAAATAAATCTGTTAGTCTTTAAGGTGCCACCGGACCCCTCGTTGTTTTTGTGGATACAGACTAACACGGCTACCCCCTGATACTTAACTACTATAGTCTGTCTACACTATCAAGACAAATAAAATACTGAGGGAAACAAGGGAGAGATCTGAACCACCACTGATTCTTATCCAGACAATATAGAGGAGAATCTAACTATAATATATGCAAATGCAACATATATTGTATAATTATAATATATTTAAGAACCAAGCCTTATCGAATCTTATCAAACATCTTATACTATCTAACATTGTGAAATTATTATACAGTCTTTCAATTCATTTATTTTTTAAATTTTCCATCATGACCCTTCCATAATGACTATCAAAAGCATTGTGAAATGGGGAAGTTTAGTTTATATATAAAACTTCCAGCAGGGGTTGTTTATCTCTATCACCTCCCACAGGGAACTAAGACGCCCTGGCGGACGTAAGGAAAGCCCAGTTCCCACAGCGAAAGGAGAGCAGGGGACAGTGAGGGGAAGCATAGGGAGGGACACGGGGATAAGAGAACGGAACAGATGTTGAATATTGTTACATGCTTTAAAAGAAAGGATTCTATTAAGTGCTGGGGCTCCATTTAAGAATGTACAGTAAATCAGACTCAGTATCCGGTACAATATAGGTGTTAAAAGAGGAAAAGCAGTAGATGTGGGAGTTCTAAAATGACTGTGTGTGTGTGATGGGAACTCTTTCCCAACCATCTGATTTAAGGAAGAGGCACAACTGTAATGGAGACCTGGCATCTGGCTGGGGAGGTCTTGCTGCTTTCAAGAAAGGGTGAGAGCAGACATGGTACCCATGGGTGAGTTTGTTAATGTCATGACCATTAACTAAAGGGGATGAGCAACCCAACAAAAAGGAAAAGGGTATTCAGCTCACAGAGGATTTTCCTCGTAAGATTTATTTACAGGAAACACACTTGAAGAAAAGTGACAAATACTTGATGACTTCTTGGACACAGCTACCACGTGTCTTACTAGAGCAATCTAATTGAAGAGGGCTCACAATACTCTTTGCTAAACGCGTCTCTTTATTGTTTCAGCACAACTCAGATCAGGGGGCAGATACATTTTAATTAAGGGGTCCTTGAAAGGTAAATGTCTCACCTTTGCCAATGTATATGCTCCCAATCAAGGGCAAGTTTGGTTTTTTTTAAATCGGTTTTTTTAGGGATTTAGGAGCTGTTAGGGAAGGGGATATTCCAGGGATGATTTAACGAGGTGCTTAATCCTTCTTTGGATTGATCGAATGTACACAGAAGGCATTTGGGAGGAGCAAGGGCAAATTTGTTGCATCACTTAGAAAATGAGCATCTAGTGGACATCTGGCGGGAGATGAATCCGGATGTCAGGGGATATACATATTCTGCTACTCCTGGATCTTATTCAGAATTTATATTATTTTTTGTTTCTAGGACCTTGTCTAGTTTGGTAAAAAAAAAACTAGTCTTGGTGTTTATAACTTGGTTTGACCATGCCCCTACATATGTTAGATCAGAAGATTGGGACTCATTGGAAAAAACAAAAGAGCCCGCCCTTGAATAGAGCTTTGTTGTACGATCCTCTTAGAATTCAAGAGCTGGAAGAAAATTTCCAGAAACATTTAGAAGGAAGTGATCAGTAAAAGTGTTCTCTGGGATTATGGACAGGTGGTAATGAGGGGGAACCTCATAAATAAAGCATCAGATCTTGAAAAAGTGAGAACTCCTTGAAGAAGACAGTTTGGTTAAAGAACTTCCTGCTTTGACAGGTAGACAAACCTACGGGATCTAAAAGTGTGTGTGAGAAAATAATTGAGGGAAGAGGAAAGATTAACTTGTTACAAACAGGTAAAGCTGAGCAAACACTTACCTATAGTAAACAAAAATATTATGGACGGGGCAATAGAGCCAATAGGCTTTTAGCCAGAAAGTTAAAAAAGAAATAGGATAAGACAAGCATCACTCTGATTAGAAATAAAAAGTGAGATTTAGTAACTGGCATCAGACAGATCTCTGAAACCTTTGCTAATTTTTTCCATTTTTTCCATATTTTCCATATTTTGTAGGCTCAGAACATCTAAATCCCAAACTCGTAAATAAATATTTGAGAAGTATGAAACTGCCTCAGCTTTCAGAGGATGCCATGGCAGCTCTTGATAGGCAAATTGCTGCAAAGGAAGTTGAAAAGGTATTTAAGAATTTAAAATCCAATATAAGTCCAGGTGCTGAGGGGTTTCCTGGGGAATATTGTAGAATTCTCAAGTCAGTTTTGGTACCTATTTTAACTAAATAGGTTAATAGTATACTGCAGGGGAATGAGATTTAAGATTCATGGGAAAATGCAAAAATTGTGAGGAAATTATTAAAGAGAACCATCTTTGACAAAATGCCAGCTTCCTAGAAATCCCCTGAGCTGCTCATCAATGCTCTAGTAAAGGATCGGCATTTTAAACAGAAAAACAAATTAGTTTATTTTTCATTGTTAGCACTTAGACTCTGTATTACACATACTGGAAAAATGTGACCCTTTCCTCCTATGGAATTGTGGTATAGTAAAATATGGACCATTCTTGTAATGGAAAAGTTTTCACACCAAGTAGGTACACAAGAGTTGCACCAAAAAGAGGACAGTTATTTAGAAATGTGGTTACCCTTTCTAGCATATTCAGAGGAGGTGGGTTCTCCACCCAGCAAGTCAGAATCTTTAGTCAGGATTTGGGAGTATAAACTGATCCAGAACAAGCAATGTATGATTTAGCATGTTAATGTTTTATTATAACTTTGCCTTAATAAAGAGTTAGACAACAACAAAAAAACCCTCCATTTGATGAGGATTCTCCATGGACAACTATTCTGACATCTGTCAGTTAGCCAATTTGTGACCTATTCAGAGTGTGCTTTAAAATAAAAGCACTATACACTATCAATAATCAGAATGTCTCAGAGTACTAAGTCAAAACATCTTTCAAAAGTCTACGGTTACCTTTATCAAACAAAGACCAGAATCAATTTATTTGACAAAACCTATTTTCCATAAAACCAGGTTGACTGGCATTAATTATGTTCCTATCCTTTATGATCACTAATTGAATCCTGTATCACTTTTTCCATAAGACCATAATTTGCCCCAGTCACTCTAAAACTGCATTGAAGTAGATTACAAACTACAGTATAATTCTCTTTTAGAGAGTCCTGTTCCTACCACCAGAATAACATAATTGTATCTCAGTTCATAAGTGGGTTCCATTGTAATTACTATTTGATCATATTAGACTACAGCAAGTTATTTTCTCATATCTTTTACTTGGCATGTTTGACTCCTTTGGGTTAACACAAAATAAAGAGTTACTAAAATAGATGATGATTCTTATTTAAAATTAATTTTGAGACCTATCAGCTGGCCAGTGTTTAATGCATGTTAAATTTGTAATGTTTTATTTTCTTAAATACAAATCTTAGATGGTACCAAGTCAAAAGCCTTATAGAAGTCTAAATATATTACATCAACGCTATTACCATTATCAATCAAATGTGTAATCTCATAAGAAATATCAAGTTAGTTTGACAGGGTCTGTTTTCCATAAATCCATGTTTTTTTGCATTAATTGTATTACCCTTCTTCAATTCTTTATTAATCAAATCCCATATCAATTATTCCATTATTTTGCCTGGGGTTCAATGTCAGACTGACAGGCCTCTAGTGACAGGGGTCATCCTGTTTATGTTTTTAAAATAGTAGTATACTAGCTTCCTTCCAATCCTCTGGAACTTCCCCAGGGTTCCAAGACTTATTGAAAAATCAATATTAATTGTCCAGAGAGCACCTCGGCCAGCTCTTGTAGGATCCTTGGATACAGGTTAAACAGACCTGCTGATTTAAAAAATGTCTAATTTAGCAGCTACTAAACATCCTACTGAGTTACTTTTCATTCTGACAGTATTTCATTATCGTCATCTTCTACGAATACATTATCAGCCTTTCTCCCCAAATTCAGAAGTGATTCATTGAATGCTTCTTTTTCTGCATTACTGACAATTCTACAATTTTCATCTAGTAATGGACCAATACTATTGTTAGGATTCCCATTGTTCTCCATGTACTTAAACTCCTTCTTACTGTACTTAACTTTTCTGGCCATTGATCACTCCTTGTGTCTTTTTGCTTCCCTTATCAGTCTTCTACAATTCCTAGCTTGTAATTTATATTCATTGCTATTAACGTCTTCTTTTTTCCATTTGTGTTTTATATATTATAAAAAAAATTATTTATAGCTGCTTTCACTCGCCCCCCCCCCCCAAAAAAAAAACCTTTTTTTTTTTTTACTTCTTCTTTCTTCCTTTTATAAGATTTTTTTTAATTTTGGAACATTTAAAAATGTTTTTAAACAGTTCCCAGTTGTTCACTTTGTGTATTAAAGTTCTTTCTCCCACCTTATTTGGCTCAATTGTTTTCAGCTTTGTGAAATTGGCCCTTTTAAAGCACCAACTAGTGGTTTGGACTTTATTCTGCTTGCACACAACCAATATAATCAAGTCCTAATCACCTGCATCTAAGCAACCACTAATTTTTAGTTCAGTATTCAGTTTCTCTTTATCTGTCAAGATGAAGTCCCATATAGATGAGATCTTCTGGATGTACATAAGTTCACTAGGGAAAGATTGCAAGGGGCAGTTCCATTTTTGATGCAAAGCTACTATTTTGTTCCTAGGTAAGCAGCTGAAGACTGAAGATAAGGATGGCTTCACCTACCCCATATATTTGAAAGATACTTCCCGAATTAACATAGACTGACCAGCAGTCAGCCACGTGCTCACTCTTCCAAGGCATTATCTTGGAGAACTGGCCAATTCCACACAAGGGAAGATTTGGTCAGAATAATGGTTAGGAGACCGCACAGGTGGCACTTGTGATACATACATGTATAACTGGACAACATGGCTTGGTGCATATGCCTCTTAGTCTTGAACCAGTGTAAGAGGAATAATTTTTCTGCCTGCTCCTTGGTGCACAATGGTTTGGCTGTGGAGGATTCATCATATCTCTCCCTCACCAAGCTGAGCGTAACCTCCACCCTGGACATAACCTCCTTCCTGGGATTAGTGAGCCGCATGCTTCTCTGCGCTGCTGAATCCAGGTAGGCTTGGCCTGTGTGCAAAGAGTAACTGTATAGACTGACCCCATTGATTTTGTCAGTCTGTAATTCTGCTGTCACAGACCCGTGTGTGTTGTAAAATGGATAAACGTATTAGGGAGGTGGGGAAGACAGTTTTTACTGTTCAAATGAAGATATGGACATTTATGTTAATGACTTGTTTTAATGTTTAATATTCAGACCTTAAACTTCAAAGCAATGGTAATAGACCAGGCCGGATTAAAGTCCTTACTTTAATTGCTTTTTTTAAAAGATTACGTTCTTTTACAAAGTGCAACTGTCAATTGGTATTGGAAGTGAGGGAAGCTCCTTCCACTACAAATGCAGCTGATGGGACCCTCCAAGTTAAAAATTCAGGGAGGAATCCTTTACCCAGCAGTCTGTTTAGTCTTCTTTAGAGGCTAGTGAAGCATCATTTTGATAAAGTTGATAAGTTAATATTTATAACAGACTTTGGAAAAATATAGAGCAGGCTAAGTGCAAAGTCTTAAAGATAACAGTACTCAAACCCAATTTATAAGATTGTGTAGTATCATCAGCCCTCCATGGGGTTACTCCAGGGAAGAATTTGTACACCATGCTTTAATTTGCACCAAATTTTCCTTTATCTAATCTTACTGCTGTGGCATCAGGCAACATCCCCCAAAGGCAATGATTACTGGTCAGTCTGAGTTTCTATGAAACACTCATGAAGTTATGAGCCCTTCTGAAACAGGCGTCTAAAATTCACACACGAGTGATGGGCAAACATCAAAAGTTCAGAGATTTAGGTCTAAAACTTTTACCAACCCCTTGAGTTTCCAGAACTGAGCTGAAGAATAGCATAAGCAAAGCCGTGCTATTGATATATTTGCAAGTCATCTTCCTGGTCTGGCTGGAGCCAGGAGGACTGAGACTCATCCCTAGGTTAAATAGTAGTTTGCATTAGAATCCCTTAGCTGATCTCTCTTGATTTCTGCTGGTGTCTGGTGGCTTCTATTGGAGAAACAGGAACCACTAGGACAATAATTCTGTGTTCCAAAGACTCATTGCCAGTTGGAACCAGCCGAACATTTTCAGCTGGAATTTTCACTATGGTGTTAAGTGGGCAGAAAAATAATGGAGGTGGGAGAGAGATGGAAGGTTTTCCAAGCCCCCAGAAAGGTTTACTTGGAGTTTGGGGTAGATCGTTGGGTGTGGTTCTTGGGTTCTCTCTACATTTGAGTCAGTTCTTCCCTTCCCTGGTTATAATTTGACCAAGTTCTCCTTGGCCAGAAAGTCGGCATACCTGATGAGGGCTCAAGCTGTGAGAATGCATTTATTTGAATTTGTTATGGGCCATTTGGCTCTTTTTTGTGAGAAGGACAGAGGGCTGTTTCAGACAAGGCCGACGTCCAGGTTGTTTCAGGTATTTCACAGACACGCACACACACACAGACCTGCACCATAACAAAAGCATTTCATGCTAGTCTAACACATCTAAGAGCCTTTCAGTATTTGGTCTTAAGATTTAACAAACACCACAATACACCAAAACTCCCACAAGCTCTGAGACAGTAAGTTCTTCAGCTCATAGACTCATAGACTTTAAGGTCAGAAGGGACCATTATGATCATCTAGTCTGACCTCCCGCATGATGCAGGCCACAAAATCTGACCCACCCACTCCTGGAATAATTCTCTCCCTTGACTCAGCTGTTGAAGTCCCCAAATCATGATTTAAAGACTTCAAGTTGCAGTGAATCCTCCAGCAAGCGACCCCTGCCCCATGCTGCGGAGGAAGGCGAAAAACCTCCAGGGCCTCTGCCAATCTTCAGCTGTATTTTGGAAACTCTGGTCTACATTTTCAAAAGGATGCTGAAGTTAGGCACTTAGGGTCAGATTTTCAAAGGTATCTAGGTGCCTAAGGCCTTTGAAAATTTGACCCATTGGTCCACATGTAGGCACCATATTAAAAGTGGCCTGATTTTTAAAGCTGATGAACACCCACAGCAACCACTGAAGTTAGGGGAATTCACCAAATGACACTCTTCTGTCACTGAGGGTTGTGAGGACTCAACCTCTCAGGCAGCGTTGAGGTAGGTGCCTAGGTTTAGGCACTCACGTTTGAAAATGTGGGGCTCAATGCTTGTGGCAAGGAGATCCTGCGTCACAATTTTGAGGCCCCATGGTACACTTCCCAACTTTAAGAGAAGGATTTCGCCTTCTGACTTGGAGTGAAGGCACTCTGTGTCTGACTGACAAGAGGGCAGCATGCCCATCCCTATGCTGAATACCTGACAGACCTATAGTAACAGAGGAGCTCAGTGCTTAAGAATGTATAGGAGTTATTTTTCAGGACTTATTCCCCCCACCCATGTCCAAGATACTCTCAGGAGCCTTCTCAGCCCTGACTTAACTGCCATTCACGAACACCCACCCCGAGTCCTTGCATCACAGCAGACAGATTGGAAGTGACTCCCTTCGGAAGTAATCAACACCACTCGAATTGTCCAAAGGGCACGCTGTTCTGTGAGAACAGCCCCTCCTTTCCACGTCTGACTGAACACACCACTTTGCAGTGGTAAGGAAAACATCCCAAACCTTTTCCAGGGGGACAGGCCCCTACTAACGCCTGACAGCTTAGATCCAAGTGCTGATCTCCTTTGAGAGAAGCCACCACCACCATTCACTCTGCCATCACATTTCTTTCCTACAAGAAGCATAACAGGTATCTAGAAGAATCCTTACAGCACATGGTCATGTGCTATAGTGGCGGTTACATACTTCGTATCTTTGTTAGAAGGCAACACTCATCCATAGAGAGAGAGAAGAGGATGTGTTTACAGAGGATTTCCTGTATGGTTGCTAGCTTAGTCTTTGTGTGTTGGATGGGGGTTGGTTTTTTTTTTTTTTTTATAAAAAGCAAGTGCTTTTAAAAACAAACACATGAAGTCTCATCATGCATCGTGCCACTATGCTAGTTCTCCCTGGACTGGCTCAGTAATGTGCACTGCGCTGTATTGATACTCACCAATATTGCATTCATGGCACACAGCATGGATGAAATCCAACTCCTTGCTAGAGCTTGGCAAATAATTAATTTTTTTTGGTTCAACTGCGGTTCTGAAAATAAATTGTTGGGGTCGGGATAGGGGGACAGAGAATTAACTTAAAAAAATCTGGCAAGCTGAAAAGTTGAAAACTAATTCAAACTAATTCAAACAATGTTTTGGTTTTGAGCTTTTTTTAAAAAAATATTCTTTAATTATTTTTTTTAAGTAGAATTGAAGTAAATTGTGAATGTATTTTAATTGGGGGGAAAAGCAAGATATTTTATTTTGAAAATGTCAGAAGAAAACATTTACTGTTTTTTAGAATTTTTTTAAGCCAAACCAATATGGCAAAAGTCAATAAAAAGACACAAAATGTCTTGGTCAACCCAAGTCTGCATAGTTTGGCGGGGGGAAAAATTTCAGCTGAAAAATGTTGCCCAGCTTCTTACCCTGCAGAAGGTGCACTTGGATATCGGAAAGGCTGAATGTGCCTTAGCATGGAACAAGTGTAGCAGCTTCAAGCACTGAGTTCCTGCACTGGGATCTGCATGGAAAGTCCCATGTGTAAATCTGACAGCAGGTTCAGGGCTTTAGTTGGGAATTTTCCTTTGAGTTATAACCCTTCATGTTATAGGGACACAAGATATGGAAAGGGAAAACAACAACAACAACAAAAATCAAATATGGAACATGCTTTATTTAAAGCACCCCAAGGGCTGCTGTATCATATTAGTATTTTACTTTGACTTCTAGTTTACCATTTATTTCAATAGAAATAAATAAAGGAGTGCTCTATCTATGGGCCTGGAAGTTTTGTTCTCTGTAATTCTGAGGAACGTGCACCATCCAGGCCTTCACTCCACTCAGTTGTGATTGAATCTGTTTTGCCAACTCCAAGCATTCAAAAGACATTATTCGAGCCCCCATAAAAACAACTTCTTGGCTTAAAAATTTATTTATTTCAGAAATAAATGTGGAGTTCTTTTTCTTAACTTACAGGTTCATATTTTCAAGCTTTTCTCTACAGCCACAAGGGCTAGAAATATACTTTTGTTGTTCCAAATGAAAGTTAAGATGCTGACACATTCATCCGACTCCAGGAGCAGAGACGTTAAGAATCACAGTATATACTGAGAGACTCACAAGAAACTCATGCAAGCATTGGCACCACTGTTCAGCGTTTGGAAGAATAGTTGGTTCTCAGCAGATCACTCTCCTGTTAGGTTAGGAGAAAGTGACGTGGCTTGTCCAACCTAGTGCATCTAGGCCCATGTCAATACTGGGAGTTGTGTTTAGTCTTCGATTTAGAGTGTAAACTTTTGGGGCCGGGAGCTCTGTATGTCTCCAAATACCTTTATGCTGTAGAAATAAAATCCATCAGCAATGCCATCTCTCTGAACAGAAAGGCCAAGGACATTCTGCGTGAAAAGTAGCAAGCAGCATTCTGGCAGTATAACAATAAGACCTCACTGAACCCCAGGCAAGGCTGTCACCCACATAGGAGTCACCCCATCTTTCATTCCCATTTGCTTCTGCTCCGTATGCAGAAAACCAGCAGCCGTAGGAAGTTTGGTCACTACCCCTGCCTTTCATTAATTCAAAGCCACGCTCCACTAACCTGCGTCGCATCAATGGAACAAAGGGCAACAGCTTCGCTTGGCCTCTGACACCTGCCCACACACCATAAAGAAGTCAGTTCATTCCTCAGCTGTTAAACAAATGTTGATCTGAACTGTGTGCCTGTTGCCTCCTTACTCTCTAGAGTCTTTGGCTCGTCAAACGTAGTTCGGTCGCTCAAAGCTCAAGTTAATGCAGCCTGAAGTAGCAGTTATTCCCCACCTCCTTACCAGAAGCCCAGTTGTGCATTTGTACCTACTGAGTGTAAGTCTTTGCATTAACTGTATCCTGATTTTCCAGTCACGGGATTGCCCTGAACAATTTCGCTATATTACAGCTTTTTTATTAATGGAGCACAAACCAGTACCATGGAACAAAACATGTAGCAAAACCCTGTAGTATGATTCCAACTGGCAATCCTCTGTAGAGGCAACCACTTTAACATGCCTCTACACTTACTAGTATACTTCCTTCCTCCCCAACGATTAAAGGCCATCTCCCTTCTACAACTGATTATTCTGGCTTTTGGGTAGCTGCTAAGACTTTTCACCGCACAGGATTTCTGTTTCTTTTGACATTCGTGCATCAGCTCAGCTAACTCTACAGATCAAAGTCAAGGAGTGACCTGGTGCAGTTGGGCCAAGCAGGTGTTTGGCCCGCTAACGGGTGTGATGCACGGCTGCTCACTTGTCGAGTCATGGCCTTAGCGGAGCAAGGCTACCTGTGCTGACAACGCTAGACACAAATGCTGATTTGACACAAAGCAACCGCACCAACTAGATCTTTTCACCTGAATCCTCCCTACGAAAACTAAATTATATTTATTTCCTCAATCCCAGACCCAAGGACCAAGGTGAATGGGAAATAAAAGTACTTGGATCCCTAGTATTAGGCACCGCAGGTACTGTCACTATAGATATGAAACTAAAATGCCAAGAAAGCCACACTGGTCCCCGTTAGAACAGTAATGTGGGAAACCAGAGACCCCACTTTATGACCAAAGAGAGATCCGAAAGGACCTCAGATAAATAGAAGATTGTAAAGCTTTACATTAAAGATATTAACTTCCAGCCCATGGCACTTCCCTGCTCTTTTCCATTAGAGCAGGTTTGCTTTTTCCTGCAGAGATGGGTGCAGCGAGCGAGCCCATGACATCGCACAGGGTCTCTTGATTAAACAGTGATTTACAATGTCCCGTTTCAGCTCCCCCACTACTGAGGTTTGCTTCCCCGCAAACAACCTGGTGGCCACCTGTAGATACCGGTGAGGGGCCTGCCAAGGAGATCTGCTTGGCCAGGACTGGCTCCTGGGGTGAGCTCTGCAGGGGTGGGGCAGGCAGAGTTGCCCCACAAGGGGTTGTTGTAGCTTGCCAAAAGCCTCTCCAGTGATCTCTCATCCCCGTCCTTCAGCCAGGAAGGGACGCGGGAGCCAAGCCCAGGTGAGGGTCTTCGCTGCGGGGAAGCAAGTGAGCCACCCCCTGACCAGATGTCCCGATTTTATAGGGACAGTCCTGATTTTTGGGTCTTTTTCTTATATAGGCTCCTATTACCCCCCCCCCCCCATCCCGATTTTTCACACTTGCTGGCTGGTCCCCCCAGCTCCCTGGCTGCCAGCTCTCCAAGGGTTAAAAATGCAGCATGCACTGAAGCTCATTAGGCGAGGCAGCAATTGAGGGGTGCGGGTGCAAAGCGGCTCCTTGGGGCTGGACTAACGACCCCCCCCCTCCCCGGTGCCCTTGCTGGGCCAGCCGGCAGCCGGGTCCCCACTGCAGCGCAGGGAGCCGCCCCGCGCCCCGGGCGAGAGCCGCCCCAGCTGGCGGCGCAGGGCTGCGCTTACCTTGGTGACAGTCATGCAGGAACGGTGGGGCCCCGGTGCAAGCAGGCAAAGGCAACCGGGCAGGGGACGCTGCTGCCGGGGTGGGGTTGTTGGGTTGGGTTGTGTGTTTTCTCCTCTCCCCCTGCAGAGGAATCGGCGTCAGTGGTCACAGGAAGAGCTGGGGACCAGCCCTCCTCCTTCGCCGCCTCCCTCCCAGGCAGGCTGATGAAGCTGTCCTTGCACTGATGGCTGCAGTGATGTCAGCGTGTGCATTTCTAATGCATGAGCCTCCTTCGCTGCTGCAGACGGGAAGGGAGGGGGAGAGCCAAGGAGACTGAAGGGAGGGGGGGGGGGAAGAAGCAGCGATTGATTGTGGTGGTGCACAGTCCAGAAGGGAACACGCTGCCGTTCAGCTCCAAGGGGGAAAGGTCCTTTCTTTAACTCTGGGAAGAGCACAGAACTTCCCAAGGGCAGGGGGCAGGACATGGGGAGACACCTGCTGAACTTCCAAGAGATGGTGTGTGGCCATCGCTTCATGCCCGCCCCTGGGTCTCTAAGCTACTGGCACAATGGGCCCCTTATGAACAGATGCATGGAAGGATAAGTCAGGCACATGCCACAGACACTAAACTGACTCAAAGAAAGTCATGTCCCCGTTTCATTATTAATGCAGTAGATTAAATGCGAGGATTGTATTGTTATGGCCAGTTAGGAGGCTTGGAAGGATGCCATTTTTAATGGGTAAATGTCCATTTCACCCCATACACACACAAAGCCGCTAAAGAATATTTCCAGCCATTAATAATCAAAAGTTACAGCGAGGCAAAGTAAGAAAAATGCTCTTTGAGAACTTAGAGTTTGGTTTTAAGATATTTACGTGGCGTGTTTTGATATGTGAGGTTGACAATTTATGTTTTGGGAGTTATAAACCTTTCACTTTTTGAATCTCAATCAACTGTCATTAAGTAATAATTGTCTGACTGCAACTGAAAATTTAAATCAAATTTTTAAAGTGCTTAAAAATGTATATCATCCCTCAAAATTATATCTAAAAAACCCTGAATTCTGCTAAGCCTACCTTTTAGGCATCATCCCCCTTTTTTTTTTTTTTGCTACTTAGATTTGATTCAGAACACAAATGGATGAAAGCAATAACCAATGTCTGTGACCAGACATCGTTAACTGTGGCAGTCAATTCTCACATGGTCACCTTAACGGGTGGCTTGTGATTTATGTAAAGCTCATAGTGATCAATAAGAGACAGAGTTATGGTTTGGAGCTACAGTCACTCAGACAACAAAAATGCTTGTTTATGAACATCGTACAAAGAGCCCGACACCTCATGTGCAGCATTTCAAGAGTCTGCAAAATAGTTTTGGATAGTCATGCTACAGATCATTAAGTTTAGTTCTCATACAGTCATCAGAAAGGATGGTTAAGTTGATTTTGGCCTAGATCCACAAAGGTATTTAGGTGCCTACCTCCCATTGACCTGGGCCTTTATGCCAGAATTGGGAAGATTGTGGTATACAGAAGAGACTCTCAAATTAGAATCCATAAGCCCCAAGGGGCAAAGGGCAAATACCTGGATGATTTCTGCGAAGTACGTGCAGCTACACAAATCCATTGGAAGTAGAAATGCATGGTCTGATTTTCATAAGTGCCCAGCTCACTCGTTTGTTGTAAGGAACTGCTGGAATCGTTAGACACCACAGGGAAGTCATACCACTGCTTTTTCCTCCCACAAAAGTTAGCAAAGGGGTCCACGCCCAGTCGCCCACACCCTTTACAACCCAGCACAATGAGCAGTTGGTATAGAGAAGGGGGAAAGAACAGAGGGTTCCATCAATAAGAAAAGTCACTTCATCTGAAGAGTAAGTCTCCTGCGTGTGTTTAAGACAACCATTGCAGCGCAGCAGAAGGCTTCAGCAGGCTGAGAACGTGACAAAGCTAGAGAAAGAGTTGGGGCCAGGGTTTGAACATCTGACCTCCCTCCGCTAAATGGGAACATTTGCCTGGTATCCAAACCAAATGTGAGTCATCAAAGGAAAGAACAGCTTGTTTCCCTTTTAAAAGCCCTCCCATCTGTTTAGATGCCTCCTCCAGCACTGATCCCTTCCACTAGGCGTGAGCAAACCTCCGCCCCCTTGGTATGTCACCTCACAGTTCCTTGCTCAAAATTCAGGGGCTAGCTCTATCCGTGCGTTTGTTCGGAGTTCAGGACAAAGAGGCCTGATCCTGCCTGGGGGGCGGGGGGGGGGGGGACGTGGCACGGAGGGGGGGGGGGGGGGGGGGGGGTCTTTATACATTGGCCTAGTAGCAGTAGTCATGACTAAGAGGATTAATAACCATTTTGATACTTGGTCTTCTGAATTTGTATTTAGTGCACGTGGGAGACACTAAAAGAGATTTTAAAGGTGATCGCGCTGCAAGAACATCTGTTGTAGGAGTTATGCAAAGATTAGGAGAAAAACCACAAATGAAATGGCAATGTAGACAGTTGTGTTTGCCCCTAGCACTCTGCCACATGGTTAACAAGCCACAGGTGTCAACCACACAAGCAGCTGAGATAGCGATTGCAGGGTGGGGGTGGGAGAAAGAGACAATAAATAGCACTGTATAAAACCCACCCAGCTAAATGTCCACGTGTGTTTATTACCCTGCTAAATACCTGGCTATTTTTAAGTGAAGAGATACCTATTAAGGCAGGGAGCAGAAGTGTACAGCAGACCTATTAGCTGAAGTACTAGGATGGTGAAGGCTAGAATTGGTGGTTGATATCTGTTTGTTTAAAAGGCATTTGTGTAGTTATTTGCTAGGCTACAACAGTGTAGTTTTTTTTATTAATGATGGATATTGCAGTAGTCGGAGCATGCCTTGTTCCCTCTTGTTTCTTCCAAATACACAGTCTCATTCATGCAACTATCTGAAACTATTTTATAAAATTGGAAGTGTGTAAAGACTGAAAGCAGAAGCTAAGAGCCTTTTATGTCATCGGGTCTGTTCCTCTTTCCCCCCACCAATGCAATGGCCTATGTTCTGTAGTGTTTTATCCAAGCTGATCTTAAATGCCTTAGCTGGTGGAAACCCTTATGTAGCGGGTAGACACCCGCTCCTGCCTGGAAGGGCCTGAAATAGCCCTGGGAGAAGCCTGGGGCAGGGAAAGCTGGGCTGATTGGGGAAACAGCCTCAGCTGTGGCCACGCCCCAAACAGACCCAGCTGGCCCTATAAAGGCCAGGGCAGCCAGAAACTCAGTAGTCTTTCTCTGTACTCAGAGGTAGAAGGGCCTGGATGCAGGGAGCTGAGATAGGATATCTGGGTGGAGCAGGGCTGGGGAAAGGCTGGGGAGCTCGGGCTTGGAAAGCCCCAGGCTATGGCCTAGTAGGAGGCCAAGGGGTACTGGGGGTTGCAGAGGGCAACCCAGGTGTAGGCCAAGGCAGCAGGTCCAAACCCAACCTTGCCTGTGATGAGTGGCTGATACTGCAGTCTGCCCCAGAGAGTGGGGCTAGATGGTGACTGGCAGTAGCCTTATTCTGAGGTGAGGTGGGGTTAGTGGGTGGGGGTTACCCTGGGAGGGGAGACCCAGCATGTGTGGGTACTGCCAGGGGGCAGCACCCAGAGCAAGGGGCACTGGGATCCTGGGAGGGAAATGGGGGGCCAGGGCAAACGACAAGGTGGATCACTGGCCTGCAGAGGGTGCTCCAGGCTGGATTGAGCTGATTCCCCAGATGACCAGCAGGAGGTGCCGCAGGGGTGAGTCTGACCCCTTACTAAAGAGTTCTGTAAAAATCCATTTTTCATGATGCCATAGTGACACCAATGCAAAGATGCAACCAAAGCAAACTTGGTTTGTTTTAAATAGGAATTACTATGCATCAGTACAAGCTTTGGAAGCAGGGCTGTCTTGAACAGCCCTGTACTTAAGTATTGAGGGTCCCCATTCATATCCCTTTTTTCTAAAAACAACCTTCCTCTTCAATCCTGCCTCCTAGTCTCTCTTATCCGTTTCCAACAGAACCAGGGACTTTTCTTCAGAACGGTGTGTGTAGGTGTTTTACTAGACATGATGGGGTGCCATGCTAAACCCCCTTATTCATGCAGATACTCCTGACGGTTCCTGGCTTGCATAGAGGTTACTGTGTGTGAGCAAGAGCTTGCAGGTTCAAGTTCTATACGTGGCTTTGTGACTCCTCTGAGGGCTGTTCCCACAAATCCCTGATCGTGGGAGCAGCTCTTAACAATGGGAGCAAACAGGACTTTGCAAATGACTGATTTTTTTCCTAAGCAAGGGCTGCTCCTGGGAGAGAACCTTAGTAGGATCAGTGCCTGCGTAAGAAGAATTCAATTGCCCCTTCCCCTCTGCAGGAGGAAAAAAAGCATTCTGGCCCTGGTCTTTGAGGAAATGCTGAGCGGAGTGGCCTAGCTCTTTGCAGGATTGGATCCATTGCCCAGCCCGGCAGTTAGTGATTTACACCAACTTTTTTTTGGGGGGGGGCGAGTACGTTCTCGGTTCCACTCTTATCCATCCCCCCAGGAATCCAGGGCACGCTGCTTCAGGAGGCACCTGCTGGATTTATTCAGCAGATTCTCGTTGAGGTGAAGCCAATATTTGCAGGGCACTGCCTCAGCAACGCAGCGGGCTGCCATTCTAGCCTCATTTCTTGTATCAACCTCTCCGCTTCGGTATGTTCTCCAAAACCGCTAACCCACTGGAGGGCTGAGACAAACATCACATGGATGCAAAAACACACTCTGGGATGCAGCTTCCAAATTCATGGCTGGAATAAAGAGGTGCCACCCCCCTGGCCGCAGTGCTGTTCGCCTGCATGCTTAGCTTCCTGTGGGAGAAGAAACGACTTCTCTTTTCCCTCCAAAATAAACCATGTGACCCTATGAAACCCACACAGACTTCCCATGGAGAGGAATGGGGCTGGGTGAGATGTTTGGTTTGGCTCCTATAGCTCACAGGTAGAGCTGGCTGAATTTTACCAGATTTTGAGTCTCACAATTTTTTTGTCGAAGTCAATTTCTCAGTGAAACTCCCCGACCCCTCAAAGAAACTCACTGTTTTGACCAAGGTGAATTACATGATTGTTTACATCTTAGCAAGTGAGAGGTTTAGGTGTCATTTGGGGGGAACCATAAAGGCTGCTACAGTGAACTTTGAAAACTGATGAAAGTGTGTGTGTATTTACATCACAACGCAAACCAAAACAGGCAGGATTTTGCTCTGGGTGTGTTCAAAACTGTCTGACTTAGCTAATGTGTCACAACACATTTTTAATTCTGCACGTCTGCAGTCAAACCAGCGAGTAAAACAGTAGAGAAGACTTTCATACAATAAGGAATAAATCTGAGGAAATCCATAATCTGGTCATAGATTGATACCTGTCAGCACGAAACAATGATTTAGGATCATTAGTCCTATTTTACAGATGAGTAAATTGAGGCACCAGGGTACAGGGGGAGACTCGAGACTAGAATCTATGTAACCATATCCCAGGCCCTGGTTTAACCACTATACATATTACCCCACTAAGGTGTCTAAATGACTGTAGGGCTTTTTGGTCAAATCTTTCAAGTGTGGCTCTGACTTGGAAGAGGTAGTAACTGGAAACACTAACTTTCACTGACTGTTTCCTAACTAATTACAAGAATGCAGAGTGTGCTGTGGCTTACTCTCAGAATTATCCAGTTACTACACTAGACACTATATGAAATTATTTTATTGCTACTGAATTAAAAACGCTTCAGGCAAAGAATGTGTATTTCCACTTCCCCTTAAAGAAAAGCAGTCTGCCAGGAAACAAAGGATTTCCTTTTTATAAGGAGATCATACAGCCAAGAGTCTGAAGAACAGACCACAGTTATCTTCCCAGTGCTGATGCTTCCCATAAAATATTATTGGCTCTGATAACATGAGTACCAAGGGAATTAAAAAAAAAATGTTCGTCCTCTGACACTCTTCTAAAAGCAACACTGCTTGCAAAAATAAAACAAGTTCTGTGAGATGGATTTGAAATCATGAGAGGTTAATGATTTAATGTACAGTTAATTACCACTAGAGCAAGCCACCTTTAATTTCTCAACTATCTACAAATGACCTCTTTTAAACAAATACCCCTATTTCCCCCTATAAGCTGGCAGGCTAAATGCAAGGATCATTGCAAACCAAGATTAAGTTTAAAACTAAAAACACTTTTGTTAACAAGACAGGGGAATTAGACTGCTTAATAAGCCAGGCAGGGATAAAACAGCCTCTTACAATGTCTTATAAGAAGCGGGGAGTTCTTAATTAACCAAACAATAAAACACTCCTCAGTCTGTTTATGAATGGAAATGCCTGAGAGGGAAACAGGGCTAGTACCAGAAACAAACAGTGGAAGTGCCACCGCAAATAGAATTGGGCATGTATGACATTAGCAAGGGCGATTAACCCACATCTGGCCTGATGCTGAGGAAGGGGCTGGATCTGTGGCTTTCTGACGGGCACGAGCCATGAAAGATCCGGTTTGTGGCAGTTTGATCCAGAGGAAGGAAGGCTGGTTTGGCCTGAGGTGGAAGACCACTGCCCTTCACACGGAATAAATAAACCCTATGCTGCTTCCAAACATTGTGGCAAGTTCATGCTACTGGTCCAGCCCTTTCCAGTTGATCAGTGCAGGTGGCCCCCCTGATTTCCCCTAGATGGGAATGGGACTCAGTCCTTGCAGGGACACGGGAGCCACCTGTGCAGGTCATCTGGCCGGATTAGGAACTGAGCAAGCTCCTTCCATTCCTACTCTCTTGAAACCACCAGTCTGCAACTATACAGCAAGAGAAAGTGCTAGAGGAACCCTTGTGCCTCTGCACCCTGCCCGCAGCCGGCAGTGCTCTCTGATCTGGGCATAACTCGTCTAGGGTTGCCAATTTTGGTTGGATGTATTCCTGGAGGTCTCATCACACGACATAATCTTTAATTCCTGGAGATTCCAGGACAATCCTGGAGGGTTGGCAACCCTAAACTCGCCTCTGGCTCATCTCTGGCTGTTCCTTCTTTAGACCAGTTGGAAGCTGGTGACTACACCTGCCCTGGGCCTTCACCTGCCCCCGGATTTAGGGAACAAGAAGCAGAGAGGGCTATGACTGGCATAAGCAGCTGACTTCTAAAAAGGGCCTGTTGGCTGGGGTGAGCAAAGCCACCGTTTCACACCGTTGGAAAAAATCTGTGGCAATGAAAAGGGCTACGGCCAGCTGCTAACTAGCTACCCCAGGGGTGTAAATCAGTGTTCTTAACCCCATTTTGCAGACGTGTTAACTGACTGGCCCAAAGCGACCAGGAGAGCTGGTGTCTGTGCCAAGATCAGACTCTCTATGCTCGGCCTTTCGGAGGCCCCGGGTGGTCCCCGGCACAGAGAACAGAAGCAGGAGTTGCTCTGCTTCACTCTTTAAGCTTCTGTGGCTGCCAGAAATGCCCCTTCCACCTCCTGTGCCAAAGTTTGAGAATGGGGCCCTGTATATGGCTGTTTCTGGTAGCCCCCTGCACTAGGGGAATTCTCCCTCACTGGATGTGGCATGGGGGTAGGGCCCCTGTTAGCTGCCAGAATCGCAGAAAGAAGCTGGAGCAAATACCAGGATCCCACCCAAGATCTCTTAGAGCTTATGGTCTAAACTGGATGGCTAAACTATGTACGCCAGACAGCCAGGAGCACGAAGCATATGGGTGCGAGCTGAGACTTGCAGCTGATCAGAAGTGGTGAAAGAAATGGGGCTGGAGGGGCAATTTGAAGGAGAGTTGTTAGCTTTTAGTTACAGACATTACATGAAATGGTTCGACTGACATGAAAAGCCCCAGCTCACTGAGTCCAGCCGCTCTGCAGTTTGTTCAAAGTGGACCAGCTCCTGTGTGGTTTGCTCCATCGCTGAGACCTCTTCTTGGACGTTCATAGGGATCTACCCCACGTCTTCTGCTGCGGAGTTCCTGGTGCTGTCAATCCTGCCGCACCCTGATGGCCTAGATATGGAAATGCTGGCTATCAGAATTTCTTCTCAGATGCTCCCTGGGTGTATTTGAGATCTATCTGCTGGAATTAATTAGTACCAATTAACTGGTTGAGACAACCCAGCGCCTTCCTCTTGGTGCAGTGAATAGGGACAGTGTGCAGAGGCAGGATGACCGTAAACAGGCCGCAGCAAATCAGCACTCTTCTACATTGCTTCCACCCAGCGGAGCCCTACCGGCCTCTTTGGCCCTGTTTAATCGCGCCGGGGTTGATGGAGAAAGCATGTCTTCCCGAGGGCCGCAGTGGCGTGGCGGGGGGGGGGGAACTCCCTGCATAATTATTCAACATTGCACAGCTCGCCGCAAATGATAATTGCTATTGTCTGGTGTGTGCCTGAAAACTTCCCGGCTCTGGAATGGCTGCAGCTTCAGTAGAATTATTAATAGAATACAGAGGTTCAGTGCAGACAGTGAAGCCGGAGCCAGCTAAGTCCTTGTAAACAGGATGCCTGATGGATGCTTCTGAGGAGCCCCTCCTCCCTGTTCAGCAGCCCCTCCCAAGCTTCCCCCACAGACACAATGCTCACCGTTGTGTGGCACCAGCGTTTGGGCCAATTAGGCCTATCTCGAGCTTTCCCTGGCGCACGATATAAAGCGCTTGGCTCTTTCTGATTCCAGCCAAATAAGCAGCCTTGAGTCTGAGCTCAGTCAGCCAGTGACACTTCCTGGCCTGTTGTGAACAAAGCGAGGCCTGCGAAATAGCCACCCGGTTCCCAGAGCAAACCGTGGCAACTCGCAGCTGCTGCACTCTGAAGAGACGTTCCTTCCCTGAAGGAGGAAGGGGACAACGTACAGCTGCACAGAAAACTGTAGTGGGCCTGAGCTTACTAGAACAAGGGGAATTCACTGCACAGAATAGTGGAGTGCTGGCTCCGGGCATCAGGACACAGCACCCTTCTGGGTACGCTGAACAGGCGTTGTGCAGCGTCCTACAACATCAGGGCACGTGGGAAAACATCTGTGCGTTGCTGCACGTTTGTACAGGTCCTGCTGCTCGGGGGGGCAGGGGGGGGGGAGAGGATAAGCCTAGCCAGACTCATCCTTGCGGTCACAGCCTAGGTATTGGCTTTAACTGACATTTAGGCTGGGAGAAAATCTTCCCTTCCTGAGACCCAAAGTGACTTCCATTAAATAGCCAGGGGGCTTCTAATTTCACTGGGTGCAAATGCAGCAGCTTCCAGTCAGAGCTATGCAAACCCAGCAAACCCCAAATTTAAGCCAGGTTCCTTGTAGGGACTTTTATTATTCTTGTATTTATTTGTATTATTGAAACCCATAGGAGCCCCAGTCAGGGGCCCAGTCCCCCTTGGGCTGCTGCTGTACTAATCAGAACAGAAAGACCTGAGCTGGTTTTAGGGGGATTTGGGTGGGAACAATTCCAGTACACAGATCCACAGAACTTTATTTGAGTTTTGCTTTGGAGCGGTTGCATGGATTTCATTCGACCCCCAAATGGAGACTGTAACGCAAGGGCTGCCAACCCAGCCGAAGTGAGACTGGAGGCATGGTTTGCATAGGCCTTGGAGAACCGAACTAACTGAGTTCCACGTGCTCCCAGCGGCATATGAGGTGTCCTTTAATGACATGTGTAGGTAAAGTATTCACACCCATAATGGGCACTCTGGAAAACATAAACTGCAGGAGTTAAATTACCTGTTGGCGTCCCATTCTAAGAGTCAAATTCTGGTCTCTCTCCTCTACCAGTGTAAATCCGGAGTAGCGATGCTGACTACGATGGAGTTACCCAAAATTACACTAGTGAAAATGAGATTAGAATTTGGCCTCAAGTATAGGAAACGCTGCAGCAGGCAGTAAATTTCCCTCGTTAATGACACCCACGGAGCTCAGTATGAATGTTGTCATCTTAAAATTATGGAAGTGTTTTGCAGAGGTTTGGCTGTTTTAGGGGATACAAAGATAGTTGTATCTGCCTTGGGATCTCCAATAGCATCATGGGAATTACATCCTCTTTTTGCATGTAATCTTGGATTGCAAAGACCAGATTGAACTGCACATAACTAGGTTTACTGTGAAGATTTTTTAGGTTGGGAGTCCTGAACTACACTTGTAAGTGCTGTTGCCGGGTGGGATCCTATTTCTGGCATCTGCAGCGTGTCTCCTGGTGGTGACTCGGAGAGCCGTGCCTAAGCAGAAATCTGCAATGACACAAAATCTCCTCAGACTAGGTTGTGCTAAATAATCGCTTCTGACTCGCTGAGCAATACGGTGCTGTAATGTTTTTGGAATGAAGCGGCTGTTGTGTTGAATAGAGCTCCCTCTCCTGGCCCTCTTCTGGACTTGTTTTGGAGAGCTGAATGGAGACCCCAGCATAAGCTTTGGTGGTTTGGATCATTGCTGAAGAATGTCTTCGGCAAAGGAAGATTGCAGTCTAGATTGCAAGGCTGCATTTAGGTTTGTCGGGCTGTTGTCGCCTGAAGCTTTCCAAAATAAGAAGTTTGCTGTAAAATGGGGACCGGTCGCCCCAAGAAACCTATGATCTGTGCCTCTTGTGTCCATAATTCTTTGCCTTATTTATAGCACCCCAGAGTGTGCTTGGGGCTGTACAAATGTAGGAGTTTACAATTTGCAATAGATACAGGCAGGTCTGTTCAAACATATGGTGCATAGGCAGAGGGGCCAACAGGCAGGTGGCCCGGGGTTCTTTTCAGAGGTTGGGGTTACGTTTTTGCAGGTAGTCCCTGCAAGGGTTCCCAGAGGAAGCCAGTTTTAAGGAGTGGTTAATGAGAAGATGGAGGGAGCACCACAGGGCAACTGCAAGCAGGGCTTTTAATCTTGAGTTGGAACCCTGGCTTCGGCACAACCTCCGCAGTCCTGCGTGGCCTTAATACGCTGACGAGGCCTGTGAGAGAGGCCAGCGCCATCAGGCCTGAGCAAGGCGAGAATGATTTTGCCCTTTCTGCGTCCCTTCCCTGCTCTCTCAAATAGGGACGAGCGTCCCCTTGCCCGTTCCAGGGGGCGCTGTGAGGTTCAACCAGCGAATAGGTTTGAGGATGAATGTCACACCAGGGAGACTAACACGGCTGCTACTCTGACACCAGGGTTGGTCCTGCTCAGTGCTGGGCTGGGGCGCCAGACCCACGCACAAGGTAGGCAGTGGTCAGCAGGATGGACAATGCAGGAAACCTGATCCTGGCGTCCTGCTCGAGCAGCCACCTCGCTGCTCCTGCCTACTTAGCTACACATGTCCCTTGGCCCGTCTCCTGCCTAGCAGCAGAAGATAGCCCTTAGCTGCGCATGCCCTTTGTCAGCCTAACTTGGCATACCGAGGATCCCATCCAGGTCCGTGTCTCCTCTGGCATGCCCATTCCATACCCGTTCCCTCCTCCCGGGGAGTAGGTGAGTGGGAGGTCTCTGGCCTGCTCCTTGCCATATAAAAAACTGTGCCTAATGCTTAGCCTTATGCATGGGAATAGCTTCTACTCGTGATGGCATGCGGTGACCTCTACGGTGCACCATGCCGGGACCATCAGGATCAATGCCTGCCAGTGCTACTGGAGAATTTCACTTTACAAAGCAAAGAAAGCCCATCTGATTTGTATTGTGGGCCCCAGCCGGGTGCTACGTGTTGTACACACACACAACCAAAAGGCAGACATGGTTTGGGTTGCTTCACAACGAAGGAACCAGGTCCTTGCCCGGTAACCACGAAAGCAGGGCAAATAATGGATTTTTTGATGCACTAGCAATTCTGAAAAAAATAAGCCTTTCAGGTTACAGTGAAAACAAATATTTTTTTTCAAAATAGTGGGAGGGTTGAAAAGTCAGGGGGCGGGAAATGGGGTCAGGTTGGAACAAAACATTTTGTCTCTACCTGAAGCTTTGTGTTGCAATTTTGGGCATTTTGACACAAGCAACGGCAGACTAGACTCACCAAATGTCCGGAGAGGAAGAGGTGGGGCCTTACTTGTGCGCTTTAGTCAAGTAGCTAGGGAACTCACCCGGGATGTGGGGCTCAATTTCCCCCTCTGCCTGATGTGGAAAAGCATTGGAATTGGCTCTCCCACATGGCAAGAGAATGCCCTAGACACCGGGCTATAGGATATTCTGCCGTGCCGTGGTCTTGAACTTGAGTCTCCAAAATCCTTGAGTAACAGGCCTAACCACCAGACTATCCAGTCATTCCCCGGCCCAACGGCTATTCATTGTCCTCATGAATGACTCTGAACGACAATGGCTAGCCATTGGGCCAGGAAAAGGCAGCATTCCCCTCCCTCCTACCACAGATGCGATAACTGAATTTCCCAGCGCTCCGGAGCAGCAGCTTTTTGTTCATATTTTGCTGTGTGATTTGTTGGCGACATTTGCCCTCTCTTTGTGAAACTGGGAATGACTGACAATCTCCCTCCCCCACCCCCAGAAACCACGCGCTTCTCCAAATCGAACAAATAATCACTTCCTCAGGAGCTCCGGGGCCAGATGCTTGGATTGGGAGCCTTCCTTCCTGGAATTGTGACTAGGGCATTTTGTTGGCCAGGGAGCTTTGAACAAGCCAGGGGTGTTATCTGCAAATTAACTTTGCAGAGCGGAGCTGAGAGATCCTCATCTGAATTCCGGGCATTCCAGGGTTCTGCAAAGGAATGCGTTAGCTTGCTGCCTTCTCTGCCAGCTGGCGGCTCGCGCAGGCCCTCTGACCTCAGCCTGCCGTGGGCAGTGTGTGGAGAATTCAAGCTTCCAGCAAAGGCTGTTTCTAGCCCTTTTCCTCATGGAGATCAAATGAAAGCTGGGCTCCTCTTCCACCCTTCCCCCTGACAGCCCCAGCCCTCTTCACATGCACTTCTGCATCAAGCCGGTGTGGCCCCAATTCAGCAAATCCCTTAAACGCATGCCCAGTTTCCACCAAATTGAACAGGGCTTAAGCATGCCCGTAAGTGCTTTGCTGAATCGGGGCCTTCGCCCCCAAGAATTGCCTCGCTCACCCTCCCCCATCGCAGCACCTTGCGGGCAAACACTTCACAGGTCAGCCCCAAAATGCTTAGCCCGGCTCTGCTCCTTAAATGTTCTGCTGGGACCCAGCCTGCAGCTGCTCCCGGAGATCCGGTGCGATCCTGCAGTACGCAAGGAGGAGAGGGGTCAGAGCAGCTCTGTCCCCAGCCCTGAGCTGGTAGCAGGAAAGAAGGTGCTTGCAGCCCTGTCCCTCCAAACTAGCAGAGGAAGCTCACATTCCACTCCCAGCGAGGGGAGGTTGCCCGCCTCAAGAACCAGTCACCCCTCGGCTGGCTCCCCACCCCAGCCCACCAGTCTGAGCACCCCAGCTGGAAACTGCAGGGCCACCTGCCTGACACCACCTCTGCTGCCTTGAGGAACAACTGCCGGAGGCTGGGCTGGGAGGGAAAGGGTAACTGGAGGAGTGTCGGGGTGGGGGAGGGATGGGATCGCCTGCATCGGGGACTGAGGGGCACCGTGGTAAAGTTTGGGCAGCGCACTGTGCATCCCTCCCCCTCACGCCCCGTTTGGACATCTAGCGCTCATGAAAGCCGGGGCTCAAGCAGCAGCTACCTCCATGGTCCCTGTAGCCGCAGTCACTGTCTGGGCAGAAGATCCAGGTCAACAGAGCCTTGTGGGGGTCCGAGGCTGCTCCGCCCCACCCTGCTTGTAGGCTTTGTAATAATAATTAACACAAGAAATAATCAAACCCACTCAGTGTGCCCTCTCTTCCTCCCTCTCCGCCCCCCAGGGTCTCCTAGAATCCCTGCATCTGGAGCCCAGCCAAGAAGCGTTTTGCATTTCAGGCCCTTGTCCTGTTTCTTAGCAGTGCTGCTTACCCAGATGAAGGGAAGGGGCTGTCTTGGTGGATGTGAGCACTTAACGCGTAATGATCAGTGTTCTCCGAGCCTGCCTGCCTGCTTGGAGTGGCATGGGAGGCTGCCTCTGCGGAGCCTGGCTTCGCAGCGTGGCTTGGAGCTGTCGTGCCCAAGAGATCCACTGTGTGCAATGCTGCAGACACAGTCAGTGCAATATATCACCATGGGCTACCGCATCTCCCGAGAGGAATAATAGCACAAACCTCCCTGAATCACAGCAACTGGGATAATTTCTTCGGATCGATCCATCCGTCAGTTGTTTGCTCTTTGGTCTAATCTAGCTCATGGAAATTCAAATGTCTGTCATACCCTTAGCGACAGGGATTTTGGTGTATGTGTAAACATACGAGAATAATAGCCAAGCAACCAGGTAACACGTAATTATTGTGCCACCAGGAAGTTCTCATGGCAAGACGACTCCTGGGTGAGTTTGGATGGCCCTCTCTCTAGAATCTCAAAATGGAACTTTCTTCTATTACGTTGTTGCAAATGTTGTTGTCATGCTGAAATGATTGGCTCTGTCAGTTGACTCATGGTCTGTTTCCATGCCACCCATACTCACATGACTGGGAAATGTTCAGATGTTTATGGGCCTGATGCTGATGTCACTTCGCACCGGTTTTACCCCAGGGTCACTGAAGTGATGTTAGAGAAGTAACACCTGACTTCCTCTGATGTGAGCACAGATCCAGCTCCATTGGTCCAATACTCAGATTCCGGAAGTATCAGCTGTTCATTTGAATATGACTCTTCGTATTGCCTGGGGTAGGAGAATTGTGAGAAACCATTATCCCCTTGTGTGATGTATTTATTTGTGTGTTGCTGTGTCTTTATTTTTTAGGATTAACGTAGGGACTCAGTGTCTTTCCTATCATTCAGTTCCTTGTCCCTTCCAAGGCAGACCGTAGTCCCCAGAGAAGATGCTTCAGTTGCTAGACTGATACTGCACCCAATCTTTGTCAAAAAGCCAACACTTAGCTCAATCAACTTTAGTCCATTTTTTACTGATTTAAGTTGAATCGAAATACAGCACTCAGAATCCAAGACAAGTGGCTACAGAGAGCCATGCACCTAAACAACTACAGCTGTGAATTGTAACAAAGTTAGTTATTTCAGTTCCAGCTGGTGTGTGGACAAGCCCAGAGCATGACCGCCATCTTCGTTTCTGGGGGTTCGTGCCAAATAGCTTTTGTCTCCTTGAGGGAACTTGATGCTTGTAATTGCACGGAAAACAAACCAATCGACCAAACCCTTCTGCTTGAAAGCAAGATGTTTTGATTTTAAAATGTTGTTAGCAAGAACTAGGGTGACCAGACAGCAAGTGTAAAAAATCGGGACGGGGGTGGTGGGTAATAGGTGCCTATATAAGAAAAAGACCCCAAAATCGGGACTGTCCCTATAAAATCGGGACATCTGGTCACTGTAGCAAGAACGAACGTCCCATCTTACTAACTCCCTGTTGTCATCTGGTTCCAATTAGAACTGGCTAATAGCCAGGGAGCTGGGAGGAGAACTTAGAGCTGTTTCGACTCGTTCCAAGTATGAACTGAATGCACGGTAGAAATGAATTCCAAAATGCTAAGGAAATCACAGAGATTTCAGTTCCTGCCTGTGGAAAACCATTTCTAAAAGCGCAGTGAGGTTTAACTTTAGAAAGCACAGTAGATCAACTGGTGGGGTTTTAGCTCTCTCTCTAAAGCAGGACAACTCAACCCCAGAGTCACACAATAATCATGATAACTCACTGACACACAAACCTTTGTTGACCTGGCACTAAGGGTGCCAGGTGGTATTTTGTGCCATTCCAGAACACAGAGTTCAGCAAAACTCAAACCTCTGAAAACCAGGCAATGAAGACTTAGGGCACACGCCAACACAACCTTAACTCTGCCCCCAGGAGCTGGCAATAACCACTGGGAATTATCTGCCTGCCCTCCAGCAGTATTTACCGTATTCGGTGTAGCTGTATTCAGGACCAGAGAATGTGGGACCCCCTGCATTATGGAAATTCCCCCCCATCTTCCATAAGGGACCTGAGAAATTGAACCTCTCCTAGAAGCCTCCCTATTCTTATGGGGTTTGGATGGCCATGGCCATCTAGGAGAGCACCAAGAAGAGGCCCAGCTGTCTCGGGCACCAAACCTGAGCAGCACTGCAACCCCGTGTGTGAGGTCACAACGCCCCACACTGAATTTTGGCCTGCCAGTCCCCCCATCACAATTCATTGATTCACGATGGGAGGGGGAAGAGGTGGCAGCCGGGCCAAACTGGCCAGGGCCCAAATAGGGTTGCCTCCTCTGAGAGGCAGAAAAACTGGCCCCTCTCCCCCCCATACCATCCAAACCCTTCTCTTCTCCCCCCAGCTTCAGCAGCCTGACCCCCTCCCACCCTCTCCCAGTCCCAGGAGCCTTATCCCAGGGAGTCCCCCTCCTGTCCCCTCCCAGGAGTCTCTGCCTCCTCTCCCCTCGTCCCCTGCTGGTGACCTCAGACGGCACTGAGGACCCGGCAGGCAGAGCGGGACCCGGTGCTGTCCGTGTGACCTGCGTGCTGTAATGAAGCAGCCACGGGCACACAGCAATGGCTGCTGGCTGCCACGTGATGGGTTTCCCACATGTAACGGTCCAAAGTTACACGTGAAAAAACACCCCCAGCGCATTGCCACCGACCATGCAAGAGAAAGAAACAGCCAGGCCACTGAAAAATGGCTCAGGTGGCAACAACGGGCCCAAAGCGGAAATCGGGAACCTGGTGCAAGCTCACGGGGTGCACATTGGTTAACCCGGGCCTGCGTGGAAGGGTGGAGGGATCCGCTGGAGCAGCTTGGCAGAGCTGTGATTGTGATATGAGGAGATTTGGGAGGGCCCTACCCCTGACTCCCTGCCCCCCCAGTTTGTGTGATTGAAGGCCAGAGGTGCATGTGTAGTGAGAGATGCGGGGAGGGATAGCTCAGTGGTTTGAGCATTAGCCTCCTAAACCCAGGGTTGTGAGCTCACTCCTTGAGGGGGCCTCCTAGGGATCTGGAGCAAAATCAGTACTTGGTCCTGTTAGTGAAGGCAGGGGGCTGGACTCCATGACCTTTCAGGGTCCCTTCCAGCTCTATGAGATCGGTATATCTCCATATATATATGCTTTGTCGCAGTGCTGACTTCTGTGGGCTGTCAGCAGCAGTTCACAGAGGTGGCCTGACAGTCAGCAGCAAGGTGTGTGGGTTTCCTGATGGGCTAAAGGTGTCAAATGGCACCCCAGGCCAGGCGTAAGGGGTTGTAAAATCTAGCAGGTGCAGCGCGGTTCCTGTGGAGTAGGAGTGTTTGAGTATAGGGCAGTCTGCAGTTCAACTCCCCTAAACATAAGCTGGGCTTTAGCGAAGAGACGGCATTAGCCAGTGGGCCTGATCCCAGAGTCTGGGTGTCGCGGGCAGAGCTGACAGTGCCTTGGTGTGCACCGTCACTCTGTATTTCCTGGCTCTCAGAGGGTGAGTTTTGCTGAATCTCACACTCTGGAAGGGCACAGGATACCCCTGGGCAGCCTCAGCTCTGTGCTAACAAAGGAGGCGGTGGGGGGGTGGGGAGTATGGCTAGTCTGCCTGCAAGGGGCTATGTAACAGAGTGCTAGTTCTAGCAACCTGGTCACTGACGTTGCTGCTGCTTGCAGAGAAGGCTGCAGTCTTAATTGGAGCCAATCAACCAGTTTCTAGTGGGGATTACTGACCCCTGAGAGTAATTGCTGGGCTAATGAGACAGTTGGCTCAGTACTTGGGAGGAGGTATCACCGGGAGGAACAGGCAGCAGGTGGAGCTCAGAGGTGTGAGCCGGTGGAGGAGAGAAACTGCGCGAAAGGTGCCATCTGCTGCATCCCTGTGTCATGGCTTGCCCTGCTTGGGGAACAGGGCTGGAGGTATGTGTGGTGGAAAAGAAACAGACTGTGTGTTTGTGGCTGAGAGACCATGGCAGAAGGCTAGACAGTGCTGCTCGTTGGGTAGCTGAAGAGGTCCCACGTGACAGTCTATTTAAAAGAGTGGGGTTTATAGGACTAGAGCAGTATCCCTTGAAACCGTTGGTGAGTCCTCTAGTGGTGCTCATGTGTTCTGTTGTAGAAGCCATGTAGAAATCAGCAAGAGCAGCCGAGTGTACATAGGTAGGTGGTGGCTGGGTGTATTTCATATTGGTGCCCCATTGTGCCTGTGTATAATCTTATCCACGAAAGCTTATGCTCTAATAAATTTGTTGGTCTCTAAGGTGCCACAAGTACTCCTGTTCTTTTTGTATAATCTTTGTTGTGTAAAGCGCAAAAGACACAACAGTTCTCCCCTATCTATGCGGGGGTCCTGTTATACCTCCTGTCCCCTCTAGCTTGGACTTGCCTCCACTTCCCAATATGGGGTGCTCATTTACCTTCGAGAACCCACGCTCCAAGGCCCCTGTTCAGGAAAACAATTAAACGTGTTCTCAAGTTTCAGTGACTTCAATGGGCCTTAAACACGTGGTTAACTCAGCACATGCTTAAGTGCTGTCCTGAACAGGGCTCACTGCCTGAACTGGAGCCTTACGCTGTGGCTGTAACCAGAGTACATTCGTTCCAAAGTGACCTCAGCTGCTAGTTACCTGTTGAGGGTTCTTTGTTTCCTAGGTTTAGCTCGAGAGAGAGCAAAACAGGTGACCATAAAGAGGGGTTTAACCAGAACTCTCAGAGGAGTTGCCTGAAGAATGCTTTTTGTCTTTGAAGTTGAGTTGGCAACAGTACTAGTGGCTACTAGTTCTTGTTCCTCTGGCGCAGCAGGTTACTAGCCAGAGAAATGCTGTTGGAGATGCTGCTCTAGCTCATTATGGAGCCTGCGTCCAGAAGACACAATCTTTTCTTGTATCTTCTTCACATCCCAGCCAGGAAGGATTTTGCCTCATTTTGTTTTCCACAATTCCCGCAAAGGTGCCAGCTGTCGGCAGTGTGCCTGGTTCTGACTCAGAGGTGGGCAAACTACGGCCTGCGGGCCATGTTCAGCCTGTCGGACCTTTTAATCCAGCCCTCGAGCTCCCGCTGGGGAGCAGGGTCAGGAGCTTTCTGCACGGCTCTCAGAGACAGCGGCATGTCCCCCCTCCGGCTCCTAGGCGTAGGGGCAGCCAAGGGGCCCTGCACGCTGCCCCTGCCCTAAGCGCCGCCTCCTGCAGCTCCCATTGGCTGGGAACCCTGGCCAATGGGAGCTGCGGGAGTGGTGCCTGCGGATGGGGCAGCACGCAGAGCCGCCTGGCCGCGCCTCTGCGTAGGAGCTGGAGAGGGAACATGACACTGCTTCCGGGAGCTGCTTGAGGTAAGTGCTGCCCAGAGCTTTCACCCCTGATCCCCGCCCCCCACACTTCAACCCTCTGCCCCAGCCCTGATCCCCCTCCTGCCCTCCGAACCCCTCGGTCCCAGCCTGGAACACCCTCCTGCACCCCGAACCTCTCATCCCTGGCCCCACCCCAGAGCCCGCTCCTGCAGCCGGAGCCCTCGCTGCAATCCCCGCATCACAACCCCCTACCCTAATCCGGAGCTCCCTTCCACACCCTGAATTCCTCATTTCTGGCCCCACCCCAGAGCCCATACCCCCAGCCGGAGCCCTCACCCCCTCCTGCACCCCAACCCCCAATTTCATGAGCATTCATGGCCCGCCATAAAATTTCTATACCCAGATGTGGCCCTCAGGCCAAAAAGTTCTTTCTCTTATTTATCAGAACACCCAGTAAATGCTGTAATTTGTGAACTTTGGGCTAAGTCGGGTGGGAAACCCAATGAGGTTCTTCGGTTTTTCCCATAAGTTTGCAGGAGGAGGACTGGGGATTCTCTTTGTTGCTGGGGGAAAAAAGACTTTAAAATGTCCTTCAGAGTGTTTCATTTGATGTGTTGGGTGTGCTGTGCTTTTTATGGCCCTACTCCCAACAAGGCCATCTACATCAGTAATACTAGTGGCTGCTGGTATGAGGACCATATATATAATCTTCTTCCAAGAAGAACTACTACTTCTATCAGAGACAATGTGGGTGAGGTAATGACTTTTATTGGACCAACTTCTGTTGGAAAGTGCAAGCTTTCAAGCTACACAGAGCTCTTCAGACCTGGGCTTTATATCAACACTGTTGGTCACAAAAAAGAAAATGTGACTTCATGTCAAGTTGTTTATTATTTCCTATTCAAGGAGAGAGTCTCTCTCAATCGCCTGCCTCGGATAGCACTAAATCTTTGGGCAGGGAAAGAACGTGAAGTGGCCAGATTCTCCCTGTGTCTTCCCCGAACTGATCTCGGTAATAGACATGTGTGGGCTCAGTGACTCTGAAAATCAGGCCTATTAGGGCTTGTCTACATGGGGAGTTATTCCCGACTAACTCTATGGGCTGGTCTTCACTAAGGGGGAGATTGACGCTGCTGCAATCGATGCAGCAGGTGTCGATTTAGCGGGTCTAGTGAAGACCTGCTAAATCAATTGCAGTGCGCTCTTCGGTTGACCATGGTACATCATGGAAACAAGAAGAGGAAGGGAAGTCGACCGGAGAGCATCTCCTGTTGACTCAGCACAGTGAAGACACCGGGGTAAGTTGACCTAAGCTACATCGACTCCAGCTACGTTATTCACATAGCTGGAGTAGCGTAACTTAAGTCGACTTACAACTGTAGTGAAGACAAGCCGTATGTGTGGGCACTCTTAGCTACATGTGGACCCTTATTCTGGAATAAATCAGGAATAGTTAATCTGCTTTAAATTCACACCCTACCTTATTCCAGATTCACTTTCATGTGTAGACATGCTCTTGTTTAGATGCCTAAATATGGATGTGGGTGCCTGATTTTAGGCACTCCCATTTGAAACTGTTGGGCTGTAAAGGGATTCGGGAACGAGGCCCCCTGTTCCTCTTGAGCTCCACAAGCAGGAAGTTGGGGATTCCATTCCCCTTGCCCTTTGCTCTAGTGGTGTTATCTGGGCTTGGACAAAACACCTCCAGAGGCCCCAGACCAGGGGATTGTTTCACACCCTGGTTACTGCTTTGGCAAACAGTCTCCATGGAGCCTGCTGTACGTGGCTGATTCCAGCTTTTCTGCATCGGCTGAGCAAGCAACCCTTAGCGATCTGCATTCCTCATTCTACTGCTTCTCTTGGGCACCTCCCAAAGCCATGCTATGTTCATCTGCAAAGTGTAGCAACATTGTCCCTTTGTTTTCCGTGCCAGTCTGGATGGATGGCCTCTCTGGGAGTATGGGAATCTGAACTGGCAAACAGTGAATGACTGGCATTAATCACTAGCTGTCTTATGTGCTGAGCTGTTGGCATATCAATTAGCTGTCAATTTACTTTCCTGCCAAATTGCTGTCTAAATCCTGCATGGTATTGAGTGCCGGGTCTCTTAAATGCAATATCACACAACTCAGCCATCCAGAATTATGCGATTGCTTGAACCCCAGAAAAAGAGCGACCCTTGTCTACCTAAAGATTGGGCATATAAGCGTGGCAACATCTGCATGCCACTTATCCACAGAAGGGTCATTTTCCCTTACAGAATTGTGCATAAATTGCACACACAGAAGCAGCATGTCTGGATGTTTGTATTTATAGAATTTTTTTGCTGGGACTAATTGGATCATAACAATTCTTGGAAGGGCTTTCGTGATGTGCCAGGTCGATTGGGCAGGAACGGTCCAGCTGAGTTTATACCGTGGCACATTCAGCAGCTGGAGATCAGGGTACCTAAAGAAAAGCTTTTTTTAACTTTGAGACATTCACTCTGGTGCCAGGGTTGCTATGCAAAGCTGCCAGCACTGTTTCAAAAACCGCTTCTCCCGTGCCTGCCTGTTCCCATCACCGTGTCTCCACTTTCTTGAGATCCTGTATATCCACAGTATCCAGAGTGACTTTGTGAGGCCTGACAACTTCTCCTCCTTATACCATCATTTGGGGTTGGGTCACTGTGCACCATCTTCATCTGTCTAAGGCAGCACTAAAGTCCACTTGCTTATCTTCTTTGATGCCATCCATCCACTGCTTCCTTGGCTTTCCTCTGAGTCTCTTTCCTACCATCCTCCCCTTCCATGCTATCTTCACCAGGGCTTCTTAATTCATCCTCTGTACGTGACTGAACCAGCAAGTCGTGCTTCCTGGATTTGTCAGCTACAATGGACTTTGACTTCCATCTTCATGCTTTCATTTGGCATTCTGTCCCTTCATGTAACTCTTCTTATTGCATGAAGACGTCTCATCTCACACACCCGTTGGCATTGAACCTGCTGTCTCTATACTGCCCAAGCGTCTGCACTTTGTGCACTGCGGGACATGCTATTGTTCTGTACAGTTGGGTTTTTAGTCTCAGTGGCAAAGGCTTGTCATTCACAACACCTGAGATGTTGTTCCACACATCTTCCAGCACTCCCAGTCTGGATTGCATCTCACATTCAAGCTCGCTGTCTTCCGTAACCCAGCCAATCCAGGTACTAGGCAGTCCTGTTTAATCTCCATTAATCTCTGTGTCCAATTTCCCTGTGGCACTTCTACAAACTCACACGACCTCAATCTTAATCATGCTCAATTTCATCCCATGCCTGCTTAGCTGGTCATACCACTGGCTTACTATTTCCTCCACATCCTCTTTTGAGGATGCCCTTATTACTTGTCATCTTCATACAGCGGCCTCTCACCTTTCTTCCATTGGGATCTTCCTGCTGCCATAATCCATCAACACCCTAAACAGCAATGGGCTGAGGGCTGACCCCGGTGCAGTTCGATTTTTCCCTTCAAAGGGGCTTGTCGTTTCAAAACATACTGTATTTGGATCACTGTTTTGGGTGACCTATGTAGTTCATTCACCATAGATAGTAAATCCTCAGACACTCCATATTTCCTCAGCACTGGTGGGAGCATCTTTCTGTCTGCTTATCATATGCCTCTTCTAGTCTGTAAAAGCCCAGAAGCTACTGTGTTGGTACTGTCTGCTTCTCTATCCCCTGCTGAATTACAAACATGGCATCAGTGGAAACTTCTCATCCTTCTCTAAAGCAGAACTGTTCTTGTTTGAGGAGCGGTTCCACAATTCTCCTAATCCCAGCTTTCAAGATGTGTTCCAGCATCTTCATTCCAAGTCAGATATCAGGAATGGCAATATACAAAAACCTGTAGGAGAACACTTCAACCTCCCTGGGCACACAATAGCAGATGTAAAGGTAGCCATCTTACAGCAAAAAAACTTCAGGACCAGACTCCAAAGAGAAACTGCTGAGCTTCAATTCATTTGCAAATTTGACACCATCAGATCAGGATTAAACAAAGACTGTGAATGGCTATCCAACTACAGAAGCAGTTTCTCCTCCCTTGGTGTTCACACCTCAACTGCTAGCAGAGGACCTCACCCTCCCTGATTGAACTAACCTCATTATCTCCAGACTGATTCTTGCCTGCATATTTATACCTGCCTCTGGAAACTTCCATTACATGTGTCTGACGAAGTGGGCATTCACCCACGAAAGCTTATGCTCCAATACATCTGTTAGTCTTAAAGGTGCCACAGGACTCTCTGTTGCTTTTAACAATAGCTTTATCCCTCTAATTTCCACAATCCTGGATGCTTCCCTTATTACTTATTGGTGCAAGTCTATCCTGATCCCAGTCTTCTCTCACCATATGGCTTTAACCGCTCTGCTTATGCCTCTGGCACTCGGGACTTTCACAGGTCCCCCATCACTTCATCAGGTCCTGCTGCCTTCCCATTCTTCATTTCCGGGACAGCATTTCTCCTCCCCTCCTCCTCTGTTATGTTTGCCTTAGGCATCACTTTAGGATCACAAGTTGGCAGCTCCACCGTAAAGAGACTCAAAATGGGGTTTCCACCTCTCCTTCTTCACTTGTTCAGGTGTTACTAACCGTTTCCCCTGGTCATCCATTACCAATGGTGTTGCAATAATATCCTCCTTCCCTTTCATGGTTTTTTTGGTAATGCTATAGATAATCTGGAGAGCCAGGTGTGGGTGGTTTACAAACTAGGTATACTGGTTGTCTAGGGCATTTTCTTTGGCCTTCTTCACTGCCCAGCTGGCAGCTCACTTCGTCTTTACACTCAACAGATTAATTTTTGTCTTAGCATGTTTTGGATTGCTACCTGCTCTTTGTCGGCCCACCACCGCTTCTCTCTTTCCCTCAGTGTTTTCCCCATCTGCATTGTCCACAATCCTCTTCTGCTGCCGCAATCACATTCTTTTGAGGTGATTCCAACTCTTTTCGGCCGATAACACGTTTGCTTCCAGATACTCCTCCTGTACTGCTGGCACAAAGTTCTCTGCCACCCTTCCCCTTAACTGCCTGTACTTTAATCTGGTTTCTTTTGAGCTTAATTCTCTCATTTTACAATGCTCAACCATGTTGGTGCACAGCTGTCTTACTAGGTATCGCTTTGCAGTCCATAATTCAGCTCCACTCAGACTTCCTCACCAACATCATATCAGTCTGGCTTTTGTCTCCACTACTGCTGGGTGAGTCACTTCGTCACACTCTCTTTTGGAACCATGTATTGGCTATAATCCGTTGAGTGGCAATACACATGGCTCGTAGCCCTTTCCCTTCTTCATTCAGAGTCCCTAGGCTGAAACTTCCTAAGCACATTTTATACCTCTTTTGGGTTTTGCCTGTGTGTGCATTCATATCACTCCGCACCAACAGCTCCTCTGGCACTGCTGTGCCCACGAATCTTAGCAGAAACTCTTCTCTTCATGGCATCCTTATTGAGGTGCATAGGCGCCTTGCCGAGGTGATCTCAAACAGAGCACGCTCTTTAACTTAGTGACAGATGACAGCTATATGAGTTACTCCCAAACTGCAATCACCATCTTCCTTGGCTTTCATCTCACTACCCCTGGACTTCATTGCCCACATAGTTTACAATCTAAGCCTAGCTCCTTCACTGCACAGGCACAGAACATGAATACTCCTCCTTACCATCATTTTAGCTACTTCCACACCTTCCCCAGTCAAGCTGGATACTTTCAGTGTTGCTACTCTTATGATATGGGACTTCTTTGGCTGCGCAGGTCACTGCTTTTATCTGATTATTCACTCTCACCATTAGTCCCCCAATCCTCTAGAGGACAGATCAGATGCTGGTTCACCAGAAATCCCATTGGCCAGGGGCTGCTAGACTTGAGGTGGGCTGATTTCTAGCATCAGGCTCAGAGCCCTTCCCATTGTTGTGAGTCCTGACAACATAGGCTTAAATTTGAGGTCTGGAGTGTTAGTGGTTTTCCTCTTATCTGCTTCCTCTCCTCAGTAAGATGGTCACCGTCTGCAGGAAATACCAGCTGGCAATAAAATGCACAGAGCTGGTTCCTTTGCTCATGTAAACCGGTGCAGCTCCATTGAAGTCAGTGTAGATTGACTGACTTCAACCACCTGAGATTCCAAACCTTAATTTCCCAATGTATTTTCCAGTTCATTCATGGTGAGAAGGGAATTTTACCTTTCCAACTCCTCCGCTAAGTGAAATGGGAGCAGAATTTTTGTAAAACTTAAATGTTGCTAAATTTAAACTTTCAGTAAAAATCTTTGAAAGCTCTTTAGTCCAAACGTGAGATCCAGTTCCTCAACAAATACTTCAGTGACGGAGGAGAGTACAAAGACCTCAAACTGCTCAAGGGTGGATAAAAACAGCTCGGTAGCATCCGGCTTCTGTCTGCGTATAGACAGAATAAAATCACCCTGTTGACTGGAGAAATTGTACTCTGGGTGTCCACCCACTGCAGCCCTCTCCTGGCTTCACTGCTCTGCAGCGTCTTGTCGGAACACTAGCTTTTGCTCTTGCCTCCTCCCAGCACTGTTATGCCACTGCCCTGGGGTTTGAAGAGGTGCTTGCTTTTGCATACCTCTCTCCTCAGCAATTCTCATTCAAAGGCCACACATGGATAGCACCATTAGCAAGTATTCTAACTGTACAGGGGAATTCCAGGAATGCTGAACAATGCTGATTTTTATTTTTTTAATGGTGATCCCTGTATTTTGCTTGGGAAAAGTCCCTCCCTCTTGCTAGAACAAAGATTGTATAGCTACTACCTCGGTCTGTTGAATTCTGTCACCCAGTTTTATACAGAGACAGGTGAACTCTTCTGTCCCTGCAGGTTTACAGGCTGCACCCCTCATTAATGTCTGAGGGTCTGTTCCCTCCCGATAGGGCCTTAGATAATCTGGGGACCAGGGCCTGTGTAAGTACCTAGGTAGCTTTGAGAGTTCTGCTCTTGGAATCCTAGTGAAAGGTGCAATACTGACACGCTGCCTTGACGCTGAATGTGAGAGATACAAGGACCATGTACTGGGGCAGTGCAAGGTTCCCCAAGTTACCACTCGCATGTCAGGCTAACCGTCTGTGGGCATTTGAGGGTAACTTATTGGGCCCATTCAGTCCTGACCTGCTGTGAAGACTGCCCAAAATGGCTGGTGTTTGATGAAACGGGTCCAGACTCAAACGTCGCCGAGTAAGGTCTCCTGCTGGGAAAAGGTATAAATCTAACTTGGAAACAGAGCTATGGCTGCAGTGTAACGACAGGGGGCTTGACTTGTGAGCTGTTCCTGGATGCCAGAAGAACGTAGAAAGAAGCACTGCAGCTGAGCCTTGATGGGAATCCTGGATTTGGGTGGGATGTGGCTGGCTTGTATGATTTAAGACGTGTGATCCAACTCTAGCTTTTGGTTAGTCTATGAATGTCTGGCAGCATGGCCCAATCCACATGTTAAAGGGAAACTTGGAACTCCCCTCCCACCACCCCCTGAGATATGAGCACTTTCCAGTCTCACTGAGGTCAATGGGAGTTGCAGGCTCTCTAAAAATGAGCCATGTTTTCATTGCGTGTTGCACGGGAGGAGGTTCTTGTGAACAGTGACCCAGGTCACATTCTCCTCTGAAACTTTCCTGTTCACCGGCAGGATCTCTGCTCTACCTCACGAATATAGTCCTGTCACTCAGAACGGGATCCTGTGTCTTGGAAAAGCACCTGTTGGTAGCTGGAAAACGGTGCTGATGAAATAACAATAGCGACTGTTCGGGGAGTTATGGAAAGGAGCAGTAAAAGAAGATGTGAATGGAAGAGCTTGGTAGTTGTAAGGAGTTGTGTGTCTATATACTAAAAATTGTGTTCTGAACATCTGTGAAGTGTCCCTAGTCTCTGTTTGCCAGAAGCTGGGAATGGATGACAGGGGATGGATCACTTGATCATTACCTGTTCTATTCATTCCCTCTGGGGCACTTGGCATTGGCCAGTCAGAAGACAGGATACTGGACTAGATGGACCTTTGGTCTGACCCAGTGTGGCCATTCTTATGTTATGTAGAATTCTACCAAAATTCAGCTCCACATTTGTAGTAGTCCCTAAACCAAAAGCATGAAGGGTCTAGTCCTGTAAGGTACTCCACTCCATCCATGGGAATGGTGGTGGCTTGCCATGGCAGAGAAGCAGTGTTTTGGGGATGGGCGTTAACAAGTCACATTGGGTTATGGAAGAGAAGGGCACTGCTCAAGATTCAACTGGGGGCCTTTGGCCTACTCTGCCTAGTAGAATACAGCTTGCTCTCCCTCGTGTGGCTGGTCAGCTCTGGCTTCACTGCCTTCAAGCCCCCTTTGAGGAGGCAGATGTCCCAACATGGAGCTGGCCGGGTGCTTGGGAGGGTGCTGTGGCCGCGATTGTGTGAGTGGGGGCAGGAGGTGGGAGGAAGCATATTGGGGGGGAAACCTCCTTGTGTCCCCCACCCATGTCCTTGCACACCTGCACCAGGTACAGTGCAATAGGACCCTACGAGTTGCTCACACATAGCCGTTAAAGTTGGGACGTGACTACTGGCAAATCGCCAGGCCCCAGCAGCACTGATTCCTCCACCACATCCTGCCCCATATATTTGATTTGCCTATAGGGCTTTTCCCTAGCCCTCATCAGCAGCTCTCCAGTTCTCTCCCCAGTCCAGTGTTCAATGACTCAGGCTGTGCGGCTCCCACCGTTCTCCCCTAGGGCAGGCAGCTGGACGTTACTCTCGCCCCTGATCTGGGAATTGAACAAGCTGTTGGGAGGAAGAGTATGAAAGATCCGGTGTCCTCTGGGGCTGCGGTGAGCTCATGTGACTGAGCAGCAGCTTGGGGAAGCCAGCCCTGCTCTTGGAGCCAAGGAGCTGTTTGCATCACTGGTTATGAGCGGCTTCCTGCAGTTGTCAATGGATGCCCTGAGGCAGTTGGCACTGGCCTCCGTCAGCTGGTATGGGGCTGGATGGAGCAGGTCTGCTCCGGTCTTGGCAATTCCCATGTTCCTGTGAACTCCACTGATGGCCCTCAGGAGGAACTCTGGGCAGGGAATGGAGGCCGTTAACAGGGATGTTCTAGGCTCTTTACTAGACACATTCAGGCTACTTGGGTAATAACACTTGTTACAGAAGCAGGCCATCTCCGTGTTAGCCAGTCATTTGCCACCTGAGCCCAACTTTTAAAAACACGAGTGAGAACATTTGTCAAACAGTTGAGTCCTGTTCAGCTTCGGGAGTACTTGTGAGCTGTTTGCGTTGACTCTTTGTCGAGTTCTGTGGTGAATCAACTAAGTCTGACGATAGGGTGACCAGACAGCAAATGTGAAAAATCGGGATGGGGGTGGGGGGTAATAGGAGCCTATATAAGAAAAAGACCCCCAAAATCATAGAATCATAGAATATCAGGGTTGGAAGGGACCTCAGGAGGTCATCCAGTCCAACCCCCTGCTCAAAGCAGGACCAATCCCCGGACAGATTTTTGCCCCAGATCCCTAAATGGCCCCCTCAAGGATTGAACTCTCAACCCTGGGTTTGGGACTGTCCCCATAAAATCAGGACATCTGGTCACCCTATCTGACGATTCTCTTTCTGCTCCGCCAGTGGATAACCGCCTTGGCCTTTGTGAATTTCAGAATGGCTAAATACTTCGTCTGAAATTTACAAAACGTTCACAATTCCCAACTGGTGCCCTGATGGCAAAACCGGAGCAAACTGAGCCTGGTGCTTCTGCTAGTGACCACGTTTGTGAATCCGCTTTTGTCTGTTTGACCAGTTCTAGGGCCGGTCTAGGCTTCCTTACTGGGGGCTCATCGGGCTGCATAGTCAGCACGCGCTCTCTCTTTCTCTGGGGCTCTGGGCACTGCCTTCCCACCCTCCCGAAAGCCGCCTTTGTCTAAACAGCCTCACCCTTTGTCTGCGGACAAGCTGACTTCTAAGGGGATGTGCGTCGTCCTTTAGTGTTTGGGAAGCAGAGGGTGCCCTCTAGTGTCCAACTATTCATAGTACAATGGTGCTGGGTTCTTTAATTAAAGCACAGAACTCCCACAACACTACGCTGCTCCAACAGCTCTCCAGTCCAGTCCAGACACGGCTTACACTGTGCCGTAAAATGACACACTCCAGCAGTGCCTGGAGTCGGGCGCCTTTGCACTGTCATTTCTAGCTGAAAGAGAAAAATTACATTCTAGCACTTTCATCGCACAGCACAGCACAGCGTATCCGTCAGTGCCACGGTGTGGTTGAGCTCTGCTTCTAGTTGTTGTTGTTGTTGTTGTTGTTCATGAGTTGGTGGGAACATACAATTTGTCTGCAGCAGCCATTGAAGCCGAATGGAATTTGTGCCCTTAAATCTGAGAGCAGAACTTGGACCTAATTATTGTTCAAATACCATTTCCTTTTGACGTCTGACAATTAGAAACAGGCTCTGAGCACCCCACCAATACATCTCCAAATGCACAGCTTTGGCGGGGTCTCACTTTCCCCTAAACAGCGGGGCTTAATAAAATCCTAATCCCAGAATACAACTAACAGCACCTCAGACACTGTGGTGATGAGCACAGTATAAGAACCTGCCTGGAGCAGAATGGACGCCTCGGCATCCCCTAATTGTCCCTCAAGGGCCTGGGGGAACAAATATGGCCCTGCAGTCCACTTTCAAAGCCAACAGATTTTGGACATGGGGCAGGAGACTATAAATAGACCATCCCTTCCACCGTCAACGGATCGGTTTTTGTTCCTGTAGGAATATTCTATTTGAACGCCACTGATGCTTGGCTGGGTAAGCGCAAACAGGTTAAGGTTTTCAGCAAAAACGTGCTGCCCCAAGCCCTGGCACTCTGGTTTCCAAACTTGGAGTCCCACCTGCGTGAACTAGTGCCATGTAGACATAGGACCTGGGCTTTAGTTGCTCAGCCACTCACTTGTTAGTAACCTGACTCTTCATTCTGGGCCTTTCCCACGATGTGTGTGGCAGGACCAGCTAACGTGGAGAAGCCGCGGAGACCATTCTAGGTTCACATCCGTGGACCTCTTAGTAAAGGGATGGCAAGCCAGACCTGAATCATATCAGCAGAAATGCACTGGCATGTATTGAGGAAATCGCTCACCAGTCGTCCTAAGAAATATAATAAATCCATTAAACAGCCGAGCCATGGGGCTCGGTTTCTGAAATCTCTGCTACGCGGTTAACCCTTTGCTGTATATGCTCATTATCTTGTCACCCCCCACCCGAGAGAACTCTCTAAATACCCTTCTCTCGCTGTAAAAAGCTGTGTGTTTCATTTCTAAATGAGATTTCCATATTCATTCTGAACTATGTCAACCTGTGGAACTCATTGCCAGGGGATGTTGTGAAGGCCAAAAGTATAACTGGGTTCACAAAAGAATTAGATGAGTTCATGGAAGACAGGTGACTCAGTGCTATTAGCCAAGATGGTCAGGGATGCAATCCCATGCTCTGGCTGTCCCTAAACCTCTGACTGCTAGAAGCTGGAACAGGACACCAGGGGATGGATCACTTGATAATTGCCCTGTACTCAGTGGTGCAAGTAGAAATCATTTCTTGCCGGTATGCTGCACTCATGGGAGGGACACAAAGGGGGGGGGCATGTGATCTCCCCACCTGACTTCTCCCTGCCCCCAGCCTGGGCCCCCCACCCGTGCACTCCCGTCTCCTCCCCATGATCCACATCCATCCCACGTTACCTGGGGGAGGGAGGGCTCTGACTGTCCTCCTCCCGCTGTGCAGACCCCAGGCAGGAGGACTCAGGAGACGCAGCTGCGTGGAAGGGCTGGGCTCGGGCTCCTCCTGTGTCTTTGCGGTGTGCGGTACCGGCTGTAAATATCTTACTGGTACGGCGTGCCAGACCGGACTGCCATATTTGCACCACTGCCTGTACGGTTCTTTCCCTCTGAAGCATCTGGCACCAGCCACTGTCGGAAGACAGGATACTGGGCTAGATCGACCACTGGTCTGACCCAGTCTGGCCGTTCCGATGTTCATGATCAGGAGACATAGCGGGGCATCCCTGTGTGAGTATCTTCCCTACAGGAAAGTCCTGCGACTAGGGGAGTCGCTAGCTAGGAGTTGCTGCCTCACTCCATCCACGGTCACAGGTCAGAGAGCCGGGGAGTCAGACTGATAAAAGAACCAGCAGAAACGTTTGTCAGCAGCAGTGGCTGTGGGGACCCTGTGTCTGCAGTGGAGACGTCAGAAGAGAACCAGCTCAAACCGAGTCAACCGAGCAGCTTTTGGAGAAAAGCTCCTTGAATCCAAGTGGCCAAGCACAACCGAGCGCCTGCCTCTGGGATGAGGAGAACGGCGCACGACTTTAATAGATCCATTGAAATATCCGGAATGTTCCTCCCCCTCTCTCCACACCGGAGTGTTCTAGCCCGGGCTTGCCGCTTAAACGCTAATCACCAACTGTTAATTGATTGTTAATGAGCTTGCTGGTAGGGGGTAGTTTAATGTGCAGTCCCTCAGCTCTTCAACAAGTTGCCTGAATTCATCTGGAGCCGCAGCTGCTGACTCTTAACCAGCCACCTCCAAACAGAAGCCTTGTCAAATACTTCCTCTCCCTGCACCTTTTTGGTCGGGCTTTGATCTACAGACTCTGGTGGGCAAACCGTTTCCCCTGACACACCGGGAGGCGCTTTGCATGAGTGGGGCTGGCGGTTCATAAAACCCCAGACACCAGGCCCTACTATGGGAAGCTCGGCTTAAAGATTTTATGGTAAATAGATCAGCTGACGCCGAACCGCGTGGCTGGCCAGGGCCGGGGTCCCAGGGCGGTGTTGCTAATGGAAAGCACACGCCGTGAATAGTTTATCTTTCCCATTAAGAGTCGGATTCCTCCAAGGGACGCTGAGAGAGGAATTTTCTTTGGCACGCTGTGCTTGGGGGCGAGCATCAGGCTGGCCTCCATCTGGGCCCGTGCTTGCCAGCTCAGCTCCTGCATGCCCCACACGTGGCTTGCAGCGCGTAAGAAGATGGGTGTTGACTAGATTTCCAGCTCTTGGAGTGACAGACGCTGCCACTAATCCCCACTTTGTGCTAAAAATGTCTCTGGAGCTGCGAGGCGCAGATCCCACGGTCAGGGATGCTTTGCCAGCTGTTGTCCACTGGGTGTCCTTGTTTCTCCCTGAGGCAACTCACTCACCCACCAGTCCTGATGGGAGCCACCTAGGTCCTCTCTAGGGCATGGAGACAAAGCCCTGGGGCAGGCAGTGCTGTGTCCTCCCTGGTGCTGCAGAAAGCCACATGTCGAGAGAGGAAGGATGGTTTAGTGGTGAGGGCGCTAGCCTGGGACTTGAGACCTGGGTCCCATTCCCTGTTCTACCACAGGCTTCCTATGGGACCTTGGGAAGGTCCTTTTAGTCTCCACAGGCCTTCGTAAGCTGTATGTATAATGGAGAGTACTTCCTTTCCTCACCGGGGGGGAGGGGGTGCCGTGAGACTAAAGGCAGAGGCACTCCAATATGACGGTGATGGACTCTGGAGAAGTACCTTGGATGGAGAGATGTCCTCTTCTCCACCCCCCCGTTCCATGCTCGGTTTCCTCCTCCCCCCTCCGCTAACACAACCGCTAAACTTTGTCACTGCCCTAGAGGCACTGGCTGCTTGAGCCCATTCTGCAGAACCCAGGAAGGGACAGGAATCGAGACGGGCCTAACTTGCCAAATTTGGACCCAGACTCTCCAAAGGCTCCTGGCAGAGGAGAGATTAACAGCTGAGGCTCAGGTTCAGCTCACTCCTTACCTGTACCCTCCAGAGCAGGCGGCATTAAAGGTGCATCCGGCTGCAGCAGCCTCACCAGAGAGGGCTTGGGAAACTCCAGACTGAGTTCTAGTTGCCCACCTCTTCCCTTTCCAGTCCCTTGAAATGCCTCCTGAGGGTGGGCAGGACAACCCCGAAGGGTAGATCGTTATCATTAGAGCTGGCTACAGATGGAAAACTGGCTGTGTGAAGCTGTTCTCATTTTGGCGGATTGGAAGTGGTTTGAACGCTTTCTAAATGACATTTCAACACTTCAGAATTTTAAATCCCCCCCCCCCTTTTCTTCTTACCTGGCTTTTGCCACAAAATGTAATAATTGGAATTACAATATAATTCCAACTATCTAATTCCCTTTGTCCAGAAATCCTAGTTATCCTAATCCGCACTGTGCCCTCCGGGTAGCCCTATGTTAATTAATTACATTTCTGTTTATCCAAATGGCCGGTTAGCCATAACTGTTGGGTGCCCCCCAGGCCGCTGGGAAAATGGCAGGAGTGTGTTATATATACCGAGGGAGGGGGACGTTCCACCTTTTTTCTTTTTGCTGCTATGTAACTTTTCCAAAGTTGGGGAAGTCTTAAATTAAGGTGGTAAAAATAAATTAAAGGAAGCAAGGGGAGGGGATGCATTTTATTGCATTCATGGGGAGGAAGGGAGGGTCAAACTCAAACCTTTGGGCTTTGACAACCTCCCCCTTGTGAATTTTTAACATTTTTTTGCAAAGTTCCCTTGTTTAAAAAAACCCCACCACTTGGTCCAAAAAGTGTTTTGAAGGAATAATTTCACCCCCCCCCCTCCACCCCAGCTATTTTCAAAGCTGGCCTATGCACGAGGCACGGTGTCTCAACCCAGGCATTGATCTAACTCTGAACTACAGGCCATAGTGACCCACTGATCCCATCGGGCGGGGGGTGGGGGGTCGGTAAGGTGTTACACCCTCTGTATGATCAAAAGCTGCCTGCCAGGACATCTCACAGCGTGAGGCATGGCCCCAATCTGTTAGACATTAGCTCCTGACATAGAATCATAGAAGATTAGGGTTGGAAGAGACCTCAAGAGGTCATCTAGTCCAACCCTCTGCTCAAAGCAGGACCAACCTCAACTAAATCATCCCAGGCAGGGCTTTGTCAAGCTGGGCCTTAAAAACCTCTAAGGATGGAGATTCCACCACCTCCCTAGGTAACCCATTCCAGTGCTTCACCACCCTCCTAGTGAAATAGTGTTTCCTAATATCCAACCTAGACCTCCCCCACTGCAACTTGAGACCATTGCTTCTTGTTCTATCATCTGCCACCACTGAGAACAGCCGAGCTCCATCCTCTGATGGCATTCTCCATGCCACTGATGTCATGGGCAGGGTGGCGCCTTGGAATTAGACAAATTACTTCACTCCAGATCAGCTATGAAGTGTTTCAGACCATCCATTTTCTCCCCGGAGTGTGGATTCTGTCAGCTCCTGGTACCCCAGATCTTTGTGTTGAGAGGGCTGTGCACATGTTCATGAAGAGTGAGCAAACTCTTGTACGCTCAACCTTGAATTGTGCTGGTGATATTTAAAAGTGAATTCAAGAGCGGGCCCAGAAGAGAGAAAATACACACAGGCTACCCCTCCCCCCCCCCAGGCTACCACCTCCCCCCCCACCCCCCACCCCAACTGCTGCATTCAATCAGTCTACAAACCCTGGATCTATCAGACAGCTGCTCAAAAAAAGACTTGAGGCACTGCCATCTTGTGGCACCCTTGCGGTATAACTCATAAATAACATTGCTGATCAGCTTGGGGGGAATTGGTACTTTGTCTCAAGTTTTGCCCTGTGCAGCTCAGCTGAGTTTGATGGGGATGCAGGGTGTAATTCTGGGTTGAATCTGGCCCTGAGAATTTATGAAGCAATTTCTATTTCCAAAGCTTTGTACAAATGCAAGCCAGTGATCTGAACGAGCTCTCCCCTGCTACCTATTGAACTGGGGGGAAAGACCTCAAGAACAGATCGGATTTGCGTGGTACTTTGCCTAGGTGATCGGCAGACAGACCAGCTTTGCCAAAGTGATCGTTCTGGGCTGTTTTTGGGGGTTAAAATTCACTCAAGTCCCGGATGCAGGGGTAATGAAATCTCATCCTTGTTGCATGACTAACGGGCAGCAGAACTGCACTCAATACACCCTCCGGGTGTCCCCTATCTATAACCTCACTCACTAAGCCAAATCCAAGTGAAAGTCAGAGGGGCGGGCAGGTGTTCCTACGTGGTGCCGTGGGTCCTAGATGCCATTTGATTCCAGTGTTTAAAGAAAGAGCTGATTAGACTGAAGTGAGAGTTCTTGTTTTTCCCCAGTGATCGCTAGAGCTGAAATCACTGAGTCGGTCGGGGGGGGCTGAGGCTTGGGCCTAGTGTGGGGACCGTGTTGCAGTGAAAGAGACAGCAGAAGAGGTGGCAGCAGCTGCGAGGTTCCCCACTAACCAGGGAAACCATTAGGGACTGGGCGAGGTGGTGGACCCTTGGAACGCTGCATTGCAGCTATAGACAGCAGCATCAGCGGTGAGCAAAGGCTGAGACATCACCCCCGGCCCGTTCCCTTGAGTGGGCCGGAAGATGAACCCAAGTGAACACATCTCTGGACTCCAAGACTTTTCTGGCATCAGACAACAGACCATGATCGGGGTACAGCAGAGAAAGCAGGGAGTGGGGAGGCAAGGGGGAGTGGTGTTAAAGGGCCATTGATCCATTGAATTTTCACAATGAAAGGTGGGAAACTGAGGCAAGAGGCTGCTGCCCAAGATACTGTGGGATGGATGTTTACCATTGTTGGTGTAATTTTGAATCATGGTGGGTGTTTCCCCAAATTAATGCTGTTCCCTCGTGTCTCACTAAAAATTTTCTTTTGTTATACACCGACTCAGTACTTGCAGGGGGGGAAGCACTGCTTCTGAAAGGTGCCCGGGTGGTCGTTAACTTTCCTGGATTTCTGGGTGGGGGGTTTAAGCTGGTTCTGTTTCTTAATGGAGGTTAAGTCCATTAATGGCTGTTAGCCAGGCTGGGTAAGGAATGGTGTCCCAAGCCTCTGTTTGTCAGTGGGTGGAGATGGATGGCAGGAGAGAGATCACTTGATCATTACCTGTTAGGTTCACTCCCTCGGGGGCACCTGGCATTGGCCACTGTCGGTAGACAGGATATTGGGCTAGATGGACCTTTGGTCTGACCCAGTCTGGCCGTTCTTATGTTCTTAATGTTAAGAGGAACACCTAAATATTGAACCTGGCCCTTGATGCTGCTACACCACCTGGCAGAAGGGTTCCAGAAATATTAACAAACAAATACCCTGACTAAATATGTAACCCAGTTTTTTAAAGAGTAGCTTCTGAAGTCAGATACATTTTTGAGAGGCAGGTAATTTAAGGATGGATTTGCCAGTTTAACAGAACATCAGATGGGTTCACACCTGCAGATAGGAAGTGGCACCTGGTGGTTACAGCAGGAGCCACAGAGATGTAATTTTGTAATGTCTATTCCTGGCTTTGCCATTGACTTACTAGGCAATGCTTCTTGGTGCCTCAGTTTATCCAAATGTGTAATGAGAAATACGTCCCTCCCAGTGGTGCTGTGAGCTTGTTGGAGGAACGGCAGTGCCTGTGAGTCTGAACATTGTTAGATTTCTAGCTAGATGGAGTTGGCGAACAAATCCTTTGCTGATCCAGAGCAGAGGTTAAGCCAGAGATTTGGTTCCAGCCAAGCGTAGGTCCGCCTGAGAAGTAGACAGTATGTCAGTGCAACTGACCTGGTTAAAAATAGGGGCTTGAAAAGCCCAGCTGCATGCTAATGGAGAAAACAGAATTCTCCAGGAGGAAAAATCACTGGCTTGGAGATGCTGCAGCCAAACAGTGCACGCTTAATTTAGATAGAAATACAGTGTGCCATCCAGCAGTGTAACTGGAAACTACCAAATACCATCAAACGGGCTTTCCCTCAGCAGAGGGGTAAGGGCTGCATTGTAAGAACTGTTTTATCCAGTCTGTGCATTGTCACTGTAGATTTTGCTCCAATTCGACGTCTTTGCATCAAGGTAGCACTACCCATGGGCTTATGGTACCAATGTAGTTGCCCCGTGCAGAGAGCTGATGGACATCAGTTATTTGGTGACTTCCATGCCCTCCTGCCAAACAGCTGGTGGCAAGAGACAACGGCCAATGGACAGTCTGGCTTCTGTGTCCTGCACATCCTGCGCACTGCTCAGCCTTTGTTCCTTTCCCATTCATCTGAAGCTGGAGCCACTGGCTAGCAAGGGACCATCCCAGAGAGTTTCCTCACTCACCACCTCCCATCCCTGCTCCTGCCTGGCAGCGTTTATAGAACCCAGCAGGGGAGCTGGGCCAGATTGCTTGAACACTTTTTTTATGTGGCCAAAAAATGCAGATTCAGGTCAATGGAGACATTTCACGGATTTGTGTGGACTTCAGCGAATTGTTTCAGTTGAAATGTTTTGTTTTGACTTTCTCAGAACAAAATATTCTGGCTTCAAAATTACCTTTAATTTTTTTTTTTTGTAAAAAAGCTCCCAATTGAAATGAAAGCTTCAGTTTCAGGTCAAATTAAATACTTGACTGGGCCCAAATTACTAGTGAACCAAAACCTCCACTACTCACAGTCCCCTACTCAGTAGCCGTGGTGCTGATGTCAGACTGGTAGTTTCCGGAGGGTGGGTGGGGCAGCCACAGATGCAGAAGGAGGTGTAGATCTCACTTAATGTTGCACACTGCACTATGGGGTCCACTCGGATTCCTTCGAGAACGGCTTGCAAGGGGGCTGCTGTGGCCTGTGTACCGTGCATCTCTCGTCAGCTGATCCAGGAAACCGTCTGGTGCTGAGTTCACTTGTAGCCCCTACCTTCTTGTGCAGGCAGAAGTCAGATCCTCTGGGATAAAACTACTAGTGCTAAGAGAAGGTGAGTAATCATGATCTCCATGAGCCTCTCTGCAGAGCTTCTGAGGTCCACCATACTCCTCCAGAGAAACTCATGGCTCTTCATGAGGTCTGCCTCCCCTCTCCAGTCCGTCTCCTTCCTTCCCTTCAATAAGCATGTAAAGTTTCTGACTATCCCGCCCAAGCAGTCAGCAAGTCTTGTGCTCCCTGCCAGCTGCCCCGAAATCAAGGGCTGTGCTGCTCTCCATGCCCAGTGCTCGCTCTCCTTTGGGCTTCCCCCGCTGGTAGGATGGGGCCTGGATGCAGAGAGCAAGACCCTGCTGGGATGATGCACAATAGGGGAGCGATGGACCGGTGGGGACTCGCTGCAAGCCGGGCTTCTAACCAGGTCCTGCCTCTCAGCCACCAGCCCAAAACTGGGGAAATCAGCCAGGTTCCAGGTGACCCTCTACCTGAGAGTAAAGACTAAATATGTCCATGCTGTGTGGTGAACCTGGGGCTGCGGCACCTGTGCTTGTGGACTCTGGATTTCCAAGCCTGCCCTTGAGCGTCCAACTGGGGTTTACAATTGCTGGACCTGGGTGTCCCTGTGGCTTGAGGTGCGGCCATGCTGTAAAATCATAGAATCATAGAAGATGAGGGTTGGAAGAGACCTCAGGAGTCATCTAGTCCAACCCCCTGCTCAAAGCAGGACCAACCCAAACTAAATCATCCCAGCCAGGGCTTTGTCAAGCCGGGCCTTAAAAACCTCTAAGGATGGAGATTCCACCACCTCCCTAGGTAACCCATTCCAGTGCTTCACCACCCTCCTAGTGAAATAGTGTTTCCTAATATCCAACCTAAACCTCCCCCACTGCAACTTGAGACCATTGCTCCTTGTTCTGTCATCTACCACCACTGAGAACAGCCGAGCTCCATCCTCTTTGGAACCCCCCTTCAGGTATTTGAAAGCTGCTATCCAATCCCCCCTCATTCTTCTCTTCTGCAGACTAAACAAGCCCAGTTCCCTCAGCCTCTCCTCGTACTTCTTGTGCCCCAGCCCCTTAATCATTTTTGTTGCCCTCTGCTGGGCTCTCTCCAATTTGTCCACATCCTTTCTGTAGTGGGGGCCCCAAAACTGGACACAATACTCCAGGTGTGGCCTCACCAGTGCCGAACAGAGGGGAATAATCACTTCCCTCGATCTGCTGGCAATGCTCCTACTAATACAGCCCAATATGCCATTAGCCTTCTTGGCAACAAGGGCACACTGCTGACTCATATCCAGCTTCTCGTCCACTGTAATCCCCAGGTCCTTTTCTGCAGAACTGCCGCTTAGCCAGTTGGTCTAAAATGGCAGGGCCTGGACCTGAGTCGCATTAAAGGAGTTTCTTGCCAGTGGGAAACTAAAGCTGGCTTGTTCTTAGTGAAATTCCAGGCCATCCAAGTAGAATTGGGTGATTTTAATAAGCTAAACTGAGCCTCCCTAATATCTAACCCTGCCAGCACTAGCAGATGACATTCTCATTAGCAGATGTTCTTCCTGCCACGCTGGAAATTGCCCACTTCATATCCCATTGTACGCTGCTCTGCAGAGAGGTACTTTGAACATAGCCCTATGTAGGGTGCATGACTAGTCCTAGCCAAGTTTCTCCTGAAGAATCGCTAAGGCCTGGCCTACACTAGGAATCTAGGTCGGTATAGTTATGATGGCCTTCAAGAGTGTGAAAAATCCACACCACTGAGCGATGCAGTTAAATGACCTACGCCCTGGTGTGGACAGCCCTAGGTTGACAAGAGATCCCGTCGACCTAGCTACCGCCTCCTGGGGAGAACCCGGCCCATTGGCGTAGGGAGCATCTTCACTGAAGCGCTGCAGTGGAACAGCTGCAGAATTTTAAGTGCAGACAAGCCCAAGGCCACATTTTGAAAGGGGCCTTTACCTGGCCTCTGATTTTGCACCGGTAACTTTGCTGCTGCAGTAGATGGTGTTGATGCAAATGATGATATCGGCACATCCAACATGGGGCTGCAGTTAGGGAGTCCGATGTCTAAATTCTATCGCTTTTGCCTGCAATAAATGGTAAGTGCAAAACTAGAGGCTTTTTTTCAAACCACAGGCTTTGTATTTTTAAGTGGCTGACTGTCTCTTTAATTTTCTGATGTCAAAAGCACTTATGTCCAGCCCCGCACGCTAAGAATGTCTAACACGCAATTCCCAAGCCATGCAGACCTTAGTCAAACCTCTGGAGGATTCTAATGGCATCTGTTAGAGAGATGTTTCTGATATCAGACTCGGATCATCCACATCCCTTTGTGGTGATTCATGTTCTAAGCATATCCTTATGTAATGTTGTCTCTGCCAAATATTTCTGAGAAAAGCACTGTAAATTGCAATTTTTTTCTGTTTCTCTTCCTTTTTATTCTCAGCCTTTTTTCCCTTGCTTCTTCATTATTTATTTAAACAAACTCCAGAATTCAGACAGGAATTTTATCCTGGGTCACCCACATGCAAACTTGCCAGCTCCCCCTTCCGCACCTGCAAACAATGGAGAGCAATTTAACAGTAATCTAAGCTTCTCTCTAATCACTATCCTGGGTTATTGAGGTCTCTTATCTGGCACCCGTGGCTGTAGTAGTGTCCAGCACTTCCACACAAAAAAAACCTAAAGCAAAAAAGAGCCCAAGGAACAGATTAAATTCTTCCCTTTTCCCTAGAAGGCTTCACTGTAACCTCATAGGGCCAAATCTTGGGATCTCTACTTTATTTCATCCAGGCCTCGCTTGTGCAAATTCCCAGGGCCTGGCCCATAATCTATTGGCTCCTTCTACAAATTACCCAGGTAACCAAGCCATGTAGAGCCCACCCTCCACCAACCACCAACTCCTATGGAGTCCCAAGCACAGCTCCTGGCAGAGGGGAGCCCTCAAGCATTGTTCATAACAGCAAGTTAAAAACGTGCCTATTACAAAAGGCCTGTAAAGAAGATACACAAAACTGGCTGTGACTCCTTGCTCCAATGGCTACGACTTATTGGCTATGACGGTTAGTATCGGTTTTACTTCTCCTGTGCACAGCTGCGTTGCTGAGGTATAAAGGCTCTTTATTAGGATGAGAATGAGATGACCGCATTGTAATTCCCTTTCACTGAATTCCTCTCTCAAGCACCTGCTGATGCTACTTGCCCAGCACTGATGGACAAGAGCAGGGCTGATTTTTCTGTGAAATAGACACACAAGGTGGGTGAGGTAATGTCTTTTTATTGGACCAACTTCTGTAGGTGGGAGAGACCAACATTCGAGCTACACAGAGCTCTTCGTCAGGTTGGGAACGGTACCCAGAGCATCACCGCTAAATGCAAGGTGAACAGACCTAGCATACGTCGTTAGCACCTATTCCAAGGGGCTGTAATGGTTCTCACTTGGGGCTTGGTCGGGAAGCATGGCCTAGTGGTCAGGGCCACAACCCATGACCGGCAGAAGGGTTGTTGGTAGGGGAGCCCGGGCCCTCCCTCTCCACTGGGCTCCGACACAGGGCCCTTTGGGGCTACCAATGATCTGGCAACCAAGGCCGCTTAAAGCTGCCCTCCCTGGGCCACTTCCTGTCTCCCCTCTCCCCCTTCCCTCCCCCCCCGCCAGCTCAGTCCAAGGCTTTCCCCTGCTGGCGAGTCCAAACCAACAACATAAGAGGGGATTACCAATGTCCAAATGCAGAGGAGAGGGGGATGGGTCCTCCCTTGCCTCAGGGAGGGCCCTTTGGGGCAGTTATGTCAGAGACTTCAGCCTTCCCTCTGCTGTGTGCTGCTGGAGCCATGGGTTGCAGGTCTGCTCTCTTCCAGATCTGCCCCCAAATGACCTGTTTCCCTGCCTTGTCATTCCTCCACCAGATGGCGCCTTTGCTGCAGGTGGGCCTGGGTGGGCCCAAAATAATCCCTTAGCCCCTTGTGGGCCAGTGTGGGGTTTGTAGACCTCATCACAGGGACCGTTTGAGGTCGAGTGGCCCATTACCACCTCTGCAGTCACAGGACAAATAGAGGGGGTTAATGGGTTACAGATTGTTGTAATAAACCGTTAATCCAGTGTCTCTGTTCAGTCCAGATTTTTAGTGTCTAACAGAGTTATGAATTTTAAACTCCCAGGGTCATCTTTTGAAAGTGTTGTGCAGGTTTCCTTGAGGGTGAGGACTGATAGGTCACATCTAGACTGATGGCTCAGTGGAAAGCGTTCACCCACTGGTGATAGTGTGTGTGTGTGTGTGGGGGGGGGGGGGGTTGTCTTATTTTCCTGTGTGTGTGTGTTCAAGTGCCTAGTGGTTGTCTGGTTTCACCCACATAATTGTTGTTGGGGCACTCAGTGCACTGCATGAGGTACGCCACATGTTGTGATTGGCACATGTAGGACCCATGGAGCTTGAAAGGTGCGTTTGATCAGTGTAGCAGTGGAAATTTGTCAGCAGGTTTTGCATCTGTTGTTCTGGCAGCGTCTGGTGCCACTTTGAGTTGGTGTCCTGGTCTCTGGAGGCTTGCTTCTGATGAGCTTGGAGAGGTTGGGGGGGGGGAGGTTGTCTGAAGGCCAGAAGTGTGGGTTCAGGCAAGATTTTCTTTCAGGATGGGTTCCCCATTGAGTATGGGTTGTAGTTGTTTGATACCCCACACTGGAACCCATATGGGGTGGTGGGTGACAACTAGGAGTGTGTGGCTGGAGGGGGTTTTATTTCTATATTGTAGCAGGTTCTTTTGGGGTATTTGGGTAGCTCATTCCATGATGCGATCTACTTCTCTGGTGGAGGGTCCTTGTTTGATGAAGCAGGTTTTAAGTGTGCTAAGGTGTATATCTGGATTGTCTCCTCAGAGCACATTTTGTGGTATCTGCGTGTCTGGCTGTAGAGAACTGATGCCTTGGTGTGTTTGGGGTGGCTCCTGGATCTATGAAAGTAGCTGTGGTGATCGGTGGGTTTCTTGTATATGGCTGGCTGTAGGGTTCCATTGGTGAAGCTGACGAATGGCATTCACTTGTCTCAGAGGGAGATGGATTTCCCTAAATACAGCCATGCAGTCAGGGCCGGCTCCAGGCACCAGCTTAACAAGCAGGTGCTTGGGGCGGCCAAGGGAGAGGGGCGGCAGGTCCCTCACTCCCGCTAGGAGCGAAGGACCTGCCGCTGAACTGCCGCCGCCGCTGATCTCGGCTTTTTTTTTCTTTCCAATTGCTTTTTTTTGTTGTTGCTTGGGGCGGCAGAAATGCTGGAGCCGGCTCTGCATGCAGTGCAAAGCATCTAGAGGGGAACGGGTGCCTTTGGTGCCTCCTGCTAGTCAATTGTTCCCAGAATCCTGTTTGTATTGAAGTCTCACTGATGATCCCATGGCCATCCCAGCAGAGTGGGGTGCAGAGCTTGTTAGTGACCGCCACAGGTGCCTGAGCAATGGAGATTGGTACCCAGTAATTTCCCCCATTAACACCTTCCTCTTTCCCTCTGAGATCAAAGGAAATATGAAAGGAGAGAGAGAGAGAGAATTGCCGGTGTGGGGGGTTGCATGGGTCTGTTTCCAGGGAAACGTGTTCCTCAATTTGAGATGTTTAGCATCTTGATCTCCCTCTTCAGTTTCAGCTTCCAGGGACTCAGACTGCACTGCAGCATCTGCGAGGGTGACAGGCTCTCAGACTCTTCTAGAGTAGAGACCACACTGCAATAGTCTCCTGGAAACCTTCCCGGCCGCCATCACGTGGGCAATTTGCAATCCCATTGCGTCCCTCTGGAAATGGCAGCAATTGCATACCTAGTAAAGTAATGTCAGGAGCGTATTGAGGTACTTTGGCTGCCTTTTAATATGTTTTAACAGCTGGAGAGAGGAGGAGGTGTTATCCCCGTGCAACCAGCCAGTTGCAGACTCCTTGCAGATACTGTAGTGCAGTCTTTGCCCCTGGCAGATGCAGTTAACAGGAGACGGATGGACTAAACATCTCCCACCCAGGAAGAAGTTTCCCCTGGCAGCAAGACCATGTGAAAACCCTTTGGACTGCTCTGTTCAAATAAGGCAATAAGGCAGAGTGTAGCAACTAGAGAGGTTCTTGTGCTGTTGTTGGTCCCAGGGAAAGTCTTTGCTGCTGTGTTCATGTCTCAGATCAGTGAGGCACTTCATGGCACAGCCAGACTACTCAGTGAGCTTTAGACCTGGTTGTTCCACCGTCAGCCAAATGTTTGCCCAGAGACAGCTTTTTGTGGAGGAAGGCTGAATTTTCTAAGCCGTGTGCAGACTTGCATCCGGACTTTGATTCGATGCTCTGAGCAAGCTTGTGAGATCTGCTGAGGTTGACTAGCCTGGGTATTAGGAAGTTGGACTGAATGATCCTAATGGTCCCTTCTGGCCTTAAAATCCACGGAATCATTTCCAGTTGCTCCTGTGAAGCCTCCAGTTGCATGGAAATACACAGCCCACAGTACAGGTAACCTCCTAGTTCCAGGTTACTAATGCACTGAATGAAAACACCCTTGTCAACACTGCACTCCAAAATAGCAATGCTACGGCTAGTTACCCTTGGAAAGATTCGATGTTTAGCAGTAGATGTTGGGTTTTTACCGTACACAGACAAACCAATCACAAATATTTCCCTCAGTAGTCATCGGAATGTGCAGACAGGCAAAGTAGGAAAAATGCTGCTTGAGAACATAGAGTTGATTTAAGGCTAATTACGTTGTATATTTTGACAGTTGATGTCGACGATTTGTATATTAATGGTTACAAAGCTTTTAATTTTTTTATTCTCAGTGCCTGCTGTCATTAAATTGTCTGTTCCTCCCAATTTCCCAAAGCTGTGAAAATTTAAAATTGAAAAAATGTTTAAAAATAAACATTGATATCCATTAAAATTATGAAAATATTAAAAATTGAGTTTGCTAAAGGTACAGGTTTGCTAGGCTAGAAGCACCAGTTACTGCTCCAGCACTCGCTCAGGCAGAGTTTGGTGCTTAGAACATTTTAGTTTAACTCTCTTCACGGCATCAGGTGGTGAAAGGAGGGCTGGTGGTGTGCCAGGGCCGCGAGTGTTTTATTTCCCAGACACCTCTCATGAAATTCCTACTGGGTTCAAAAAAAGAACTAGATAAATTCCTGGAGGATAGGTCCATCAATGACTATTAGCCAAGATGGCAAAGCCTTTGACTGCTAGATGCTGTGACTGGAAGACGGTAATGCTCACTCAGTAATTGCCCTGTTCCGTGGCACTAGCTACTGTCAGGAGACAAGATACTGGGCTAGATGGACCATTGGTCTGACCCAGTATGGTCGTTCTTATGTTCTCCTCAGACAGAACTCCAATCTTCTAGCCACTTGGGTTATTTCCAGGTAGCTCAGTGAATCTCTGCACTGGAGCAAAAAAAATAAAAACCATACTTCTATTGTTTTGCTTTTTCACCACAGAAATCTTGGCGCATTCTTCTGCTCTGGAAAATATTCTGCCCTCTTTGAAGTTGCTACATTTCTCTAAAATGTTGAATTGTGAGGGTTGAGCTGGTGACTGGTGTATAAAGGTGAGGAATAAACAAGAGCAAGACCTGCTGGCCCTCCTCTCAGGAAGAAAATCCTTCAGTGTGGTCTGCTTCCTCTGTCCCGGGATGCGGGAAGATAAGATGGGAGTTCTTCAAAGTCTCCTTTCAAGAACCCCAACAAAGGGGATGAGGTGGAAAGTGACTGGCCTACTTCATCTTCTCACTATTTAATTCACTAATTAAACCCACTGCCATAAAGCCAAACTTGGCCCAGGTAACTTCGTTCCCACATTTTCTTATTTATTCAGTCCAACCTCAGCCCAGTCCTTTGAGCCGTATCAGTTAGGTCTTTTTGTTTGGACTAATTCAATTTGTCTGTCTGGTTCTCTTGCACATATTTGTAACATTCATTTTTGAAAACAACGTTGACCTACTTTTAATCCTCCGTTCCCAAGCAGGCAAAAATTCTAGGCCCAATTGTCACAACACTACTCAGCACCTCTGAGTAGTAGGCCCTAAATCTTGAGCATTATGTAGCATACCCCCTCCCCCCCCGGTTAACTGAGCTTTGTCCAGAGAGGCTCTTTCTTACCTCCTGACCCCATATCACTCACATAGCACAAAGCAGGATTTGGCCACCATGTTCACTGACGTGGTTAATTGTCTCTCAGGCTTGGGTAGCTAATGATCAATAGGGAGGTAAACTCATGACTCCTCCAGATCTCTCGTAGCAATTTGTGAAGCCCCAAGAGAAGATAGAAAGTCTGAGACAGATGTTGGCTGTGGGGCCAGTATGCAATTTGCTTATCTCTGTACAGGGAGATTGAGTGAGAGAAACAGACAAGGTTGGAAAGTGACCTGACTTCAGTGAAGGAGCAAGAAGAGATGAGTGAATTTTGTTTGTACCAGAGGTTGATCAAACTAGAATCATCATCGTCTCTGGATTAAGATCAGGCAGTAGCTGGATGGGAGGGGATACCATAGCTCTGACGCCGATGTTCCTGCGGGTGCTGGAACAGTGGTGTGGAAAGCAGTGCTGCACAAAGGTGGTGGTTCACACAGCACGTTGCCATGACGGGATCCAGACCCAGGAGAGGTTTGCTGCACTGGCAGCCCCATTGGAACTGCTGGCTTGAGAGGGAATAACACTGGCTTTCAAATAACTGGACTGTCTGTGATCAAAGTCAGCCAGGACCTTGAACGTAGGAAAGAAAAGGAGCTGCTGATGGGAGTGGGGGGGAGAGGGGGCTTGGGGGAGGGGGCGGAGGAATGCAATTAATTAGGATATTTTTTTAAAAAATCCTCTGTGGCTACAATTAAAAGCGCTGTTAGTTGGAGGTACCCAGCATGAAACGAGGCCTACAGCACAAGCCCTGTCACTGCTGGTGACCTCTTTGGGTTTGTCTTCATACTGCTGAGTTACCGCAGGTGATTGGAACCCAAGTCTGAGCACCCGGCTTGGCCTAGCCCAGGTGCCAGCAGCCATGTTACTGTCAGCATTCAAGGAGTTTGCAGTGAGGATCCAGGCTAAAGTGAGCCTGTGGGAAAGCACCACCCAGGCGCTGGCCTGTATCCCCAGCTGTGCCAGCTAGCCCAGGATGAAAGATGCACTAAACTCAGTGAGAGGGTTTTTGTGTGTGGACGGGAAGAGGGTTGGGGACAACGCCCAGGTAAGAGCCGGAGTGAAGACAGATCTCCCATGTGGGCCCTGACACGGCATTGCAAGTCAAGACTCTTACGCTTATCCCGACACAAAAGACACCCATGTACCTTCAGCCTGGGTTAATTCTACTGTAGATTGAGGGAAGCGACAAAGTGAGAATGAATAAAAGTAAAGGCTCCCCAAGAGCATGATGTGGGCCCCTTCCCTGTGACATGCTGCCTCCAGTGAGCCTCAGGTGCCTCTACAGAGACCTAGCAGGGAGATTTTTTCAAAGGCCCAAATGGGAGCCAGGTGCCCAACTCCTATGGACTTTCAGTGGAAGGTGAATGATGCCATGCACCGAAAACAAAATCCTTGTTGCTAAAAAGGACAAAGCTTGAGTCAAAGAAGCTGCATCCCGTACTCCTGGCTCTTACCTGAGGGGGACTTACTCTTCCTCTAAAACATACATGTGCAAATAGCAAAGGAAATTTCCCTGCTCTTTGTTTGGCGTGAACTGCTCTCCATGAAGGAGGGACATGAGACATTCGTTTTCTGAGATCCTCTTTGTTTTGATTCAAAACACTTTTTTGTAATCACATCAAGATGCTCCAGATGCTTGTGCCAGCGCAGCAGTAAGCATAAATCAATGTGTCAGACTCGAATTCACTTCACGCCCTGCTTCTCTGCCTGAGTCCATCACATGAGGAAGGACTGTGGGATGGGCGCAGTCCCCAAAGTGCATCTGTGGCTAGCGCTGGGAAATCTCCACTCCCAGCACATTAGCATAAGGCCCAGCCATTAGCATAAGGCTGGCACGTGCACAGACGTTCACAGCTGAAAGGACGTTGCTGAGTGCTTGTGTAAGCGCACTCCACTCTAAGTGTGTAGTTTGCTGTACGAGCATGTGTGGCAAGCCTAGCGCACCGCCAGCGGAGTGCAGCAGGGACCTGTTCTTCCCCTTTCTTACAATGATCATTACTCTCTTGTTGCTGTCACTGTTTGTTGCTGTGAATATCTATCTGGTTTTCAATTCTAGTATTGTAGAAGTTATCAGCACGTAGGGTGACTTTCTCAGAGGCTGCGGTGTGCTGAGAGTTGGCGAGAATCGGTGGGTCTGCACCGACTCTGTCCAACGTGTCTCTGTGCCACAGCAATGAACGGCCAGGGGAGGGTCCTGCTGAGAGCCGTCTGCTTTAAGGTAGCACATTGGAGTAGACTCCCAGTCTCATCCTTGGCGCTTTTCATCTCCCGACACTGCTGTGGGGTGAGAAATCTGAGCCATGTTTTACAGATGGGGAAACCGAGGCAGAGAGGTGCCAAGGGGACAGAAGGAGCTAGCATCGGCACCAGGATTAGAATGGAGGCGTTCTAGCCTGTCTTCTGCTCAGGCCACTGGATCTTTCTCAAAACTTACAAGCCAAGAGCATCTCCCTAGCTGGGCAGTCTGCACAGCCCAGTTCCTCTTTGAACCCTCCACTGCTCCCCCTTCTATGCGACGACAAGTTCAAGCTCCATGGCACCATCTTCAGGGCCCTGCATAACTCTGCCCTTTCCTTCTTACGCAGGTTTGTGGCTCTGGAGTTGTTCCTCTGCCCCACCAGTAATGCCAGAAACCAGCACCCGCTTTCCCCAGGCCACGCCTCATGCAGGGAGCAGACACTGTCCTCAAACTGACCAATCAGGCTGCTACCCTCGCCTCCTCCAAACACCACCTGTGAAGCCCCACCACTGGGGCGACACCTACACCACAGCAGCCAGGTAACCATGGTCAGCCTGGGGTGGAGCTGACCTGAATTAATGTGATCTATTTATTTAAGAACACTTGACCAATTCAGCATACTCAAGTGGTGCACCGAGCTGGCCTATAACTATGTGGTCTTATGTATGCACCCACTAGGGCCTCCCAAATGCTCTGGAAAGATTGTACCTTTGCCAATGAGCTCCGTGTCTAAGGTCTGATTTCTAGTCCCTATGTTCTCCCCTCCTGCTCCATCCTAGATTTGTTAGCCTCACCTGAGCGGCGCTATTCTTTTACAGCGGTGCAAGTCAGACGTGAATCCACTTTAGGATGCAGCTGACAGTTCTACACAATTAGGGCTTCTATTTTTCAGGGATTATTAATTTCATTTGGGGGGGTTATTTTTAGTAATTTTTTAGTTTTTATCCAAAAATCAGGATTTTCTGGGCTTTCTCTTACCTTACACATGATAGTAGATTGCTCTTTACTTGTTACAACAGTCTATCTCTTTGTAATGTTCCCTTGTGCACTTTCACATAGCACTGTTTCAAACAGAACTATGTTTAAAGTGCACTAGGGAACCTTTAGTGCACAGCAGCAGGGTACATGGACCAATTAATGCGCAACACCTAAATGCGCTTTAAAAATACCATCCCCAGGGTCCACATTATTGCTCTGTGTAGACAAGCCTGTAAATACGAGTAACGGTTTCTGATGTTTTTCCAGAGTTGTATTGGATAAGCACCAGTTTCACTTTTCTTTTTAAACTCTAGGTATGCTGTATTGGTGTGTATTTGTTTAAAACCAAGAATCAGAAGCCCTATACATAATCAAAGATGTACACTGTGTTGTGTACAATGTTGTGTACACAGTGTGTCTGTGCATACACGTGAAATGCCAAAGTTATGTGCCCAAACCTTCCACAGTGGTGTCTTACATGCAGATTATTTGCTCGCTGCTGTTCAGATCAGTTATTGGAGCGTTAGCATTTTGGGGGCTGACCCAGAAACCTGGTTCCTGTTCAGCATGACCACATGGATACGTACAGGGCCGGCCTAAGGATTGGGGAAAGGTCAGCAAGAGAAGGCTTTGGAGCACTCCCCAAATTTCACCGACACCGGATCTCGTTGGGAAAATGTCAACAAAACATTTTGTCGGAATTTGCTGATTAATCGAAATCAAAACGACCATGTTGATTTGGATGAAATGCCACCAGAAGCTGCACAGGCGTCCGATGGAATCCTGCCTGGCTGGCTTCAGGCTGCTCTGCCGCCCAGCTTTCTGGGGAACCTGGGCTTCCAGGCTCCCAGCTCCTCAACCACTCACCTGGGAGCCAAGACCCTGCAAGCCCAGGCTGGTGTCTCTTTGGCTGCCTGAGCATCCAGGGCTTCCAGCATCTGCAGCCCCCCAAGCAGCCTGCCCCAATGCCAGCGATCCCCGCAGAGCTGGGCAGAGACGATAGCTCCATTTCAGGGAAAATGCTGAAAATCTTGGGGTTTGTTCCCAATCAGAACCAAATGTCAAAATCAAGAAATCCTCTGGTGGAAGGGATAGAAACTGGCTTTTGTACTAGGGAGAGTTGAGTTCCCTTTACATGTTTCCATTTCCTTTAAATCATAGGTGACCCAGAAGGCTGGACAGCTGTGCAAATAAATACCTGTCTGGTACTGGGAGGACGCTGCCTGTTGTAATCAGAGACTGGCCCAAGACAGACCCCAAGCTCTCTGCAGGGTTCTGTGGATTTGATGGCTCTAATTATAATGCACTGCAACCCCCTTTACAGTGAATTGGTGTAACAGGGTGTTACCCAGTCTTGCATCAGACCCTGTCACTGCCTCAGTTTCCCTTTCTTGAGTTGCCCAATAACAGTACCCTGGCACTCATGCAAACCCAATAATGTCTGCTCTTGAGGATCTGGTTTATTATTACAGCACCACAGTTCAAATGGCAAGTTAAATCGAAACAGGGCTTTCTCCCTCTCCACAGTTTCTTCAGCCCTTTGTGGATCAAACACTCTTCTCCCCCCCTCTCCCCCCCAGCCGGGTTCTGCTGCCTGACATTTCCAATGAGTTTTGCTCCTTCCTCTCTGACCTGAGCATCCTCTAAGAGCCTCTCAGCTGAGGTCTTGCCTCACTTACCCTTGTCCTGGGGCTTCAGGCCCCCATGATCTGTCTCAGCTTCCTGATTTGTCCACTGGGTTCACCCCAAACTCTGGGCATCTCTGGAGATCCCTCTCCATGGCCTTTCTTAGACCCGGAATGCCTCCTAGGCTACCATCTCATGATGCCTAGTTACTCAGCCCAAACCCATCAACTGTGACCCGAGGAAAAGGCTGATCCCAAATCTCCTAAAGGGCCAGCCCACGTGACCAGTGGGATATGGTGAAACTCCATTCGTGGCAAGCTTGTCTGTAGAGAGCTGCTTTCCTGAAAGGGGTCCCGAGTCCACACGCAAAGCATGTGGCGACTGAGGGCTAAATAGCTGGAGGTTCCTTTTTTTAACACACCTGCCTGTAGTCTTTTATTCACTGTCCTGTAGGAAAGCAGCTACTTCTCGGCTGTTTTCATTGGTGATGTATTTATAGCAGAAGCTAGTTGGCTGTCCCCACTTCTAAGCTATGTGCTCCCGGGTAGCTCTAAATAATAAAGCCCTCGTTTTCAAAACGGGCCGAGCTCCCATGAGCACTTGCACCTGCCCCTGAATCACACAGGAGCTCTGGCTACTCAACACCTTTGAAAATCCAGCTAACTCAATACCTTCCAGGCCAGGGTCTGTATTTGTACCTGCTTCTTTGTGCCATTCATGGTGTGCCTTACCACTTGGGAATATTACACCATACTATTTACCTTGGTCTTTAGTGTAGAGCCCTCTGCATGGCTTCTGCCCCTTCACCCTGTCTAGGAATTCTACCCAAAAAATCCTTGCCTCTCTGAACAGAACATTGCTTGTTTGCAATCCTGGTATTCTCACTGATGGGACAGGAAGAGAAATGGATGGTGCAGGCTTGGATTCAGAAAACCACCCACTCCTCACCATACACAGCTATTTGCAAAGTTGTTTTTTCCCAACTGTCCTTTTCCCCCAGCAGTCAACATATCAGCAATGTATCGTGTTCTGGGTAATGCTGCCAGCACTGCTGCAAAATTCATCCTGACCAGAAGTTCACACTTTAGTCTCTTAAATCTACCATGCCCTGCAAGCAACGTCCTCGGTGCCCGTGAGCCAAGCCCTCAGGATGCCACAAAGCTTTGCACATGTTTTTACTGTTTCTTGCAGAACAAGAGGAAGTTGTCAAGGCTCCGTCCTGGAATGAAATCCTTGGTATCGAGACGTGGCTTGTTTGCCTAGGCAGCCTCTTTGTTTATCCGTCAGTGTAATACGAAGAAAATAGACTCTTCTTTTAGCCACTCATTGGAAAAATCCATTCGAATAATCAAATATAAATGGTGCCACTTGTAGGGAGAATTGCTCCATAGTGTGTTTTCTTGAATCCCGATTCAATATGAAATCCAGATTTAAATGGAAAAACTCTGCAGTTTTGGGGGGGGGCTCAAATATTAGGTGTTGTAAAAATATTTTTCTAAATCCCTGGCAAAGGACTTTCAAATAAGACCCTGATACAGCAAACCACTTAGGCCCAGATTTGTAAATACATTTAGGTATTGCTGCATTTTGCATTGCAATGCCTAAGTCTCATTTTCAAAAGTGACTTAGGCAGTTAATGAGCAGCAATGCCTAAATACCTTTAAAAATCTCGGCTCTAAGCACTTGCTTACATTTTCAAGTATGTGCTGAATTCACTGGCATTTAAGCATGTATGTAAAGTAAAACATGCTTTGCTGAATAAAGATGGACTGAAGCATACACCTGACGTGCAAGGATTGTTCATGATGGGAGCTAGTCTCTTGTGCAGGAGGAGGCATTAGTTCACTCAAGATGATGTGATCCCGGCTGCTACTAGTAGCTCTAGTAATGAAGGTCACTGTCAGGAATAAATCATTCATGGGCGTCGTCAGGGGGCCAGAAGAAAGGTGAATGGAGCTCCAAAGTATCAACAGATCTCAAGCCAACAGCGTTCCTTTGCCTTTCATACAACCATGCCCTTTTTTTAACTGGTGTGATGTCGTAGATTGTGAGTGTAAAGTCCTTTTATAAACTTCCAAATTTCAGTAGTGAGGCAAATCGCATCCAGATGGAGGAGATGGGTCCCATGCAACTGGTGATGGGCTTTTGCCAACCGGCTGTTTCTGACTTGTGGTTCAATGATATATGGAAAGGAAGTTGCAACAAAAAATGTCAGCACAGTGAAAATTAGAGTTTGCCCCAAACTCCTTATTACAGTGCAGGTCCTTTGGGATCTGCTGCCATTTCTTTACTTAGATTTTTATTCACAGCACTGATACTGGTAAGCATCAGAAAGATCTGAGGTTCTGTGTATTTGGCATTTCAATTAGACATAACAAAATCTGCTTCAAATTTGCCATTGGCATATGGGTAGCACTTTGAGCAGAGAGTGAGAACACTCAGGTGACTGCAAAAGTCATTCTGGCCATATGACTTAAATAGTGTATTAAATTGATACAATCAGCTAGGTCTGGGCTTGGAGTATTAATCTAGAAATACTCCTAAAAACGCCCCTTTGCATAAGAGCAAATTTCACCCTGAAGATGCCATCAATGTGGATAAATAGGCTGGTTACTACTAATGCTGTCTGCAGTGTTTTGTCTTCTAGGTCACTGCAGCTGTCTTTAACTGTCTCAAGGCACTACACTAATGTTCTTTCTCTAGCCACATGGATAAAGTGTGTTTTATTTCTCAATAAAGAAACACTTTATTGTGAGAAGGTTGGAAAACTATTATTCTAATGCTCTGGTGAGCTCTGTTTCTTTGGGAGAGAGACAGCGTTTCTGCACAATTTCTATGATGGGTTGTTCTAATCAACAATCATTAGAACAGGTTGATTACTCTTTGTCAAATAGCTCTGGATAATAATTAGCACTAGTGTCAAACTTCTCATTTGCAAGCATTAATAGAGTTGGTCAAAAACTAGGAAAATGTACGTTTTTGTAAACATTTCCTTTTGGGTTGAAATTTTGAAATGCAGCATTTTTTATTGAAATTGCAAAGTTTTGTTTTTTTCTCACTGATATTTAAAATTTTGATGAAAGATGTCAGAATTGAATACAGAAAATTCGGACAGGTCTACTAATTAATCCTTACAAAAACTTGTAATGTAGACACTTAAAATGTTATCGGTCTAGGACCAGTGGGTCAGTCTACTCTTTCCTCCCCTCCCTGCAACACCAGGCGTGGGGATGGGGCAGGGGTGATGAACCCAGGGAGCTGCTCCCAAGCCCGGGAAGGGGGAGAAAAGGACCCTGCAGCAGCTGCTCCCCCCACCAGGCCTGGGAGAGGGGAGGCGCAGAGCTGCAGGGGAAGCCGAGGGGCAGAACTGAGGAGTGGGCTGGGAAGGTGTATAATTAATTGCTGGGCAGGGGGGAGGGGGATGCAGAATGAATTGGGATGTTGGGACTTCGGGGGATGCGGGAAGCTCCACATCATCAACCCGGGAGAGCTCCTGCAGCAGGGCCGGACTCGCCTGACTTGGAGTAAAAGTGGGGGAGCTGGTGTATCTCACATGACCGAGCAAACCACACCCTATCATCTTTTTTTTAAAAACAACCTCCTGGTTGTGGGGCCAATCCCATGATTCTGGGGGGGTCTGACTGCTGATTTGGAGGTGGGCAGTACTATCGCCCCTGAGGCCATCTGCTTGTTGTGGCTCGTCTGGTCCAGCGCTGCCTGAGCTCCTCCGTCTGAGAGGATCCCTGTCTCTTTGCCCCTCGGCTACTGCCCAGTTCCCAAATGAGCTTCTGGGGCAGGACACGGGCAGGGCGACTTGAGCCTAAATGATGAATAATCCTAAACCTTCCAACCAGCTTCTTGTGATACAGTGCTATGCAGTGAATCGCACGGCTCGCCTATTCCGTGCTCCTAGTGACCTCCTGAGCGGCCCATGAGTGTCACTTGAAGTGTCCACGAAAATCATTGCTTAAGTGAGTGTGTAGTCACTGCATTCGCTCATAAAACAAAAACAAAACACCCCCCCCCCCGGTGCTGAATTTGAAAGTGTGCAAGATGTTAATACAATAAAAGCACCTCCAATCATTTGGGAACCCTGTTTTTTAGATCAGGGCAGATTAATTTACACTTCAAATTCTCCTGGCATGTGGCACGGATTTAATCTGGCATTCGGCAAAGATTTCATCTGGGCCCTGCAAGAGCAGAATGAAGTTTATTGAATACCCATTGAAGGTCTGGAAGACGATATCAATAATCCCATTGTAACACGTATGATTTGGCACCCAGGGCAGCTCTGTCAAACTGCGGTCCAGGGGAAATAGAGTTTTGCTAGCAGCTATTCTAAAGGGCCGAGCTAGATGAATCCCAAAACTGCTCGTTTATCCTGACTTCTTGCCTCTGTTGGAATTCTTTATTTGACGCAACCTGTTGTTTTTTGCTTTGAAAATTGATTTGACATTTTGGTTTGGGGAAGAGGGAAAAAGAATTCAACAAGCCAACTATAAATTCCATCTGCCACTGAAAAATGGATGGAATGGGACTGGAAAAAAATGTACCCGGGAGAAATATCCGTGCTGAAAAAAACAACCCATAGAATAAGGTTTGTTCATATAAAAGATTGAAGATGATTTTCCTGCCCTGAATCAGTCAGAAAAATCTTGGCCTGTTTCTGCATATTTTGCTGTGATTTGCAAAAAAAATTCTTTGAAGAGAAATGTATCAGTCAGGATATTGTGAGTCTACCTTGTGCCTGCAGTTGCTGCCATATTAAGTAAAAATAGGACTGACGGGATTAATAACTGAACTAGAGACAACGAGTAAGAGAAACTTAATCACTTCCAGTTACACTGGAACCTGCTGCAAATACAAAACCTCCTCTCCAGAATCATCCAAACTGGCATGGAAACTCCAACTAGAAGCATAACCAAAATAAACACCTAGGAAACTGGAAGGAAACGTATTTGCTTTAAAATGTCCATCATGCAAGGAATTCTACCCGACTGCCGTCTGTGCAAACACCATAAGGCATTGATTAGCCACATCGGGAGCTGGGTGTCAACATGGATGAAGTCAGCCTCCTTCCTTTGCCAATTAGTAGCAAGATTGATTTTAATCTCAATGTACCTCTCTGAGATACTGCAGTCGCTGTGCAGTGTTTGAGTCGCACGTGCAGACTTGCACACATGAATGAAATCTGTGTCGGACATTGGTGTGACTCCAGTATCTTCACTAGATTTAGAGCAGGGGTGATGCTGGCCCGTTGTCTCCAAGCCAAAGATGCACCGTTTAGTGTAACCGCGTGATCAAAGAATTTGCCTATATATTTTGAGTGCTTTTGTTGAAAATGCCTCCACATGATAATTTCCCTTCCCCTCAGCTCTGACCAGGTCTCCCATTTGCCTAAATCTCTGAACTGGTTTCCCCTCTTCCATATACATTTCAACCGTCTGCTTCTCCCTTTCAAAGTTCTCTGTGACAGATCTTCTGTCACATGCATCTCTGCCCTCAGCTCCTTCTACCCCACCGGCTGTGCTTCATCCGCAATGGGGGCTCAGTCTAGCACGTAGAAAGAGACATTTTGCACCTGCCATCAGCAGTGGCCAAGAAGTACAGTTAAAGCAGAGGAAATTAAACATGTTGCATCCGCACAGTGTGATTAAGCTGCTATATTGCAGCAGTGCTTGCTTGATTTTGCTGCATGCTTTTCAAGTTTGAACCCAGTCCTCTGTTTTATTTCCTCGACATTTTTTTTTCTTGTGTGGCTCAAGCCCCAATTAGTCAGTGTTTTAACAGGACATGCTAATGTACGTGGCTTTTGTGGCATTAGCATCCCAGGAATCATGTCTGCCTTAGGAGGAGCACCAGCATCCTTCACAACTCACCCATGCCATGTAACAACCTTCCCAAACTGTCCGGATTCCAATTCCCATAAAGAAAAGCTGTAGATCTAAAGTGCTGTGGAATGCACCAAGTCCTGAAGGATCTGGAATCCCTGGAAAAGATGTTTCACTTGGAAAGCCCCCTCCGGTGTCTTTAATTCTCCTTTGTGACTTCCCCAGGTTAGCCTCCAAGGCTTCGCTCTCTGAGCGCTCACATGCCAAAATCAATCCACCTGTAAATCCTCTTTCGAGGCAGCCGCTGCCACATGCTTTGGTGAACAGTCAAGAGGGTTTAAATAAATGGTCTTCAAGGGCAATGGGTATGGCTTTGATTATAGCGATTTTCAAGTGTTTTACAAGTCTAAAAGAATGGAAAATGTCTCGGATTGACACAGTCATCTCAGCTCCTAGCCAAGGATCTCCACATCCAACTGCATTTCTATGAATCCTAGAAAAATAGTGGAGCGGTGGGGAAAGCTTGACCGGGCCAGTTCAGAGGCCAATTCATTGCTCCCTAGACACGTGTCACTCCCATTAGAGTGAGAGAGAGAGTTGGACGGGAGGGCATGACAAATGAAGGCTAGAGACCCACAATTAATTGGTATCAAAAGAAAGGGAGTGAAACGTGGCCCTCGTCATTTATAAGTAGCTTTATATTGCAGCATCCAGCATTTGTCTATAAATTCTCTTTGTTAGGCATTACATTTTTAGAAGATGTAGGTCCAGAGGCTCACCTGCTATAAATCGGGATGATTCCATTGTAGTCAGCAGAACTGGGCCAATTTACACCAGCTGAGCATCCAGGTCTCTTGACTGCAACTTTTGATATTTATGAGGGCAGCTTGAGTTACCTGTAGCAGCAAGTTTTCGCCTCACTCCCGAAGCCGCTGACTGAGCAGTTGCGGCTCCCACGGGCCGGACTTGGAGTGGTGGGTGCTTAGCACCTCTGAATCAGTCTGCGGATGAATGCCGCCTTAGGCTTTTTGGTCTGACCCTGGGAGAGCTGGATACCTGAGATCTTTAGCATAGTGTCTGTTGCTCTCAACTGCTGTTTTTGTGATTTTTGGGATTTCCTCCCCCATAGCCATTGATCAGAAGTGGGTGGAGGGAGGTGGGTGTAGAGGTGGCTCTAGCCTGTTTGGACTGAATCCAGTTTAGGGAGTGAAAGTTGGAACCCTCTAGTGGTGGTTTGATGGGTATCGGTTCAGTTCACAGCAGACAGGTGTCTACAACACACAGAGCACCATCCCATTTGGTACTAATTGGCAACCTTGTTGGTAGCTACAGCAAAGAATCTGTAGACTGAATGGGAAGGAGCTCTTACCCCTACTGGTGCTACCTGCTGGTCATGGCTTAGGCAATGAGGAGGACCTAAAGCTCAAGATTCCGCTCTAGATTTGGGTCCAAACTTCCCCAATGTTCAGAGTTGATTTTTTTGGTGAGTCTCTGGTTTTGATTCAGCCTCTTACCGAGAAAGGGCTGAGCTTAGAGTTGGGATCTGGTGCTGGATTCCCCAGAGTCAGGACGGAGCGAGGCCCATCTCTGCACCTTAGTGGCTGAAAGCTCTGTTTTCTTGCCGAGATGTCTCTTTAAAGGTCACTTTCTGCCACACAAGTTACGACATTTCCACAGGGATAGCAGAGTTCCCAAAACAGTTCAGAGAAAACAAAACTTGTCCTAAACCTTCACCCAGAACTGTACCTGAAACTCTCTTCCGGATAAAGAAAGCGGATTCATCTGTCTTCATTTGCTTTTTCTTCATTTGCAATTTCCTGTTTTGTCTAGGATTAGAAGTAGCTCTCTCCAAGTCAAGCCCTATCATATTCTGTTTAGGTTCTCATCCCATGTCCATCACCATGGCATCTGGGAATCCTGCAAGGATTCTCACAGGCAAACACCAAAAATACCAGAGATCCCACAAGAGGATTTCTTCTCAAAGATTTCCTGCCCAACTTCAGATTTTTTCCATTATGTATGCTAGAGGTTGGTATGTCTGCACTATAGGGTACAGAGCTGGAGTTTTAATCCCTTCACAAAACTCATGGGTGTTTGTATGTGGGGTTTTGCTTTAGTGTATTGAAATTACAGTCCAGCACAAAGTTGGTTCCAGGTCCTGATGGGACCTATCTTCAAGGGAGTTTGGATCCAATATGTTGGTACAGGCCTATCTTTAACATATAATATGGTAATAAAGAGGGGCTTACAGTATATGTTGTGAAAAGGCTATAAAAGATTCCTCTCCTACAAAATCATCCAGATTAAATGTGAGCCTGAGATAGACTGCCAAATGCTACAGAAGAGAAACCAATATACTTGGTCTGGCTTGATTTTTATAACAGACCTAAGTTCAGACTGCAGCAGAGCAATAATTTAGAATTCTTGTAAATGGTTTTCAGGTGTGAGTAGGTAACGTAACACAAAATATCAGACTGAGTGAAAGGAATGACTTTGCTTGCTTGAATGTATTAAGAACACATCAGCCTTAAAAGAAGTCTATACTTTAATCCAAATTTTTTCCCCAATTTACGTATCAAACATCTTTGCCTTTAAATATTTATATATGAGAGGAGCCTGGAAAGAATCTTGATGAAGCAATTTTATCCTGGAAAGGTCTTTTGCTATGCATTTAACAGAGTTTCTGAAGTGGAGGACCCAGGGTAGCCCAGGGCATAGGACAGGGGAGGGCAAACTACGGTCGGAGGGCCAGATCCAGCCCGTCAGGGCTTTCAATCCGGCCTGCGGGATTGCCAGCCCCGTGGTGCAGCGGGGCTAAGGTAGGCTCCCTGCCAAAAAGTTTGCGCACCCTTGGCATAGGACTTAACAGGGATCAGTAGCATCTTATAGTCCCATGGAACAGCTCTGAGTTGGACAATGGATGATGGCTACAGGAAGTAAGCACCGTCCCAGACCTTACTACTTTCTGCTCCGAGTCCAAAGCACACGCTTTCCACCTGCCTTCTCTAGAATAAATACCGAGCAGCATCCGAAATCCTACCGAAACAATATTCTTCACTGCACAAAGAGTTCCCCCCCGGGAGAATAACCCACATGTGACCAGTGTTAGCCATGTCACTTGATGCGCTACTGGAAGGGGCTCAGACACTACTGGGATGCGGGTGGAATCAGAACCTATGAAGAATACAAAGGCATTCCAGCAGGGGGGGATTTAGAGCAGGGGTTCTCGGACTTTTGTACTGGTGACCCCTTTCACACAGCAAGCTCTGAGTGCGACCCCCCTTATACATTAAAAACACTTTTTTTTCATATATTTAACACCATCATAAATGCTGGAGGCAAAGCGAGGTTTGAGGTGGAGGCTGACAGCTCGCGACCCCCCCATGTAATAACCTCACGGCCCCTTGAGGGGTCCTGACCCCCAGTTTGAGAACCCCTGATTTAGAGTAATGAGGGCTCAATCTTGAAAAACGAGGACGACTCCTGAGAGGTGTTGAGTGCGCTTAACTCCCACTCACTTCAGTGGGAGCTGGGGGCACTCAGCACCTCACAGGAGTGTGCAGGATTGAATCCTAAAGGTCGTCTGAGCTGAATGTCAATTCTCACTGGCTTCAGTGGGAGATGAGAGCTCAGTGCCTCCACAGTGCAGTGACGACACCTGTGCCCTGAGCCAAAGGCAGGGTCCCCGGCTGCAACCCTCACTGGCCTACTGCTGCTGCTGTGGGTGGGAATTGCTCACTCGACTAAAGACTGCAGGGCCAGGCCCATCGAGGGACTGCATCGTGGGATGCAAAAGGAACATCCTGGATAGTAGCTCCACTAACGTTCACGCAGTGGACTCCGGTTTTGCAGTGGCCTGGGATATCCCCTTTAGCTCACAATGAAAAGAGCACCTTAAAAAGTGTGCCCTAAAGACTGTCATTTAACTGGCAGGGAGTTCATGTGTCTCCAAGTGTGAGAGCCCAGGGAGCTGCTGTATTGGTGATGACGTTCTGACCAAGCCCTAGCGAGGCCAGAGTGGCCTGTCTGTGAGGTAGTTTATAGGAGAATGGTATGGCCTGCAATGCAGTGTTCACTGGTGGCCCCGCTTGGTGACACAGCTTTGCCCATGCCCACCCAGGTCTTATACTGAAATCTCCACTTTCCTAAGTGGAGCGTGTCCCCACTGGGAGAGCAGTATCTTTGCATTCTTTTCCTATTCACTTCAGTGGGGCCAGAGGGTCACTCCGGTTTTGGCGGTGGTAAGCTTTTCCCACAGTAGCTCCGTACCTTCAAGTTCTTCCGGCGTCCTTTTGTCTTTCAAGCCACTCAGTCACCAGTCACAAAGTGGTTTAATTGGTTATAATAGTTTTTTGTCCCCCATAGAACTTTTCTAATGAAAACTAGAGCTCCAGGTGTCGTTTAGGGAAGATGCCTGGTCCCGTGGGGAAGGGTGGGCAGGGACTTGGCAGTAGGGCTGGGCAAAATCTTTCCAGTAAATAGTAAATTTGTGAAGAGAGGTATTTTTCAGGACACTAAAACTATTTGTGAATTTGGGTCGAATTTGGCAAATACTTTCAGCTGGAAAAAACCCTGAGTATTGTCACAATGGTTCATTTCAACATTGTTGAAATGAAAGCTCAGTTTGAATCGAGATTCAAAATCTTTCATTCAACCCGAATAAATTTTTTTGTTTGTCTGTTTTTCATTTTGGTGAGGAAAACCAAAAATATATAGTTTTGGTTTGAAACTAAGTGATTTTTTTTTTTCAGTTTGGCCACTGAACCTAAAAATCAGTTATTTGCTCAGTTCTATTCTGGAGATCTGGGTTCTATTCCTGGCTCTCCCACTGACCTGCTGTGTGACCCTGGGCCAATTGCTGCAG
>NW_020664418.1:48892557-48942099 GCF_002925995.2 Terrapene triunguis | reverse complement strand
AAATGATGAATGGGAATAATATTTTACTTACAGTTAAATCATTCAATTTTGCAATTGGACAAGTAGAGCCCGTGTGGATGGGCACAGGACTATTAATACCAATTGAGCTGTGCCCTGGTGACATTCTATACCAGTGTTTCCCATTTTACTATTCTCAGACGTGCACCTGAAATTCACTGTCATGGGAAAGCTTTTGTTGTTCTAAAAAAACCAAAAGAGGTACAAGGCTAACTGCATTACCTCACACTTACAATTATATTTACAAACAAGAGAGAGCTTTTTAAAAAAATCCATACAAAGCAATGTATGAAATTGTTCTATAGCTATCTCTATATAGAATATTCTGTCCTGGAAACTGAAAGTTATGAATATGAAGCAGATCATGATTTTCTCCGCATGTGGCAAAAATGTTCATTATTAGCATCCTTGCCAGACAGGCCACTGCCAACTCATGTGGGCAATTCAGTCCACGTTTTCAGACATATTGTCTGAGACAAAAGAGAAGATTGGTCGTGTGGGGAAAAGGTGGGGTTTTCAAGAATACCTAAATGACTTAGGAGCATAAGTCCCATTGAAAGTCTATGGGAATTGTGCTCCTAAATCACGTAGGTGCTTTTGAAAATCCCAAAGAGTAAGGAAATCTATGTTCTATTCCAGCATGACCTTGGGCCAGCCACTGGGGACCATATTTTCATGAGTGCCTACTAATTTTGGATGCCACTGTTTGGGGCTGTCCAATTTAATGCCTCAGGTTGGGCATCCAAAAACCATGGCACACAGAGTCTTGAAAAGGTTGTGAGACTTGAATGATGTTTGTAACGGGGGGACGGGGGAGCTGCACTCTAACTCTCAACCCAAACACCCCTCAACTTTTGTAGTGTGTTAAATCTGTATCTAAATTGTGAAAAACGGCTCATCTTTCTTGTGGGTTGACCCAAAACTCGGGTTCCGAACACCCGTGAACTCAAGTGCATCAGAGATGTGGATCTGATTTGGTTGGTATGATCCCATCTTTGGTTTGGGAAGCTCTTTCGGATGCTTCGTGGGAGTGCTGTCGAAGTACAAAGTGTTCTTTATATGACTACGGCTACACCTCAGAATTCTTGGTGTGGTTATTTTTTTGCAGTGGATGTCGCCTGTTCTGGAGAAATGACCACATGGTATTTGGTTCCTAATCTGCATCTGGAAGAGTAAGAATTCTTGGTAAATGTCAAATGTGGGCTTCATTGACAGGTTTGACATGTACTCCTGCCACTGCACATTCCAGAGCCTTCTGAGCACAGCTTGCTTGGAATCTAGTAGAACAACGTTGGGGAAAAGTCCGGGTGACTCATGCTTTAAGATTGGTTTTGGTTTGGGTTTATTTTTAATCTCAGTCATTTACCATATGAGAGGTCAAATCAGATTTCCCATATTATTTTCTTAAGTTTTCAAATCCATTGCCATAGCAACTGTTTTGCCCTCCGCAAAGCTGTCATTAAGCCATGACATTGCTTTCCTTTGGGAAAGAAAAATGGCTGGTTGAGCTCAATGTAAAGAGTGAATATGTATTTTTTTAACCTTTCATAGAGCTCTGCTCAGCAAAAACTCCAAATTCCGTGGCTCTGGCAGTGCACAAGACTCCCTAGTTCAGCTATTACCAAATGTAATCCCCATCCGGAGACCAGGAGCTATTTCTCTTGCCCGCAGCATTTGTAATCTTGCCTTGTGTTTTAGTTCCCAGCCGGCAATGCGAAGAGAAGCCACATCTGTTCACTGTGTGCAGTGTGCTAGGTGTGAACATACCTACCATTGTATTCAAGCTACTTGAAGCTTCCCCAGTTGAAGCTAATAAATAATGAAGTCTGTATTCCTGAGGGGAAATGGGAACCATACATAAGAGTGTGTTTCATTGTTCCTCGGTTTGGTAGGACCAGTAAAGCTTGTGGTTGTGCACTGCAAATGGCTTCCTCTGGGCAGCTCTACATCAGCTCTTAGCAATCCCCGCCAGATGGGAACAAAGGCTTTTCTTTACGTTACAGCCCCTGCATGTGAGACCCATTCCTGGGTGACCAGCAAGACACCCACATGGCTGTGATCATTGACACATCTACAGCACGTGCCTCCAGGGACTGTGGCGTGGTTGTCCGTGGTTAATGGCTGTAGTCAGTTTCCATGCAATGCTGCTTATGCGGGATCAGGATCAGGCCATGTTGGGGCATGGAGGAATTAGTTACATTGCTTGTCACTAAATGCTACAAGTGTACACTAGCAGGGAGTGTAGCGATGGGGAAAGTCACAAGAAAAACCTGTATTGTAATAAGTGATCCGCAATACGGAAAAGATTTGAGAGCCATTGCTCTAAAATACACATCTTTGCTAATCAAGCTAGTAACATCCCCAGGCTGTCGTTCATGGAGCAGCATGATTTACCCACCTTCTGTTCATTGCCTGACCTTAGCTGCGAGTTACAGTGTGTGCTCAGTACAGGAACTCCTCACTTAGTCGTCCCGGTTAACGTTGTTTCAATATTAAGGCCTGGTCCACACTAACCCCCCACTTCGGACTAAGGTACGCAAATTCAGCTATGTTAATAACGTAGTTGAAGTTGAAGTACCTTAGTCCGAACTTACCGCGGGTTCAGATGCGGCAGGCAGGCTCCCCCGTCGATGCCGCGTACTCCTCTCGCCGAGCTGGAGTACCGGCCTCGACGGCGAGCACTTCCGGGATCGATCCCAGAAGATCGATTGCCTTCCGCCGAACCAGGAAGTAAGTGTAGACGTACCCTAAGTTGCTCATCGATTAGGGAACATGCTCGTTTAAAGTTGTGCAATGCTCCCTTCTAAGTCGTTTGGCAGCCGCCTGTTTTGGCCACAGCTTGCAGGAAGAGCAGTCCGTTGCAGCTAGCTGGTGGGTGGTTGGAACCAGGGTGGACCAGCAGCCCCCCTATCAGCTCCCCGCTCCCCTAAATTCCCTGTGCAGCAGCTGCTGGCAGTTCAGCTGTGTCCCTCCCCCCACTGCCATGTGTTGCTCCTGCCCTCTGCCTTGGAGCTGCTCCCCGAGACTCCTGCTTGCTGTATGGGGGGGGGGGAAGAGGGGAGCTAATGTCAGCGTGTGTCCCCCTCCCCCCTGCTCCTGCACCCTGCTTACCCCATCTTCCATGGGGGGGGGGGACACGACAGACAGAGGGAGCTTCTAGGCAGTAGCTACAGTCTCATGTCTCAGCAAGCTGATTTAATTAACAGGGCAGTGTACTTAAGCCTGGGGTCAGCTACTTAAAGGGGAAATGCGCAGTTTTTCCTCTCACACACAGGGTGTGTGTCTCTGTCTGCCCTCCCTCCTTTCCTGCTGCTTTGTAGAGTGTTGTGAGAGTTAACCCTTGAGGGCTCAGCCAATTGCTAGTTCATTTAGCGGTAAGGCATTCCCTGGGAAATATCCCACCCTCTGACTCCTCCACCTCAACCAAGCTTCGCAATCATCATCACTGTGTACCAGTATTAAATTGTTTGTTTCAAACTTATACTGCGTGTGTGTGTATATATATAATATAGTCTTTTGTCTGGTGAAAAAATTTCCCCTGGAACCTAACCCCCTCATTTACATTAATTCTTATGGGGAAATCGGATTCGCTTAACATCGTTTCGCTTAAAGTCGCATTTTTCAGGAACATCTCTACAACGTTAAGTGAGGAGTTCCTGTATAGGTAAAGGGGGACGTGTCATCCAGGACCAACATGTGCAGCTTTCCTTTTGCTCTTCTTTAAAGGACAACAGACACCAAGTCCAGCTGAACCTGCTGCTCAGATTGAATGCACGAGTTGTGAACTTGTGCACTCCCCTGGAGAAGCCGGCAATCTCCGTCACGGGCCAAACCCAGAGCACCGGTAAGCAGGCACACAGACATACTAGTGGGCTTGATGCACTGCAGATAAGTATATCAGGCCTGATTCTCCTACAAGTGTAATGCTAATGAAGTCAATGGAATTACACTGGAGTGAGATCAGAATCAAGCCCATTCCGCTGAAAGTATGATAATGATATTTCCACCCTCTCAAGTGTTTCTGAGGAAAGTTCCAGAGGGAGTTAAAATAGTACCAGAGGAGAGAAGAGCGGATGACGAGTAATCTGGAGGACCCAGAGGGCTCATGTCCTGTTTCTTTTGAATGGGTTTCCACTTTCTTTGTCAGACAGAATGGAAAGTGATTTGAAACATTTCTCTTTCCCGCCTTGCAAATTATTTTGCGGAGTAAGTTACTTTCCCGTCACATTTTCCCCTTCCGATACGTTCAGCGGGGTATGGATCAGGCTCTCCTTTTATGTTCTGTGATTTTATGAACTGCCAACTGCACAAAGCCAGTTTGGCATCTTCTCTTACAAATCCAGCTTGAAATGGCTTTCCCTTTTGTATTTGGGACTTAACTGTGCATGTTGCTTCGGTAAAATTGAACTGGAGGAAAACAAAAAGAATTTGTATTTATATTACAGAGCAAATGCCTCTATTCAGGGAGTAATTTCTCCAAGCAGACGAATGTCTGTAACAGAAATGTACAGCTCTGAATAATACTGCTGTGGAGCAAGAGAGAATATAATAATCAGTAATACAATGTACATTTTTCCTACAGTGAAAAAATTTCCCAGGGGAAAGATTTTGTTTTTATGGGTGTGGTGTTTAATTTCTTTTTTGTAAATTAAACGTCTCTGAGCAGTTCCATTGTCGGTACTTAGTGGTAATGGTAATAGCTTTACATTTCTGGCAAAACTGCACCTTCAGTGGAAGGAGGAGAAATCTGGCTTTCATGCGCGTACGTTTCTGGTTCTCCTGCGTTCCTCAACAGTGACTCACTCTGAGAATGGCAGGGCTTGAGGTTCGAAAATGTTTTGGAGCGTGGGGTAGAGTTTTGGACGAGAGGAGTCCAAGCCTGCAAGGTGCTTGAGTGCCTTTTGAGGGAGACTGAGCATTTTCAGCTCTCATTGAATTCAGCAGCCTGTACCTCGCAGGATCGGACACGCGAGCACGAGGCTGGACAGGGACTTGGAATATCTGGGTGCTGTTCTCATCTTTCCCACAGATTAACGGCTGGGCGAGTGTGGGCAGGTCATAGGTAGGGTTCTTTCCAAAGGGCCTTTTCTGGGTGCTCAGCAGGGGATCTGGCTATCCAGCTTGGGGGGCTCAGTATACCAGGCCAAAGTGCAATGCAGAAAGGAGTGCTGCTTGTTCTGTGAAAAATCTGCTCTTAAATTCCTCTCCCACGATCCCACACCACATCTGTGGGCAGAGATGCAAATGGACTCTGGGTCTTCTGTCTTCCATGCTTGTGCTGTACTGATTAAGACAGGCTTCCTGGAAGATTGTAAACTCCTCCTGACCAAGAACTGACGTGAACTGCTGCAGGCCATGAAATGGAATTTATATTTGAGTAACCCAGAACTAGCTTTTTCCCAGGGGGATTTTTAATAACCTATTTATTAGCAAGGCAGCACAGATGACTGACTCAAAGGAAGAAATAAACAAAGAGACTAAATAAATAAGAAAAAATCCTGGCTAAGTAAACAAGTAGAAATTCCTCAGTAGCAAACACTTATTTTAAGGTGAACTGTGTAAATATGGCATTTGAAGAGATGCTTTAATAATGAGGCAACCCCTGGTCTAATATCAAAGGAAGTGCATAAACTCCCTTACTTTAATAGCAGATTAGCAGCTGTTTCATGCATTGGACATGTAAGCAGAGTCAGGATGAGCTCTACCCTGACATCTGGTGGTGAATTATGGCGAGTGTGGAAAAGAACTCCAGGGGCTGATCTTGTTTGCATAGGCACACCCACTCGCCTGGCAGGAAACACAGCAACTGAAAGTGGTTACTTTGGCTGGTGTGGGATCCCCAGTTTCTCTATTATTGGGGCAGGAAGAATAAAGTTTTGGTACCCTGATTCTGTGAATCAAGGCCAGTGGAACTGTTGTATGACAGAAGGACTGAGTGAGTCCTTCACCATTACCTAAGTAGCACTTGCTTGACAAGGGGCATGGGTTACAAAACCCAGTGAATTGAGAGAGGATGGGGACAAGTATTTGCACCTGATGGTATGGGCCCCCTCTGAGGATCCAAAACACCAATTGCACCACCTCCTCTCTCCACTGTGGAATGTCAGAGCTAACTTTGATTCCCTTAGGAGTCTAGTTACAGGCTGCTGAGCTGAAGTCACTTTGGGCCAATGGTGCACCAGCACTGGGGCTCCCCTACTATACTATGAGCTGAAATCGCTAAGAGCTGAAATCACAAAAGAGCTGATGTTATTAAGAGCTGAGATCACTGAGGCTATGTTAACTAGTGGGGGAGCCTGAAGCTATATTGCTCAGCAGCTGGTGGAGCAATTTGTGGGGACGACTGGAGGAGCAGCGAGCGGCATGGAGCCTTGTGGGGCCGGTTGGAGTGGCCCAAGGAACGGCGAGCGGAGCTGTTTGCGGGGACGGCTGGAACGGCTCACAGGTCGGTGAGCGGAGCAGAGTGGAGTGGAGCGGAGCAGCTTGTAGAGCGGAGCAGTTTGTGGGATGGCAGGAAAGTGGACTGGCTCGTGGTAAAGGCTGCGGCGGAACCCCCACGGAGAAACAGACGGCTGGCCAGCCTCGGATCACGTAAGGTGCCCCTTAACACCCTGCGTGCCCCCCCCCTTTACTGTGGGGCTGCACTGACCAGGGGCAGAGACTTTGGGGGTTGTTGGACTTTTGGGACTTTGGGTGGTTGCTGGACCCCAGAGACTTTGGGGATGTTGGACTTTGGGGACTCTGGGTGATTTTTGGGTTGCTGGATTCAAGAACCAAAGGGAAAGGACACAGCCCAATTTGCTGGGGTGGGTTTTGCTCATGGTTTGTGTTATGAATCCTGTTTGTGGTGTTTTTTCCAATTTTATGCTGATGTCGTTTACCTCATGTTATTAAACATTTTCTGCTACACTCAGACTCCGTGCTTGCGAGAGGGGAAGTATTGCCTCTTAGAGGTACCCAGGGGGGTGGTATGTAATTGTCCCAGGTCACTGGGTGGGGGCTCGAGCCGGTTTTGCATTGTGTTATTGAAACGGAACCCCTAGATACAGAACCCGGCCCTTGTTGCTGCCAACTTAGATGGGCAGAAGGGTTACAGACAAAACAGCCTTGCATGAGCATTAAATATAACTTCCTACCAATGCTAACAGTAGAGGTTGGGACCAAGCTGCAAAGCTGAGATTTATAATTGAATCTGAATCCAAACATCCACAAAGCTCAGGAGGGCTGGATTCAGGGGGCCTCTAGTTAATAGGTGGCCTGGAAGTTCTGAGTCTTAAGGTATGTCTAGACTGCAATTAAAAACCCACAGCTGGCCCATGCCAGCTGCCTCAGGCTAGTGGGCATCGGACTAAGGAGCTGTTCTTAGTTGCAGTGTAGACATTCGGGCTCAGGACCCCGTGATGGGGGAAGGTCCCGGAATTTGTGCTCCAGCCTGAGCTTGAATGTCTAAACCACTTTTAAACAGCTCCTTCGCCTGCACCCAGCTCGCCGGAGTCAGCTGGCACAGGCCAGTGTAATCGTGGTATAGACAGACCCTTAGCGAAAACATCAGTGGGGTGTCCAATCCCTTTCTAAGGTGTCTCCAGCCTTTTATTCCTTCAAATCCACTGCAGTCCAAATTGTCCTAAGGTCATTCCTGCTTTCAGATCACCGGAACTGATTACTCATTTAGGAGGCAGCATTGCAAGATGCTTCCATGCCAAACAGTCAGATCAGAGGAAATGGTTACATTTTTCAAAAACTTCTTCCATCTGGAAAGCACCTGCCACTTTCCACCTTATACTTAAAATGCAGAATACCAGTGCAACTGGTAATCTATCAAATGGGTAGGAACTCGTAAGTTCATCCGCTATACAGCACTACAAAGTAGGAATTTTTCAGTAAGCTGTCACAGTTAGGCAGAAATGGTTTTCCCATCTTATGAATATTTCTGAGAATTCAAAAATGTTTACTGTCCAGAAAAGAGATGAGAAGTTGAAATCTCAAAAATTTTCACAAGCCAAAAGATTTTGATTATTTTCCCCCATTTTGGTCAATCAAAATGTTTCATTTCAATAATTATGAAATGTTTTATTTTAACCTTTTTTCTTACCTCTTTTTCAGTCTAATTAGCTCAAGTGTCTAAAAAAAACATCATTTTGAACTGGAAACCTGGCATTTTTTTGTTTCGAAGATGTCAAAACTTTTTGACAATTTTGAAACTTGTTTCAATACATTTTTTGAGTCAGGAGATTTGTCGAAACCAATCCTGTTTCACAAACAATTTCAGTTTCAATGAATTGGCATTTTTCAACAGCAACAACAAAAATACCTTGTGTTGAAAAATTCCTGACCCAGCTCTACTTAGAGTTGGAGTGAGTGTCCTCTACTGCCTACAGCACGCAACAGTAACTTTGATTCTATTCCCACCTCTTCCACGGGTTTGTTTTTGAGCTTGGGCAAATTTCTTAACTATTCTGTGCCCCACTTTGTCCACCTGTAAAATGGGTTTAATAGTAATACCTCAGAGTCACGGAAATGAAAATGGAAAAGACTTATTCGGTCATTTAGTCAATTTTCTAGCCAGTGCAGGCTTATTTGAACTATACATTCCCTTATGGTAGGCTGTGTCAGAGCTTTATTAACTCATGTTGTGATATACTTTCAAGATCCTTAAAGAAAAGTTGCTTTTCAGAGCGCAAAGTACTTTTATCTGCAGTGGATGTTTGTGTCTGGAGATTACGGCTGCCTTTATTGCCAAGACGACTTAAATTTGCTAGAACGTTTCTCAAAACTGTTGCAACTTTGTTTTAGTTCTTATGGAAGAACATTCTTCAGTTATCTGCAGGGACTTCCTGGCTTTGGCCCCATGCGTATTGCAGCATGAGCCCTTCTGAAATAGGGAAGTCACATGCCGGTTGATTAATAGTGCCCATGCTTTCCTACCTGTTATAAAAAGCTTTAGGCCATGGGGGCGGGGACTGTTCCAACTGATGCCAAAGTAGAGAACTTCTGTTTAGGAGAGAAGCATTTTGGCTAAGGGACGAATAAATAAAGCTGAAATGCCGGGAGTCCAGTGCCAGAGGAATTCCAAACAGAGCAGGTTCCAAATCTCCGTTTTCTTGAGGTTAAGTTGCTTTTTAAGAAATACTGAAAAAGCAAATCGGCTTGAGCAGCACGGCTACATCAACAGAGTTTTCTCTTTGTTCCTTCCCAGTGTCCCAGTTACACATGTTGAGTATGTTTTCTGTCCTCCAAGACTGCTTCTGGAATTGGGCATTGATGGGGAGTGTGGCTAGGAGACTTATAGGCCCTAATGATCAGCCTGTTTGCAGGGAGGAGGTAACGTTTACTACAGTAGCACTGTGATACCATCGCTCAGAGGTAGATTCGGTGCCTCAACCAGCCACAAAAGCAGCACTGGAGAAATGCTATTATACACGTTAGCCATGCTAATCTAACCTCGTGGGCACATCAGCTCCAGGGCTAGGCTCACAACCTTCGCCTTGCTCTCCATAGTCATTCGGCTGGAGGATCAGGGCCCTGTGTGTTGCTATTTTCTGTTCAGCACCATAGTTTTGCAGACAAATTTTCTGCCTTTAGGATCTTATCGTCTACCTTAGACTCGACATGGGAAGAGATTCCAATAAACAAAGAAAGAGGGAAGGGAAGGGATATGGGAGCATAGGCTACAACAGCTGAAGACCAGGAGACATGCTTAATATTCTTGCTAGATCCTCTTTGGAGTTTTAAAATAAAGGACTGTAACGTATTGGGATTGGGGACCCAGAATGGTTATGGTGGGAGTAGGGAGCAAGGGGCAAAGCAGGGGCTCTTTATTTGCAGGTGGGGAAGAAATAGGTCCCCAGTTATGGGTGCACTTTATTTTTCTTTTAAATCAGACAACAGAGTTTCCGCTGAGACTGCGTGTGTAGGAGTCAGGGGGCCTGTTTCTCCTTCGTGCATGAGTAGAGAGTGGAGGTTGGTGCCCTCTTGAATAGAAACAGTGGCTGGGAGTGGGAGTGAGGTCTCACACAAGAGCAGACGCTGGAGGCTGTGTTAGGGAATACTCACTCCCCTGCACCATCCGTGTGAGCAAAGGCTCAGGGAGACGCCATGAATCTAGCACATGGTAAAGACACACATGCACCTGAGGCTGCAGGAATATGCTGCCTGACCGCGGCAATGCCTGCATTCATTGGTGCTGTGACAGCTGCCTGAAAAGCATGGGAGCTTAGCACGGACTTCTAGCATCATGGTGGTAGAGTGGAAATAAACGCACCTTTGTCCATACTGCAGCAGAATACAGAATTCTGTAAGGAGGCGCGTATATTTACTGTACGCATGGGATTTGTTTCCATTTTGTATTCCTAGAGTGCTCCTGCTGTGGACATTTGCTTTATTATTTGAATACTAGACTTGCACAGCTAAAGAGCCACCATTTCCTGGCTTCGTATTAAATTGATCATCTCCGGAACATGCCATTTTTGTACAGTGAGATCATGTGTTGAATCCTGACCAGTTTCACTCTCTGAAGAATTCCAAACTACTGGACAGTTCTGGGATAGTCCTTGAGTATTTAGTTTAACCCTCAAAATGAGTTGTGGTGGGAAAAGTCCATATTATCAAACAAGTTGAGGGCTGGCTTTTAAGAGTAATTCAGCTGCATTTCATTTTCGTTAGCGATGATCTGAGCAGCAAAGCTTGGAGCTGTGTTTGAACTGTCACAAAGTTCCGGGGGTGAATTCAATGGCAGTTCTTCATGACTGAGTCCAGCAAGATTTGGTCTGGAAAGTGATATTTTGTTGGCTGGCGAGTGGCAGGAGCTCCCTTCCATTAGAAGTGCTAACATGCTGTGTAAATTAGTCCACAGAGTTGACAGCTAATGTAATGTTGCAACTCCTTTCTTAGGCCTGGTCTACACTAGGAGTTTATCTCAAATTTAGCAACATTAAACCGAATTAACCCTGCAGCCATCCACACAACGAAGCCTTTACTTCGATATAAAGGGCTCTTAATATAGATATCTGTACTCCTCCCCGACGAGGGGAGTAGTGCCGAAATCGACATTGCAATTTCAAATTAGGGTGAGTGTGGCCACAATTCGAAGGTATTGGCCTCCGGGAGCTATCCCACAGTGCACCATTGTGACCGCTCTGGACAGCAATCTGAACTCGGATGCACTGGCCAGGTAGACAGGAAAAGCCCCGCGAACTTTTGAATTTCATTTCCTGTTTGCCCAGCATGGAGAGCACAGGTGATCACACAGAGCTCATCAGCACAGGTAACCATGCAGTCCGAGAATCGAAAAAGAGCACCAGCATGGACCGTACGGGAGGTACTGGATCTGATCGCTATATGGGGAGAGGATTCTGTCCTAGCAGAACTTCGTTCGAAAAGACGAAATGCCAAAACTTTTGATAAAATCTCCAAGGGCATGATGGAGAGAGGCCACAATAGGGACTCACTACAGTGCCGCGTGAAAGTTAAGGATCTCAGACAAGCCTACCAGAAAACCAAAGAAGCAAACAGAAGGTCCGGGGCAGAGCTGCAGACATGCCGCTTCTACGCTGAGCTGCATGCAATTCTCGGGGGGGCCGCCACCACTACCCCACCTCTGACCGTGGACTCCGAGGCGGGGTAATCTCAGCCATGCCTGAGGATTATGCGGATGGGGAAGATGAGGAGGAGGAGGACGAGCTTGCGGAGAGCACCCAGCACTCCGTTCTCCCCAACAGCCAGGATCTTTTTCTCAGTCTGACTGAAGTACCCTCCCAACCCTCCCAAGGCAGTATCCAAGACCATGACCCCATGGAAGGGACCTCAGGTGAGTTTACCTTTTTAAAATATAAAACATGGTTTAAAAACAAGCATTTTTTAATGATTAATTTGCACTTGGGATGCATTCGCGGCCAGTACAACTACTGGAAAAGTCTGTTAACGTGTCTGGGGATGGAGCGGTAATCCTCCAGGGACATCTCCATGAAGCTCTCCTGGAGGTACTCCAAAAGCCTTTCCACAAGGTTTCTGGGCAGTGCAGCCTTATTCCGTCCTCCATGGTAGGACACTTGACCACGCCATGCTTGCAGCAAGTAATCTGGTATCATTGCATGACAAAGCCTCTCGCTGTGTAATCCTCAGGAGAGTGATATCGCTCATGGTAACCTGGTTGAAATACGGGAATTTAATTAAGGGGACAGAGGTGGCCATTCCTACTGGGCTGTTTGCCTGTGGCTGAAAAGAAATCCTTCCCTGCAGTTAGCCAAGCACAGAGGGGGGAGGGGGGAATTGGCCCTGAGCTTTTCGCGTTTGGCTAGCAGGGATCTTCCCTGATACCAGCCACGCGGTGGGGGGAGGGGTAAAGCGATCATCCAGAGAATTGGATGGGGGGGTTAGTTTGTTTTCTGCTGCTGAAGGTTAACAGGAAAACCGCAGCACTCAACGGGCTTTGCTTGGTATGTGGGAAAGGAGGGTGCAGAAGCCGAAAGACAATGGCTTACCATGGCTGCATGCAAGCCGAATTCTGTTGCCCGGACCTGCCTCTGTGATCTCAAGCAGCAAAGCCACAGGCACTCAATATTAAGAGGCAAAATGCGACCTTGCACAGAAATCACATGTGCTATGTAATGTGAATAGTGTTGTACACCATGAAAGAGTATAAGCATTGTTCTGTAAAATGTATCTTTTTAAAAAATTCTCTCCTTTTTTCCCTCCCTCCAGCAGCTGCAAATTTTTCAAGCCTCCCTCCTTCATCCCGAAGGCTATCTCAGAGAAGGTGTTGGAAAAAGAGGACGCGAGACGAGATGTTCGCGGAAATCATGGAATCCATCCGCAGTGAAAGAGCTCATCTGAATGAGTGGAAGGACACAGTTTCAAAGTATAGGAAAGATGCCAGTGAACGTGAGGACAGGAGGGACCAACGTGAGGACAGGAGGGACCAATGTGAGGACAGAAGGGACCAACGTGAGGAGAGGAGGGACCAACGTGAGGAGAGGAGAGACGCTCGAGATGAGAGGTGGCGGCAGGAAGATCAGAGGAGGCAGGATGCAATGCTGGGTCTGCTGCGTGAGCAAACAGACATGCTCCGGCGTCTGGTGGAGCTTCAGGAACGGCAGCAGGATCACAGACTGCCGCTGCAGCCCCTGTATAACCACCCTCCCCCCTCACCATGTTCCATAGCCTCCTCACCCAGACGTGTAAGAACACGGGGGGGGGGAGGCTCCGTGCACCCTCCCACTCCACCCCAGTGGACAGCCCAAGCAAAAGGCTGTCATTATTTTAACCTTTTTTTAGTGGCCTTTTCCTTCCCTCCGATCCTCCTCCCAAACCCCACCCAGGCTACCTTCACAGTTCTCTCCCACTTTTTATAATCAATTAATAAAGAATACATGGTTTTTAAACGATAGTGACTTTATTTCCTTTGAAAGCAAGCTGTGATCGAAGGGGGAGGGTGGGTTCCTTACAGAGAATGAGTCAATAAAGGGGGCGGGTTTTCATCAAGGAGAAACAAACAGAAATTTCACACTGTAGCCTGGCCAGTCATGAAACTGGTTTTCAAAGCTTCTCTGATGCACAGCGCTTCCTGGTGTGCTCTTCTAATCGCCCTGGTGTCTGGTTGCGTGTAATCAGCAGCCAGGCGATTTGCCTCAGCCTCCCACCCCGCCATAAAGGTCTCCCCCTTACTTTCACAGAGATTGTGGAGCACACAGCAAGCAGCAACAACAATGGGGATATTGGTTTGGCTGAGGTCTGACCGAGTCAGTAACGATCGCCAGCGACCTTTTAAACGTCCAAATGCACATTCTACCACCATTCTGCACTTGCTCAGCCTGTAGTTGAACAGCTCCTGACTCCTGTCCAGGCTGCCTGTGTATGGCTTCATGAGCCATGGCATTAAGGGGTAGGCTGGGTCCCCAAGAATAACTATTGGCATTTCAACATCCCCAACGGTTATTTTCTGGTCCGGGAAGTAAGTCCCTTGCTGCAGCCGTTTAAACAGAGTAGTGTTCCTGAAGACGCGAGCATCATGAACCCTTCCCAGCCAGCCCACGTTGATGTTGGTGAAACATCCCTTGTGATCCACCAGTGCTTGCAGCACCATTGAAAAGTACCCCTTGCGGTTTATGTACTGGGTACCCTGGTGCTCCGGTGCCAAGATAGGGATATGGGTTCCATCTATCGCCCCACCACAGTTAGGGAATCCCATTGCAGCAAAGCCATCCACTATGACCTGCACATTTCCTAGAGTCACTACCTTTCGTAGGAGCAGCTCAGTGATTGCTTTGTCTACTTGCATCACAGCAGCCCGCACAGTAGATTTGCCCACTCCAAATTGATTCCCGACTGACCGGTAGCTGTCTGGCGTTGCAAGCTTCCACGGGGCTATCGCTACTCGCTTCTCAACTGTGAGGGCTGCTCTCATCTTGCTATTCAGGCGCTTCAGGGCAGGGGACAGCAAGTCACAAAGTTCCATGAAAGTGCCCTTACGCATGCAAAAGTTTCGCAGCCACTGGGAATCATCCCAGACCTGCAACACTATGCGGTCCCACCAGTCTGCGCTTGTTTCCCGGGCCCAGAATCGGCTAGAACCTGCCCCATTAACAACATGATCTCCAAAGCGCTGGGGCCCGCGGTTTGAGAGAATTCTGTGTCTGTGTCCATGTCATCACTCTCGTCGCCGCACTGCAGTTGCCGCCTCCTCCTCGCCTGTTTTTTCTGGTCCTGGTTCAGCATAAACTGCACGAGAATGCGCGAGGCATTCATGACTGCTGTCTTGAGCTGAGCGGGCTCCATGCTTGCCGTGGTATGGCGTCTGCAGTGTTCACCCAGGAAAAAAGGCGCGAAATAGTTGTCTGCTGTTGCTTTCCCGGAGGGAGGGGGAGGATGTACCCAGAACCACCAGTGACAATGTTTTTTGCCCCATCAGGCATTGAGATCTCAACCCAGAATTCCAATGGGCGGGGGAGGCTGCGGGAACTATGGGATAGCTACCCACAGTGCAACGCTCCGGAAGTCGACGCTAGCCTCGGTACATGGACGCACACTGCCAAATTAATGTGCTTAGTGTGGCCGCGTGCACTCGACTTTATACAATCTGTTTCCAAAAATCGGTTTCTGTAAAATCGGAATAATCCCGTAGTGTAGACATACCCTTAGATGACTATGGAGATACAGTGCTCCCAATGCACATCAAACTACGCCTAGTGAGCCAGACACCCATGCCTGGCCTTGAGCTAACAGTGTCTATGGCAAATGAATTTGACAAATAGTTCATGTGAACAAAATTCATCTGTGCACTGTTCACAGTGAGAATGTATTCAATTATTCAGTATCCAGAATTTTCAATTCAGGCTGTGTGATTACTCAGCTCGGTCACGTGGTATTGTTTTTGCTATCTGATTTGATGATCTAATCTTTATAAATGGCTATTGTAAAGTACTTTCATTTAGTCACACAACCAATTTTATTTCTTGATTAAACAAATTCATTCTGTTTCCGTTCCTCTCAGTGAAGCTTCACGCACATGAATAGTTCGGAAGAATGAACAAAAAAGGGCCTGGATGTCACCAAATCAAAATAATATTCAGAATTCACAACCCTACTGGTGAATGCTTTCCCGCACTATTCACCCAGATTTTCATGGAGTATCTAATTGGTTTGCGTTCTTCTGCTGAAGGGCCAAAGAAGGTTGGTTTTGGCTTTAAAACCTCATCCTAAGTGTGGCTGGAATCTGATTTCCTTTTTGCCTGGGCCATTAGAATTTGTAGGGTAACTTAACCCTTAACAAGACACAACAGAACCAGCTTGAGCTACTGTCCACTAATCTAGGAAAACTAGCCCTCACCCCAGGCGGGTTCTTCCCCCCTCGCAAGCACTGAGACTGCGCAGAACAAAAGAAGCCGTTTATTAAAAGGGAAAGGGAACCCTGCATTAATGTGGGAAAACACCGCAACCACCATCTGAAAGCTGGTGCCCCGAAGCAAACACCCACCCCACAATATGTTGGGCAGTATCCTTTGCCTCCGTTTCCCACCTTGTGCTGTGAAAGTCTGACGAACGAATGTCCCTTTCATACATCACTCCCCTCTCCCTCCGCCGCGCCCCACTCACAGTTTGTTGTCCTAGGTCAGCGAAGACCAGAATTCAGAATGCGTTCAGGCGGGTTTGCCGTCCACCCCTCCAAAGAGGTGCGGGGCACACGCCAAGCAATGCCTCTTCTGCCGCAGCCGCTGTACTCCACCACTGCTTGCCACAGCTGTTGCCACACTATCTCTACCATCGCTGGGCACCTGCTGATGCTGTTGTCTCTGCTACCATTCAGCTCTGCCACTTCTGCAATGCAGCATTCTGAGGGCCCACCACTTAGCCCAGCTCCTAGTGATTTCACTGGGGTGTGGGGAACCTCTCAGCAGCTGCCTCTTTGTTCTTTCAGTGCAACCCTCGGTCTAGGGCTCAGCTCATTAGTGATTTCAGCTCTAGGAATCGCTGAACAGAAACAAGGACTTTCAAATGAGTCCTATCAGCTCTATCTTTAAACAGTGGAGATGCGAAGGTCAAATAGTGTCTAGGGGTATGTCTACACTACCTGCCAGATTGGCGGGTAGTGATCGATCTATCGGGGATCGATTTATCGCGTCTAGTGCAGACGCGATAAAATCGATCCCCGATCGCTCTGCCGTCGACTCCGGAACTCCACCACGGTGAGAGGTGGAAGCGGAGTTGACGGGGGAGCGGCAGCGGTCGACTCGCCACCGTCCTCACGGCCAGGTAAATCGACCTAAGATACTCCGACTTCAGCTATGCTATTCGCGTAGCTGAAGTTGCATACCTTAGGCCGACCCCCCCCCCCAGTGTAGACCTAGCCTAGGAGTCTTTAGGCAGAGTCCACACCATCATGTAGGAACATCTCTCCCTACCCCCTCTCATTTTCACTGTGATTGGGCATCCCTCCCCCGCTGCTTAGCAAGTGAGGTTTGGTTTAGGGTGAGCCCCTCAATCGGGGCAGGCTAAATACAGTTTGGCTGCCCTTTACTCATGCAATAAGGGTAACAGCATTTCATTCCCCCCGCGTTTAATGCTAAAGTGAATTGTAACCCAAAGACCAGCCAAAATTGATCACTTTGGCCAAGCAGCTCTGTCTGCTGAACGCCTCGGCAGAATAGATGTGTGTATGCAAATACGGTCTGCTCCTGACGTCTTTCCCCTCAATTTGTCACTAGGAATCAGGTGCTCATTCAGACCCTGTGTAGAGTAACATAAAAAAGGTTTCAGTTCTGCCCCATCTCTGTTTTTACTACTGTTAGAATGAGCTACTGAATCAACATTCAACAAACCAACTCTGAATTCATTCGGTAGGATCAGTGTCTGCACGTGACTAGCCGTCTCAACGTACAGCACCGTACGCAGAGATGAAGAGCAGGCCACCATTATCCCGGGATGGACCAGGCTAGTCCAATTATTGCAGGTGTATTTTGGATGATATTTCTGTTTTTCCTTTCCTGGTGCCGGGCGTTGCTTCCTGACTGGGGGGGCTTCCCCTACATCCAATAGCTGAATTGCATTCAGCACTAGCAAGCTATGGGATTTGCTCATGGATTGCATGTGCTGAACATGATGCATTGCGTAGCCGCTTCTAAAATTGTCATTAAGTCACCATTGATGCTAACTCCATGAGAAACACCTACATGGTAACCTGCATCACTGATTTCCCATTACCTCCCAATTACTATGGGATTAGTTTGTCATTTTATGAACGCAGTCCTTACGATGAAGGATGATTGCATGTTTCTGGTGCAGCTGATGGTTAAAATACCTCACAGAATATCCCAGTTCTTCTGACATCTGTATTAATTTACTGCAGCCTTTTTGTTTTCGTTCCTAGACTCTGTTTCTTTACATTCCCTGTATCCTAGTTTAACGCTTCAAAAACCCAAAGAACACAAGCATTCAGCATATCAAGCATCAATTGTGAGGATGTGTCTGCAGGAGGACAACCTGGAGTTTAGGAAAGAAATGAGTGTGTGTGTGAAAAAATGTACAATCAACTTCTGTGACCCTCTGCTAGCTTCTGAGTATCTTGCGATGGAGGGAAAATAAGATCATGCAGATCCATGAGGTTGATAGAAGTGGGCTTTCTTCCAACTCGGGATGGGCTAGGGTGGGCATCTGTGTTCAGCTCTGGATCCAATCTAGGCAAGTTTGGCCTGGGAGTCAGGGCCGAGACATTGTATATAAATCAAAAGTTTGGGACTTAAAATTAGTCCTTTATTTTCCTCGGAAAGTCTATTGAAGTATATTTCCATTCGGCAAACCGTGTGGTGGTATTGCGTCATTCATATTTTTAGTGATTATGTAGTAAGAGCCTAATTCTCCCCAGTGGGAGAGTTCAGGATTAAGGGCTGCAACATTGACTCCTTAGTAAATTAATTAAATAACGCCAAATTCTGCCCTGTTACACTGGTGTGAATCTAGAGTCTTTCCACGTACAACAGAGAGAGCCTCCAGCTTTACATCAATATAACTGAGAGCAGCGTGTTTCCCATGGTGTTGTTTTAGCATAGTAACTCGATTACCCACGACTTAATTCCAAGAAATTAATGATTCATTCCCTTGATGAAAACCAATTCTACCTAATTCAGCTACAGAGATTTAACATAAATTACTGAACATTTCTTGCCGAAAGGAAACGTTCCTTTACTTTTTAGTGGATAAAATGCAGTATTGTTGGCTAATTCATTTGAGCAGCAAACAATGAGTCAAGCAATTAAAATGAGCCCCAGCTTTAGGAATCGGATATAGCCTTGGCAATGCTGAAATCTCATGTGTTTTCTGCTATTGTGGACAAACAATCCAAGTAAACTGCTGGTGTCACAAATTTTTGTTGCTTTCAGATGGGATCTGGTCCCCTGTTCTGGCCTGGAACTGAAACCTTCGGTTCAGGTTCAGATCTACGAATTTCTTAGATTTATATTTCACAAATGACCAGGGTGACTCCCCCAATCAAGGGGGGGGGGGGTGGAACAAACTGATTGGATGGGTTACTTTCATTTCTCTGCTGCCTCTATGCTTTTTGGCTACTCACCGTGGATTTTTTTAAGGCTCTGGTATTTCTTAACACAAATGTAGTGGGGTAGGTAGGCAGGGCCTGACACAAAACTTGGATTCAGATTTTTAACACCAAGGAGTTTGGATGTTTTTTTAGCCTGTTAGAGAGAATGGCCAGTTGAATTTAGGGGTCAGACCCTTAACCCCTCCAGAGCTCAGAAGAAGGGCTGGTTGAAAACTCTTCATCAAACTTTTTTCCAATGGAAAATTAGGCTTTTGACAAAACCAAATTTATTGCAAAAACTGTTGGCTTTATGCAGATAAATTCGAGTTTTTTTGTCAAGACCAAAATCTTCATCTTCCACCGAAAATTTTCAGTGTTTGGCTGAAAATGTTGGGTCTTGTAAAAACAAGAAAATGACAAAAACAACTCCTCCTCCCCCAAAAAATACAAGTTAAATTTTCTGCAGGAGAAAAAAAAACCATTTTCCCATCAGCTCTGTTCAGAGGTGTTTAGAGCCAAGGTTTTATTTCTGGCATGTCTCTGGCTGTTGGTGGGAGTTAAGGGACGGAGTCAATGGCAAAGCCTCCAAGTGAGTGTGTCAATTTATTAGGCTCATGATTAACTTGGGGGAATGACTCCAAAAAGCGCCTGCAATGTGCACAGAACTTCTCATTCCTGTCATCTGGGAGCTTGCTGAGAACCAGGAGTGGGCAACCCCCCTGAGGAGCTGGCAAGAACAAAGGGCATGAGAGTAGAGAATGCAGGGGGGCCAGGAAGTCATCAACTATACAGGGAAGGAGGGAAAAGGGAGCATTGGCAGAAGCTCATATGCTATGGTCAAGAGGTTGTTGTGGGCATTGCAGGCAAGTAACGGATGGAGCTGCTACTGCGGAACTACTCTGCAAGTATTCTTTGCATTACTGTAGCACCTGGTAGCCCTAGTCAAGGACCAGGAAGCCATTGTGCAAGGCTCTGTACAAACACAGAACAAAAAGGACAGACCCTGCCCCATGGCGCTTACCGTCTAACAAGAGACAATAGCTGGATATAGACGGCTGTAGTCTGAATGAAATCAGCAGAATATAGGAGTTTGGAAATGTAGCAGCAGAATAAATCAGAAGCATGATCTGTTGTTCAAATCTAAAAACCTCTACCAGATGTGGCAGTCCAGTATGGAAAGAAAGAAATATACACAAGGTTCACAGGAAGTATATGATAGTACATTTGTATTCTGCCATCAATATCGCTAGCTTTTGTTAGAGACGAACCCCCCGCCCATCTTTTTCACTCTGTTGTAAAAGAAATAAATTGTACTATCACTGTAATTGCTTTTACAAAGCCAAAAAACAAGTGGCAAAGCTTTTCCTAGTCTAGTTCCAAACATCTGATGGTTTTTGTTATGGGATCAATAGTTTCTTTCCACAATCAGTTATTTCTGCGGGAGATGTTTATACCCTATCTATCTTCGTTTCCCACAAGGAAACATTGCTATCAGCTCACAAATTTTCCTCCAAAATGTATAAAAACTTTGAGACTCTCCAGCGTTGCTGCTGCTGTTTTCACTAAGAATCATAATCAACTGCTGCGATTTTCAAAAAAAAAAATCTGCTCTTTCTGTTTAAATACTAAACTTTGGCAGAGGGAGAGCGTATCCTTTTGATGGCTGCATCCTCTTCTCCTTGCTCTCATATGAACATGCGTAAATCTAACCCCAGTCACTGGGGGGATGCGTTCAGCTCAAATCTGGCTCCATTGTAGTGAAAAAAAATTGAAAATTACTATCTGTCCTGGATTAAATAGAGCGCTGAATAGGACAATGATCCAAATATAAAATGGGAAGATAGTTCTTAATTTGCACCAACTCTTTTCTCCTGCAGGATTAATCACATTGGATGACTAGCAATGAAAATCTTCTTTTTCAGGTTTCTTTAACCCAGGATAACCTATGCTGTTTAATTTTCCAGAAGAGAACAGTGCAACGTCACCATAACAGCTCAGATTTTCTGAAGTGATTTCGTTTCCAGGTCCCTCCCTTGTCCTTATTTCCTTCCCTTGTTTCCCCGTAGATCATTTCAGTTAACAGCTGTTTACATTTTGAAAGTATTACATCAATATTATCACAATGAAACTTTATTTTCCTTTGAACTTCTGGCAGTTCTAGTTCACGCAAAGAAGATCAGTAATATTAAGATGTCTGAACGTGATTTCTAATAACACAGCAAAAAAGACTCCTCATAACAATATAGCCATATGAATCACTGTAAAATGCGAACTATGCAAACACTGGCTTTTCAGAAGATCTACCAAATAAGATTACACCCTGCATTAATTGATGAATCATTCTGAAGAGTGGATAAACTTCAGGGATTGGCAAGCTTCTTACAGCCAATTCACAAGCAGAAAAAGAGACAAAATTTATCTAAGCAAATTCTTCACCCCGCTCTACCTAAACAATTTGAGAAAAAGATTCTCTTTGCCTTCAGAGCTGGGTTTTAAACTCAAAACCTATGAGGATCAACACAATCATCTCCCATCCTTTCGCTGTTATTGGGGTAAACATGAGGTAACATGGCGTCCTCAGATGTTGAAATAGTCTGTATGATAAGAGAAGAGGCTTACAGAATTGCTCATCTGCAGTAACTTTTGGTGGCAGATTAGAGCAGGGGTCGGCAACATGCGGCACGTGTGCCAAAGGCAGCACGCGGGCTGATTTCTAGTGGCACGCTGCTGCCAGCCGGGGTCCTGGCTGGGACCCTGGTCTGGGGTTCGGTCTGCTGCCCGCGCTGCCGGTCTGGCATGCGAAACCTTTTGCTGGCATGCAAAACCTTAAATTAATGAAGACTTGGCACACCACTTCCCACAGGTTGCCAACCCCTGGATTAGTGTGTGGTATGATCAGGCCTGATCACATGGTACTTACATTCCCAGTTATTAGAGCTGCAAAATTGGGGAGCGGGGGTGGATTTATGAAAAAAATATCAATTTATTTCTGCCTCATAGCACACAAAATGGAATAATAGTTATTTTCTTTTTAAAAAATTGTGAAATATCTTTTACTTGTTTCCCCCTTTTCTCTTTCCCTGTTTGCTGTGGGGTCCAATACATTAAGTAGTGTCCGCGGGGAATGGGCATTCTTTACTTTTTCCCCTCTGTAACTTTTCCAACCTTCCTCCTCTCTCAAAAAGTTCCAGGGTGGCAAAGTGGCAGAATTCCATTGTTCCTTTTGCCATGTGCCACTTTCCCCAAGTTCCAGAACATCGGGCTGAGAGGGTGGGCCAGGTGCCCTTATGAGAAGACTGGGGGTAGAGGGTTGTTGCTAGGAAGTTCGTATCAGATGGGGCTCCCCAGAACATCTGTGAATCTAGACCCCCATTTGTGAAACTGTGACTCTTGTGAGTTAGGAATTGTCACACCAAGAACAGAATGATCTGCAGCAACCTTTTTGAGTCATTTATACTGGGCCAAAGCGAAAGGGTTTTTTCAGCCCCTTTTCTTATTGGGAATTCCCTGCAACTGCAACCACTTTAAACCATGGGAGACCCTGGAAATGTCTGCTTCTGCTTCCACTGCTCACTTTCTAGAGGCAATTATCCCAAAGCTTAGCTATTTCTGAGTTTTCCATAAAGAGTGTTAGCATCATTAATGAGTATGATGTGAACTCTGGGAAAGTGCTGGATTTTTCTTCTGTCCTGAAAGCAATGCATGTGGCACCCTTGGCACCAGTGGATAGTTAGGCAAACTCTGGGAACTGGAATACAGTCCATTCCGTCAATGGGCATGTCATGTGGGATTCCAGGTGCAGAATTACCAATGTACTTGCCCAATTTTTAGTATTCTATCATGATTTGCTGCATTTATTGAACTCCTAGGTATTGCCAACTTTGTTTGAGAGGTTCCAGAAATACAGCGGATGGTTGTTTAGTAATCTTGGCAACTTTTACATGTTAATACTCAGGGAAAATGTTATATTGATTATTACTCTCTTTTTTCCGACTGGAAATGATTCACTGTGAACAAGTGGCTGGAGAAGTCAGTACCTTCTGCAGAAGCTCATTATGAGAAAACAAATAAAATCATTAGTGGAGTCCGACCCAGATTGCTTAGCAAACTGAATAGGATTCATATTTCTAAATAGGGTCCGGTAATGTATTTGCAACAGAATCATAGAAATGTAGGGCTGGAAAAGACCTTGGGAAGTCATCAAGTCCAGCCCCTTGCACTGAGGCAGGGCCAAGTCAATCTTTGAAAGTTTCCCAGTGCTTCCATGTTGCACATTAGACAATCTTGTCATGAGGGTTTGGTTGGCCAGAGAGTTCACATTAATATGCCCACTGTTAGCTGTGCGGGGTCTCAGTTACCCAAACAGTGAACGTGGGCAGTTTGCTGTCACAAGCTACAAACCCTGCCTTTCCCCACATGACAACTGATGTACCTGCCCATGTTTCTTTCTGCGTGTGTCACCTTGATCCCCCAGTGAGTACCGTAGAGCGATAATGAAGACATTTTTATAGTACAGCTAAGTTGTCCACTAGAGAATCTGAATTTGGATGGGAAATTTGTACTAGATTTGGAAGAACCTGGTTGACAAGGAGTATTGGCTAGTGATTCACATAGGGGACCAGAACTTGTTGGTTTTCCTTCCTGGCTCGGCCTTGGACTAGCTTTGGGACCTTGGGCAAGTTGCTTCGGCCTAAATTGTGTCACAAAGACACAGCAGTGTATTGTTGTCCCACCCCAGGGCCATCTGAAGAAAGGACTGAATATTAAAGAGCCACAAGTTCCTGCCTGCCCCCCACTTCCTATAGCCTGTGTCAGCAATAAATTAGGATCCCACCTATGCTCGCGCAGTTGCCCGGACTGGTGCTTAAGCTCTACCCACTCGCTCCCAGCAGGAAAAGAGTAGTGGGTGCACAATGCCCGTTCACTCCTGCATGCCTGGACCAAAGTCCAGGTAGTCCGTTTAGGGAGGGTCTTCTCCCCATTGCATCCTGCACAGCTGCGCGGCCTGGGGCACAATATAGCCATTAACTTCTATGGGCTCTGTTTACCCATCCGTCTCCTAGAACGTACCTAACTGCAAGGATTAACTGCTGTTTCTACGGACTTTGAGATTCTCCAGTAGCCGTAACTAAGTCAGAACAAAATGTTGCTAGGCTATTTTAATATTTTCTAACTCAAGATGGTCTGGAATCGAAATCCTGGATTTGAAACCCCCCGAAGTTCAGATCTGGTTACAGTGGCAAACTTTGTGGCTTGGGCCCATCTTTTACTATCTATGGTTTTGATCATGTCTATAAGATCCAACCCTACCTACCCCATCCTGCTTTAGTCCACAGAACAAACTTATCATGCTGGTTTGCCTGCTGGCACTTGCTGCTCGATCTTACTGGAAGGAATGGGGAAAAGATTGCTCGTCTTTCTGGGTGTTATTTACTCTGCTGTATTTCTTCCTCTCTCGAGCCTGGTCATCATTAAGATTTCATTGACCAGAGTAATGTCCCAGGATGTGTGTGTGTAATTCTGTATATTTTAGCAATGCATGAATGAGGGGCTGTTTACTTCGATATCTCCCAGATGGGACAGTCACAGCAGCTATGCAGTGCTAGCGTAGGTCATGGTTACTTTCTGGAGGCTTTAGTTAGACTTTGTCGTCTCTTCTTTTCAACGAATAGTATTCACCACTATCAGTGTCAGAAACTGCCTCTGCCCCCGAAGCAGCAACATCTTACGATGAAAACCCTTCCTGAAAACCTCTCAAATGTCCATCACCTCCCACATATGGACTTGCCCCTCAGTTAATAACAGCATTCACTGAAAACACACTTTGTGTAAACACTGAAAGCAAACCACATCTGCTAGAGTCATGGCAGGTCACAGCTATCGTTTCTGGAGAAAGTACTCGAGGGAACATTCCTATACTTGGCTGTCATGTAGTCCACAGACTCTTACCATGCAAGACGCTGGCAGTGTCGAGCTGGTGGTCCCCCTTTTCTGGAGAATTTAGATGATGACAGCAATTAATTACTTCTCATCTCAAAGCCACAGTTTACAGCAAGTACATTACCTCCCCGTTTATCCAGTAGTTGGAAACAAATTCCAGATCTCTCAAACAGCCGTCCAGTTTTGAAAAGACCTAACCCCGGGGGAGGTGGAGAAACACTGGCCAGGCCATAGGGCGCAATGGCTCTCTAGCTTTGTACCCGGGAGGGGTTCAGAACTGAGCTTCATGTTTCTGGGAGTACAGGTAAAATAGGTTCAGTTAAATGGTGGTACAGGGGAAGACCTAGGAGGAAGTTATGGTTCATTGAGATTAATGCCCTCTCTCAAGTTGGGCCAGATTCTGCCACTCTTGCAGTGAGGAATACTCTACTCTGCAAGTAGTCCCATTGATTTCAGTGGGACTATTCCTGGAGTAAGTTATTACTCAGTGGGAGTAAGGATTGTCAGTCTCATCAGACTGCATTGACTTCCGGTACACATTTGCTGCACCACTCCGAGGTTTAAGTTGATGCAAGCATTCTAGTGGCATTGAAACCGAAGCATGACTGCAGCCTTTTGGACATTTGGGGCCGAACATCTTGTAAACAGGCAGATTTCAATCCACTGAAGAGCCCAAAAGCTGCAACTTCGAAGGAAGTTCTCAGTTAATTTTGCCATTCTAGTCAGTAATAATCAAAGGGTATCGTTTTTTAAAAACTCCTTTGTGTTTATTCAAACCTTTTAGGAAGTGTTCAGAATACAAAGTAGAGAGACAAGGCCGGGAAGGTAATATCGTTCATTGGACCAACTTCTGCTGGGGAGAGAGAAAGAAGCTTTCAAGTCACACGGAACGGTTCTTCAGGTCCTGTGTGGCTCGAAAGCTTGTCTCTCTCTCCAACAGAAGTTGGTCCTATACAAGTTATTACCTCATCCAGCTTGTCTCTCTAATACCTTGGGAACGACACGGCTACAACTACACTGCAGAATACAAAGTAGTGCGATATGATTTGCAGTTTTTCCATACAACTGATTAAATCCATAGGTTTGCTGGTTGGTAACAGTGAAGTTCCCAGGGGACTTTTTGTTGCTGCTCAATGGTAACCCATCTTCCTTCTCTGAGCATCTTGTTCAGTAAAATGTGGGACATCCTTTGACTTAGACACATACTTTACTTGCTGTGTGTAAATCCTGCTGACTTCACAGTGTGTAAAGTTATGCATGTGTGTAAGTCTTTGCAAAACTGGAGATTTACTGTGGAGCATTTTACTGGCCTGAGTCAAATATTACATGCCTCTAAACCACAACGTCTCCTGTTCTTAGACCCTTACTGGGATCATGGGTTGTAATATTGCATTTTTTATTTAAATTGAATAGTTCTTATCCACCATTGTCTTTTGTACTTCAGTTAGTCCAGGGTTAAATTTCTTATGTACTTGTGTATAATTATATATTTGAATACTTTCCTGTTTGTTACTCCCCAAAAATAATGATAACAAAAATCATATACTACAAAAAGAAAAGTATTGTTTCCCCTCAGCTGTTGATCTCCCTTGAAATTCTGATTTTTGGTCTCGAACTGACATGGGGAGAGGCAGGTGGGAAATTCAGGAAGAAAACTGACAATGCTTAATTTTATCAAAAAGCATTTAGCGCCTAGAAAGAACCAGCCGCTAATAAATTAGAAGAGCATGCACACATTGGAAATGTTTTGGATTCTGCTGCTGCTTTGATCTCGGTTCCAACTTTCATTCTCTCCAATCCGGAGTCCCCAAACGTGCATTTTCTGTGGAAAAAAGTGGAAAGAAATCAACGCTCCCAAATGTTCTGCTTCATCCAAGAATGTCTGGAGCAGAGCTTAACTTCTTTCTTCAGACCCTGTACCCGGTACAATAGACAGAGATAAGAGTCTGACATTTGGACTAATTTCAAAAGATGGTGGCGGTTTTATTAAGCGGGAGGAGGGAATTATTTAGGCCTTGTCCTCTCCATCTTCTGCTTATAAGGACTAACTTTCTATGTGTGGAACGTCCCTTTCACAATCTCATTTGTCAGCAACAAGACCCGTTCTGCTGGCTGGCATTGTGCTTTAACAGAGATCCCACCGTGCAAACGGTAATTCTGGTAGCTAGATTCTGCAGGGCTCCCTTTTGCAGCCAAAGTGTTGGGTTCCAAGAGGTTTGAGGAGAAGGCCTCTGGGATCAAATCTCGCATAAATGAGATCTTTTTGTTATCTATTTATTTGTACAGAAAGGAGAAAAGCGTGCTGCAGCAGCAGCAAGAAGAGCTGACATGATCTTATCACAAACCCCGCTGACTTGTAATCATGTCTAATCTGAATGCAAGGCCAGATCCAAAGCTGTTATAAATCAGAGCGACACTGATTTACACTGGCTGACAATCTGGCACGCCAAGTCTAGGTCTTACTATAAAAGCCCCTTACTGGGTTGAGACTTGACTGCCTATGAATGTTACCTAGATAGGTCTAGCTACATCATCCGTGTAGAGCCAAGACGGGCTCTCTAGTGATGGGTGGTGGGACCCCCGCTGTGGAACTCCATGCCAAGGGAGATTAGATTGACCCTGAGTTTAGCGGTGTTCAGATCAAAGAGTGAGGCTGTCTTTCTCGATAAAGCCACCTCCACAGTCATCATGACGCTTCCACACCAGAACGACCAGTTCCCCCAACCCTGTGGGAGGTGGTCAGGGAGCAGAGCAGCCTTTGGGTTTTGCTGTGCTTGGCTGCTGAATGCAGCTCAGGTGCGACAGGCACCGCCGAACTGCCGTAGATAAGTTAGATCCGCGCAGTCGTTACTGGGCTGATGGTGACCAAGCGAAGCAGCACTTTGTGCACAGCTGAGGGGACAATCAGGTCTTGGGGGATTCATCTCGGAGAGTAGGGGGATGATCATTGCCACTGGACAATTGGGAAGCCTTTATCTCTCCCTGGTCCCCTGTGAGCTTCCCGGCTATGTTGTTCTAGGTGCCTGGCTGGGAGGCAAGCACGAACTTTAAGCTGTAGCAAAAGTGCTGAATAACAATGAGACAAAACTTAGCCTGACCACTCCCCAGGCAGGCGTTTTCAATAGAGACCGGCACTGTTGCAGGTACAGCCAGGTCAGTCCCTCAGGAACGATTCCCTGCTAAGCCCTGACACCCAAGCGCACTGTTCTCTCTCCTACCTACCAGGAAGCATAATTAGAATAGATCTTAGCAGACGATAAATGCAATGGCTCAGATTGAACCCTGGGGTAACTCTCCAGCGCCCAGCAGGGTCAAGAGCCAGCGCTGATCTCGGCTTCAGCTACATTATTTTGTCATCAGAAATTATTATTCTGTATAGGAAGAAATAATCTTTCCTTGCCACGGAAGGCATAAGTGCCCTCCCATTGCCTGTCTCTCGATGCTGCCCAAGCTGGGGCATCTGAGTGTGAAGTCTGAGGGAGAGGGGCCCTGGCAGGACAGGCAGTCAGGGTGGACTCTCTGCAAAGCCTGTCCTCTCTTCAGTCCTCTTGTGCTGTACCTCCTACAAGTTAACTTGTCCCTCCCACTCCTTCCCAATGAGCAGCTTCTGGCAGGGAGCTGGGAAAGGCTGGGGATAAGTGGAAGCTTTTTTCAGAGTAAGGCTACCACTCTGGCTCGGTGCCTCAAGCGGATGGTAGGGGTAGGGTACCAGAAGCCTCTAGCACTCACATGGACTTCTACAGAGGGCTCTTTGTAGCCTGGGCTCTCAGCCTCCTACCAGGTAAGCTCCCTCCCCTCTCTACCATCTGCTGAACTCTGGAAAGCTTCTCTCAGGGCTGAAGGCACCGGCGGCAGCAGGCAGCTTTAAAAAGGGGGGGGGGAAATAGCTTTTTGCTTATGTTGGCAATCAAAGGAAAAAGAGCCGGAGAAAGCCACCGTTTAATAAGGCCGTTGGTCAGTTAGTGAAAGGTCTACAGTAAACGAGGAGGGGTAAAGGAGGGGATTTTCCCCCAGAAAGTGGAAAGGGATCAAATCTTTCGCTCGGCTCCTGAGGGATGACTGGGAATGAAGGCGAGAGAACTCTTTTCGGTAAAGCACTCTCAGCTCCTCATCTGGGTTACAGTTGCATGTGGGATTAGTTTGTATCTTTTTTTTTTTTTCCTTAAGGAGAAAATACTTTAAAACAAAAATGAAGTCTCTAAGGCTGTGCTAAGTTTGGGGTTGTACCGGCAGCTTGTCTTCAGCAGCACAAAAGGGGGCTGGGCATGGGGAAGGTGTCAGGGACTAAATAACCTCTGGGTGCTGAGATTTTAGGTGCTTGTTTCATTTTAAGATGTGAGTTTGCAGCCTTCCTTCACATATGGTTCGGTGTGTGGCTGCATAAGCCATATTGAGTTACAAGGGGAGAGGGGGAGAGTTCTGCTTATTGTTGGCCACATGCCTGTGAGTTTAAGTTCAGTTGTTACAGAAAGCGAGTCCCTGCAGTAGTCAGTTTTGCTGCAATTAGACTAGCCAGCTTTCCATGCACAGCCTACCTCAGGAGCAAAGGGGACCGTGTCTCTGCTTTGAGCTTTAGAACAAAAAGAAATCTTTCTACCAGCTAGTAAAAAGTTGCTACTGTTGCTAACTAAATTACGCACAGCAATATGATGCTAAGAGCCGCACTGGGATCTCTTGTGATACTGTAAACACTTCTAAACATCCTGAGGGAATGCGTATCTATTTTTTCTAATTGCACAATTACTTGATAATCTAAGGAAAGCTGCAAGGACGCTGCCTTTCTTTGCCTAATAGAGAACATGTGTCTATGCCTTGCACGTGGACAAAATGTTGTCCGCTTTGCACACAACTCTAAGTGAGATCTGAGAGGTTTTCACTTTGGACAGCATTCTGTGGTTACTTGCTCCATTTCGGAGATATTACTTCTTACTGTTTTTTTCAGACTACGGCAGACTTGCCTTTGAAAAGAGGTGGATCAAGTTGCTCTGACATTTGGACAATAGGCACTATACTTAAACCTGTGCTTACGTGTACTTTAAAGTCTGCAGCTTAAACTCTTTAAGGAGATCGAGTTATAGACTTGGTTTTATTTTATATTTTTAGACTCCACTTATGGAGCACTGTAAATTTTTGGATCTTTGCCTGCAGGCCACACAAATAAATTTAAACCTGGCTATTCCGTTATACGTACACTCCAGATGCCATAGTGACATCTGCTGGTGATGACAGAACTCTTGAAGTACAGACATCTGTGGTAAACAGTCTGATGTTTGTTCAAACAGGCAGCAAAAAGAATAATTGAAATAGCAAGATTTTTAACTCCCTATAAAGGGTCCAATGGTATCCTAGGTCTGGCATTCCTGTATGTCTTATCTTGCAGTCAACCCAGGTGGGGTGGGGTGTGTGGGGACAGGAAACTAATGATGGCATTTGGATCTTTTGGATGAAGGCACATTTGGTTTTCTATGCTTGATGCACAAAGACATGACCAACCTTAGAAGAATCATAGCATCATAGACTATCAGGGTTGGAAGGGACCTCAGGAGGTCATCTAGTCCAACCCTCTGCTCAAAGCAGGACCAATCCCCAACTAAATCATCCCAGCCAGGGCTTTGTCAAGCTTGACCTTAAAAACCTCTAAGGAAGGAGATTCCACCACCTCCTTAGGTAACCCATTCCAGTGCTTCACCACCCTCCTAGTGAAATAGTGTTTCCTAATATCCAACTCGACCTCCCCCACTGCAACAAGAGACCATTGCTCCTTGTTCTGTCATCTGCCACCACTGAGAACAGTCTAGATCCATCCTCTTTGGAAACCCCCCCACCCCTTTCAGGTAGTTGAAGGCTACTGTCAAATCCCCCCTCACTCTTCTCTTCTGCAGACTAAATAAGCCCAGTTCCCTCAGCCTCTCCTCGTAAGTCATCACAGCTTACATCACAGCTGTGGAGCAGTAACATAGGCTGAGCGTGAAGCTGCAGGGTGGAACCAAATCTAAGTATGTATATGTTGAAATAATCCTTTTATCCACATAGGAAGCCATCCCATGTTCACAGCTGGATATTGTGTCATGATTTATGTTAATCTAGTGTGTAAAGTGCTGTCATGTGGTGCCTTCCTACAACAGAAAGAAAGCGAGGACCTAAAAAAAGCAGCTACTGTATCAGACCTACTTTGTCTCTTTCACCTTTTAAAGTGACTGTTTTCAGGCATAATTGGTTTGTGGAAACTCAGGATATTTACACTCTAGTTATAAAGACTTTGGAAAATGCCCCGGCAGCCACTGGGGTATATCCTCTGATTTCACTGAAGTTATCGCTGGGATTGATTTGGCCTAGTACATCTCTGTATAACAGACGTTAAAACTACTTGAAGAACTTATTGTCCATATCAGTGTGTGTTCCTTTAAGTCAGTTCAGAGGTTTTCAGTGGTGGCATGTGTGTGATGTTACTATGGAGTTACTATGGTGATTAGCGAATGTTAATAAATAGTGTTGGTCCAACTATTACATACATGACCAGAAGAGTCAGGCCACTTTCTCTGTTCAGCTGACTGACACTCTTCCTGAGAACGTACCTTCCAGGGAACTCCACGCAGGATAATGTCTTGTGCACTGGCAAACAGAGTTTGGTGAACAGTGATGATCCATCAGGGACCATTACTTCATATCTGGATCTACGGAGAACTAGCCTTAGGGCATACAAACAGTGACACCCCCTTCTCAGACGGTTAGAAACAACAAATCGGGCCAGATCCTGTTCCTAATGAATTCAGTGGGACAGGGATTGGGCCCTTATTGGTTACTAACAGTGTGGGTAAAGTGCTGCACATGGGCTTAATAGAAATGGCTTCTCTAAGTACCTGCTGATATCAGCTGGCTCTGGATATGCAGCGTCAATAGTTCATGTTGTTGATCACTGACAATGCAACTTGCTGTGACATGGAGAAGTTGTGTCAATTGGCAACACTTCAATTCCAAAAATTAAAGGCCCATTTGAAGAAAGCCGAGAAGGTTTTCCCCGATTAGAGAGTTTAGAAAACACACAAAGAGTTGTCACAGTGCCGTCTCGCATGTTTGCATCTGGCTGGTTTTATCTGTATGACACATTCTGACACAGAGCGTCACTGGAACGTTAGTAAGTGGGGAAGAAGTCGGAATCTAGTAACCTTATCCAGTATGGTGGTTGGACCTGTTGATAACCTCTCTTGTTATCTTTATTTATTGCTTTTGTTATGTAGCTACTTCTAGACTTGTGTAAGTGAGGAACTAATGAAATAATAGAGCCAGGCATTTCACAAGGCTATCCCTACAGTTTTGTCCATACACTTCCATCCTCGTCTGTAACACCCCTGTTATTCCAGTCCAGGGATTCTCTAGCAACTATGCCCTGCCAGCCACAGCAAATTAAGCACTGATTTTGTAATGTACACAGATGTCCATGGGAGAATAGGATGAAGCCCCCTGACTCATCTTGCCTTGTGTCCTAAGCGGAGTTGGAAGGAAGGACATTAGGTGTGCTAGACTGGTATGTCTAGCTAGTGGACTAACACTGCACCACCCAGACCCCACGCTGATTTATTTCACTATGAAAGATTTAGTCTAACTTTATTTTTTTGTTTTCCTGGGTGGCTAGAACGCCTATTTCTAGCTGGGCAGCACATGTGTCAGGAAGACCCTGACCACACTGGCATGGGAACTGTGCGCTCTGTGACCACGTTAAAAGATTGTTGTCCTAGCGAGCTTCCAGCATGATTTTCCTGACCAGTGTGCACAGGGTTTATTATTCATCTGGAAAATGTGCTGGGGCTATTAGAAAAGTTTGCTACAGAGTAGCTAGGGGCTTGTCTCCATTGGATAACCTTATTGGGTCTGAATAAAATTATGAGGTCTGTTAGCTGATACGATACTGACCACCATTTTGTGGTTAGGACAGATCATATGCAGTATCCGCCCGTAGTGTTTTCAGCAGAGTTTAACCTGCCAGGATGGTGAACATGATTCCCTTTGGTCTACCCTGCACACAAGGTCATGGTCAGAATCATGTCATTTAACTCGAATGTTCCCAGTTGTGATCAAACACACTAAGATTATTAATGTTAAGACTTGGGGGGCTAGTCTATTATTTGGCTTGCGTAGTACAGGGAACTCACCTTCGAACCCTGATAGGCACAGATATGTAGTTGGATTGGTGTTAACTTGGATCCCAAATGCAATGGGATACCTCACATGTCCTTCCTCTGTCTCTGCTAGGACAGTAGCAGTTAATTGGAGAGCTAGAATTTGTATTTTTTTAATGACTATGTAGTCCCTGCATTATCAAGAATGATATTCTCGTGGCCCAGCATTTTAAAATAAAGCAACTTCTCTTTTGCTGCTTTTTGAAGGCCAATGAGCTGTAACTAGAAGTTGCTCTGACAGTTAATGACGTGCGGCTGCTTCCTAAAGATCTTGTGGGTAACCATGAACGTTACAGAACATGAATTTGTAATTAGAGATTTTACATTTATGCTTCTTATTACCCTGTTTTCGATCTACACCCATGTCGGCATCCACAAAGAAAACTCACTTTGTTCCCTAATGCCACATGATGGACAATGGCTTTTAGTAGTTTAGGAGTTTGTTTAGCTCTTTGCTGGCAAGATCTTGGGTGTTTTAATACTTTCAGCATTTTATTTCACTTGTAGGAGGTAATGGCTGGGTTTACTGCAAGGTGATAAATTGTAGTCATATAATCTCTATATGTCATTATCGTTATTGTTGTGGGATTCGCTGTCACTGCTCTCTAAGCTTTCTCCCAAGTTTAGGATTGAGTAGCAGTGCCTACACGTACACTTTGTTACAAGGGCTGCTGCATCTCAGAACTGGGCTTTAGTGATTGGGTAGGACCCAGAAGTGAAAAATAGTCCGTTGAGTTTCGAGTCCCAGACCAGGATGTTTGACCTCGGAATGCACCAGGCTTTGTGCACGTGTGAACTCCCCGCCTGCCACATGCACAGTCCTCGTCTCCACATCTCTGAAAGGATCGACCTTGATTCTCTGGAGCGAAGTGGGATCTAGCCCTGCTCACGTTGTTCCAATTCTCATCTTCATAAGGGTTTCCTTAGCTCCTTTTAATTTGTCAGTGTCCAGAATCCTCCAGCCCCTGAATCCTGCATCTGCTTCAACGGCAAACTTGGGGGGAATCCCTTTCCCAGGGAGAAGTGCCCAGTGGGGGTTCTGGGGGGAAGAAAACTCCACCAGGTTCCCCTCTACAAGTCATTCTCAGAGGTTCATAGAATCATAGACTATCAGGGTTGGAAGGGACCTCAGGAGGTCATCTAGTCCAACCCCCTGCTCAAAGCAGGACCAATCCCCAGACAGATTTTTACCCCAGTTCCCTAAATGGCCCCCTCAAGGATTGAACTCACAACCCTGATGTGTCTGCTAGAAGCCGACTATCCTCCCGGCATAGGAGATGGTTCAGGGGCAGGAGGGCATCCCTCCCTACTGGCTATCGCCTGCCTGCTGCAAGGCCAATAGATGCCCTGGCAGACAGAGCATGAGCTATGGTAGGGTTGAACGCAGCCCCAGGCTAGAGCAGACACTAGATCCTCTGGAGGCCTGAGCTAGGCTGTGCCCTGGCTCCTAGACCCCTACTCTTCCCCTTCTCCTTGGAGCCACACAGCATCTCCCCGCCGCACTGCTACCACGGCACCCCTCAGAGGGGTACCCCGCTGTGGGAAGAGCTGTCCAAAAAGGGCTACATTAACCCCTTCATGGTTTTACCACTACAGGGAGGACCACCGTGTATTTCTCTAGTGCTGCCCATTTCCTCTCCTTCCACCCACACATCTTCCTACCCCCGCAGAGCCCTTCCCAGGGCCAGGGCAGGCAGAGAGGGGCCACAGAAGCTGTTGATGTCCCCTCTGTGCGGATGAAATACCCAGGGAAGAGGTACTCAGCTGAGAAGCCTGATATAGGCTGCTACACTGTAGCTCCCTTCCATAACCTTTCGGTTCATTCCACATTTCCGTCACGCTCGGATTACGCAGGGAATGCTCTCCAGTTCTGCCCTGCTCCAGCTAAACAAACCTTTAAGGTGCTGCGGCCACACCGGTTTAGCTTAAGTTAATAATATAGAGCTATTATCACCGACACAGTAACCTCAAATCATTGCACCAGGCCACATTTTCAATAACATCAAACAAAACTACTCTATAGCACTGTCTAGAGACTAGTGGTGAGGTCTAGGATAGAGCCAATGTCGTAACCTGTGACAACTGCTGCAGAGCAAAGACCAGCTACTATCAATAACAAGACACAATTTGAGAGGCAAAGGCTCAAACATTAACCTTCCTTAAGAAAAATCTAGCTCGAATAGCATCCTGATTCTAGAAAACCTAGCCAAGGGGTAGCCCCGAAAACTGGCCAAATCTTACCTTCCTGGTGCGTGAGCCACTGAAAAGTGAACCGAGACGACCCGGTTTCTTTCCATTCATAGGCACAGGTAGGATGGTGCTGTGGCTAGAGTGATAGATGGGGACTTGGAAGATGTGGATTCAATTCCCTGCTCTGCTACAGACTTCCTGTGTGACCTTGGACAAGTCACTTAGTCTCTGTGCCTCAGTTTCCCATCTGCACAATGCGGATAATAGCACTTCCCCTCCACCTTAGAGGGGTTTTGTGAGAATAAATGCATTAAAAGATTGTGAGATGCTCAGATATTCTAGTAAAGAGGGTCACATAAGCACAGATATACACATTACATTTCTCCTCTCCTGTCTGTTCTCCTCTTATGAATCCTGCTCTCTGAAGCCCTCAGAGACACGGCGGGAATAGACCTAGAGAGGACAGAACCCTTTCAGTGTTGTGTGTTCCTTCAGAAGAAAGTCCCTTCTGACAGAAGATGCAAAGCTCCAGTAAGAAGAGAATGGAAATGAAGATGGGGAGAGAGATTTGTGAAGGAGAACTTTTTCTTTCGGAGAAAATGGTAGCTTTTCTTCCCAGTGTTGTTTCCCAAATGTATTTTTCTTTTGCATGCTTAGCTAACGAGTATCAAGAGTTTGTACTAAACAAAAACTCCAGTACGGACAGGAGATATTTGAGGCTTCTGGGTTTGACATCATTGCAAGCTAAGCTTGTGGGATTTGGGCACTTGTTTATGACTGTGATGTCACTTCTGACAAGAAAATAAGATGTGGTTCTTCCGATTGTTAACAGTCTCCTTGACAACCTTTCACAAGATTTGTTTTAGTAATTTAATCCAGTTTGAACAGTCTCCGATTTTTCTTTTTTGCCTTAAATGCTCTGCTCAACATCTGCGTACATTTCTGAACAGCTTTTCCTCCAATATATGACGAATTCCACTGACTTTGCCATCTAGTTTGTAAATCTTTCCTCCAAATCATTTTCTGTTTTTCGCCGCAGATTTGTCACCAGAATCTCACTAAAACTAAACATTTATATGGGACCTATGAACCTGAAAGATTCCTGTGCTATATTCACAGAGTATACCACCACTGAAATGCAGCTACCCCTGGTTTGCAGAGAAGACCCAAATGGCTCGACAGTGTAGGGAGGGAACATTTGTTGGCCTAGGGTACTAGGTCATGCCCCTTCTCTTACAAAAGTGTCGTCTGCTCTTTAGGTGCTCATCTTGCATCATTGAAGTCAATGGAATTTTTGACATCAGAGTCCCAAAAGCCATTCAGTTTCTCTGTTTGTAAACCTGTGTCTGAAAGAAACCCTCACACAGAGAAAACCACCTGGTGCTCACTTCATCTGCCTGGGGAAGATGAAGAGCTGAGCTGACCCACTCAGCCAGTGTTTGCCCCTGAGATTCTAATGAACCTTGGTGTTCCCAACCTGATGCTCCTGCCCCTAAACATCCCCTCTGGCATTTGCTCTTGTCCTGCCATTTTTAATGCCTGGGGAGTTTTCAGCTGTTATTTGTGTCCATTTTTTGAATCTGGCTTTTGTTGACCAGCCTGAGAGCAATGGGGTCCTTTGTGAACCTAATTTCTGACAGGCCTGGATGAGTTTACATTGAAAAAGGCTCCACTACTGAACGTTGAAAACTTTAGTAATTAAAACATATTCCAAAATCCCTCCGCCACCATTTCTCCTTAGCCAAAGAAAAATTAATTTTGTTAACCGAAAAAAATGCCTTGACAGTGAAACAGACGCCTGATGAAATGTAAATGACTAATCTCAGAAACAGAGGAGACTTTCTACCTACTGCCAAAGAGTCATCAGTGCCGTTGCTATGTTGTCAACAATGGTGGGTGTGGCTGGAATAAGCAGCCGATGGGATGCGAAACTTTGAGAGTCTTAGAGAAGCAAGAAATACAAATTCTCAATGAATCAACTGTATGTAGGTCTTGGAGATAAGAGCTGAAATCGTATCTGATATTATGGGACTGATTCAGCACCACTGAAATCTATGGAAGTTTTGCGTTGACTCATATGGGAACAGAAAGCAAGTTCCATAGGGTACGTCTTCACTGCAGAATTAGCGCGGGCTCTTCCTTGGGTTTTTCCCCTAACTACCCTCCTCTCCACACACAAACCCTCTCACCTGAGTGCAGGGGTGCTTTCAACCCAGGCTAGCTGGCCGGGCTGTATAGGCTAGAGTGTGGGTTCTGCGTTCACTCCGGCCAATAATCAGTGAGGAAACAGGTAAAATCTCATTAATTCCAATAGTCCTCTAATGCCTTCCCACAATTACCCCCGTGTGCCCAGAAGGACAGACACATTTTCCAACAATTCACTGGGAAGGACTCATAGCTCTTCTTACCACAGCACAGAGAACTAGAGGGTCTACCCCCAGAAGGCCTAGTGACGTGCACGGGGGAATGCAGCACCAGTGAGGAGGACACAATAACACGAGTCAGGCTTTGCTGTCTGGCCGCTCACACCTGGGCTAGGCTAACCCGGGTGCTGATCAACCGAGTTAATGCATATTGATAAATTGGATAGTCAATTGCTTGACCAAACTTTGGTTCTTTATGAAATATATTCAAGAGACCGAATAACAAGTATCAGTCAGGTTGATTGCTCTAAGCCAATAACAATATAGTATAGGAAAAAGGTTCCATGCTAGATCAGTCTCTGGGAAGCCAACGCGTGAAGCGTTGTTACATCCACCTTAGGCAGAAGTGTGCTCCCCGAGTTACACCCCTAATGCCTCCTTTTTACACCCTGCCTGTTTACAAGTGAAACTAGACTGAACCAGTCAGCTCTTTGCCTTGTTTTTCTGGTGTCATGGTGTACCCCTTATCTCTTTGTTCTGAACACATGCATTTCAGGCACCAGAGGGCGTGAAGGCACCTCCTAGGTTTGTACTAGGGTAGGACAATCATGTGGCTTGCCCTCTTCCTTTGGGGCATTTCAGTACAGGCCTGTGAGAGTAATTCCCTTTCTGTTGCTATGGTAAAACAGCTTCCCTGTTTGCTCAAGCCAAAACTTACTTCAATGAATGCAAGGGGTGATGGGATACTTAGCATAAGTGAGCAGGGTGATATAAAATTCATTGGCCAATTTAAGCTATATAGCTGCTATATTATTTTTGACAGACTATGTCTATATGCTAGCCAGCACACAGTAGTCAGTATTCTGACATGAAGACCTACCCTAAATCTCTCCCTAGCACTTTTCACATGAGTGTGAAGTTGAACCCAGTGACCCTGATCCAATATTTCCTCTGCTGGGTAGCACGCGCTCTGCAGCTGGGGAACTGCCATTCACCCCAGAAGTAGGCGCAGTTCAGTGGCCTGGGGCTTGGAATGCCTTTGGGGTGAAAGGGGCTTGTAGAGGAGCAGACTCACCCCTGCGGCGCCTCCTGCTGGTGACTTCCAGGAATTAGCTCTTCCAGCATCCTGGAGCGCCCTCTGCAGGCCTGTGGTCCACCTGTCCTCTGGCCCCCCGTGTCCCTCCCAGACCCCAGTGCCCTTTTACCTGGGGTGCTGCCCCCTGGCAGTACTCCCATAGTTATGGGTCTCCCCCTCCCAGGAGAACCCCCACCCACTATCCCCACTTCGCCTCAGTCTTAGCTACTGCCCAGTCTCCATCTAGCCCCCGTTCACTAGGGCAGACTGCAGTATCAGCCACTCATCACAGGCAAAGGGGTTCGGACCTGCTGCCTCTGCCTACCCATGGGCTGCCCCCTGAAACCCAGTACCTAATAGGCCTTACCAGGCCTGCAGCCTGGGGCTTTCCTAGGCCGGAGCTCCCTGGCTCCCTTGGCCTTTCCCCAGCCCTGCTCCACTCTAGGCACTTAGTTGAGCTCCCTGCAGCCAGGCCCTTCTCTTTCTGAACACCGAGAGAGACTAAGTCCTTGCTCCTGGCTCCCAGCCTTTATAGGGCCAGCTGGGCCTGATTGGGGCGTGGCCCCACCTGAGCCTGCTTCCTCCCAATCAGCCCAGGCGTTTTGCCCTTCCACAGCCCTGCTACAGGGCTGTTTTAAACCCTTCAGGGCAGGAGCGGGTAACCACCCCGCTACAGGGCTGTATAAAGATAAAATAGTATTTTCTCCTGTGATGGTGAAACAAGGAGATGGCATACAGTCCTCTAGTAAGTATTGCTCTGATTGTTTTTGAACATGGTCAGGATATGGGGCTAGAACATGGATAAGGCTTTCCAAGGCCTAATGGAAAAGAATTAACTCCTCCCTGTGTTAAATTTTGTACTGAATATTGCTCCAACCTAGCATCACTTTACAGTAAAACAGATTTTATACAATCTCTTTTTCTCTGAGATCCTGCCAAGACTGTCTTGCTCTGACAAAGACCAGATACCATCTTAGGCTCTCTTTCATTTTTGGTAAGGATGTTATAGGGGTACCAATTATATATGGCACAGTTACCAGCTAATCAAAACACTCATTCTAATTTCTTCCTTCAGCCCCATTCACCAACTACTGTCAAGGCAATTAACAATCACAAGGACTTTTTCTGGTTTCCTAACTTCAATGTATCATCAAGAACATCAAGTATCAGAGGGGTAGCCGTATTAGTCTGAATCTGTAAAAAGCAACAGAGGGTCCTGTGGCACCTTTAAGACTAACAGAAGTATTGGGAGCATAAGCTTTCGTGGGTCAGAACCTCACTTCTTCAGATGCAAGTCATCTGAAGAAGTGAGATTCTGACCCACGAAAGCTTATGCTCCCAATACTTTTGTTAGTCTTAAAGGTGCCACAGGACCCTCTGTTCCTTTCATCAAGAACATGTTCTGGCTACAGATGTGCTAGGCTGTGATTGTGTGATGGGGTGTTTACCCCCCTCCCCCCAGGTTGTTAATGAGTTATTATGGGCCTGAGAGGTAACCCAGTGGCTTGGGCCAGACCTAATTAGAGATAAAGCACAGCTGGGGGGAGAGCTAGTGCATTTCTTTTTCTCCCACCCCAAATAAAGAGCTGTTAAAAGGAGAAGACCTCAAAGGGGGGGGAAGTTTGGTGTTTGCACTCTCTGGGCAGTAGCTTGGAAGCAGGTGGGTGGGCTGGCTGGTTTCCTTCTCCTGGGGTGAGCTGGAAGCCTGACTGGAGATGGGGTCTGAGGCGCTGTAGCCTGCCTGAATCCCTTAGCAAAGAGAGGAGTGTGCCAGCCCCTGAGCTGTAGGGTTGATTGCAGCACAGAAGCCTGTGGTTAGAGAGGAGCCCAATCTAGAGCGGCAGGGGCTTGTCTGTTCTGAGGTGCCTGCCAGCTGAAGGTTTGGCTGTTTTGATGCTTCTGTTGGGTTTTGGTAAAGGATTCTGTGGCCCGGGAAGCAGCGGTCTGGTTGGAGGGCCAGGACTCTCCTGTGGCTGGAGTAGGCCAAAGGACAGTGGGTGGGCACTGAGGCAAAGGAATTTCATTGCTACATCTAGGTATAGGCTAGAGCTGTTGTGGTGGCCACCTTGCTTCAGACTCTTTGACAACTATTGAGAAAACGATTTCCAATCCTAGTGTAACAAGGGCAAAAAACAGGTCTTCTCAGAGCATGGGAGAGGCGGAGAGATCCACCTTTCATGCAAAGCCTGGGCTCTGGCTGAGCAGGGCGTGGTGCAGGGCCAGAAAGGGGAGGTGTGTTATGCTATCTTTGGGCTCACCCAGAGGGCCAGCTTGCCCCGGGGAGTAAGTTAGTGGCCTCAGGCTGGTCTAACTTACAGAGACTTGCACGTGCTTCCAAGGGGCCATTGCAGAAGCCTGGGAGCCCCAAATTGCAACATGTTGTGACCCCAGCCACTCCCCTGCTAGCACTCCCTGGCATGACCCTCAAACCAAGCACAGAGCTGGCTGGTCCGCTCTACAGCACCAGGGATCTCCCACCCCAGGAAAATCCAGGCAGCAGGTGTGAAATTCAGAGGAAAGGGCTTCACACACTTGCGATTCCCGCTAGGAAATAGCATTGGCAGGGACATCTCAGACTTGCCCTCTATGTTTAGTGTAATAATATCCATGCTTTAAGGACAGCCTGGCCACTCGGTGTATTGCTTTGTCTGCCACTTGACTTGTAGGAAGATTCTTCCTCATGCTGGGTCCACCCTGAATTTAGAAAAAGTCCCTCCATTGCAGACCCTGCTGCAACTCTGGTGTTGTCTTACGGGTGAGGTGAAAATACAGAAGCCCATGCCGCCTCTTCTGGCTTCCTGACATCAGGGCCCTGAATATAGTTTGATTTTTAAGACTAATTACAGAAGCAGAGGCTCATACTTCATGGGATGAGCGTGGGTTAGTGTTCATGTCACACAGAGCTGGTCTTGCAAGTTTCATCAGTGTGGCCAAGTCTTGTGGATTTTTACCATGAGCTTTCCAATATTTTAGGCTTTTCATAACCTCCAGATCCTGGAGTCTAGGGATTACGTGAGAATCTCAGCTTTCATGTTAAAAAAAAAAAAAAGTAATTTTTGAGCCTTCAGGGGTGTGGAGGAAAGCTTGAAAATGTGACCCTTAAAAGCTCAAACATCAGAACACCAATAAAAAGAACCCCACATTCATTATTTTAATCTTATGATTCTGGGGAGGCTGACTCATGATTTGTGAATGCATGGGGCTGGCAATGTGTCTCACACAGGATTTTCCAAGAGATCATTTGCAATGTGAGGTTTTTTTTCCCAGCACTAGTAGTAAAATGTAACCAAATTGCATCAGTTTCCAAGTCGGTCTCCCTGATTAAAATTTTTGCCAGTCTTTTGGGGGGCTGGCTGGATCCTGCCCATTTCTTTGACTGGGGAGGCAGCCAAGCCAGAGCACATTTTTTTACAGTTTGCACATGTGTGTTAAATTGCCCATTTTACACTTCTCCCTAATAGGTTTGATTTATACACTTTACTGCTTAATGAAGCATTAATGCTATTTTTTTTCTAAATTGCCTTTTATGAATAGTCCCAATGGATTACCTTTCTACTGCCACATTTCTCGTGATGATTGGGACCAGGCTAGGGCCATATATTAGGTCTGTATGGGTATGTCTACACTGGAATAAAAGACCTGCGGCGGGGCCAGGTCAGCTGACTTGCGCTTGCGGTGCTAAAAATTACTGTGTAGCTGTTTGGGCTCAGGCTGGAGCCTGGGCTTTGGGACCCCTTTCCCTCATGGGATCCCAGAGCCTGGGCTCCAGCCCAAGGCCAAATGTCTACACTGCAGGTCAACAGCTCCATAGCTCGAGCCCTGTGAGCCCGAGTCAACTGCCACGAGCCAGCTGCGGGTGTTTAATTGTTTTATTGACTTACCTTATGTGCTAAGGATTTTGTCTTTAGTTGTTCTTTGGAATAACAAAGCAACTGTGTAAGAGCATTCTCCTACAGGTGGATAGCCAGGGACAGATTTTGTCCCCAATGGTCTGCAAGGTTAAAGGTCCATACCTGCAGATACAATTGTATGGTTAAGTCCTAAAGCAAGGCAGGATGGTGCTGCAATCTTCTTATGTTATAAAAAAAATAAAATTGGGAAAAGTAGAAAACCAAGGGCCCAGCATTGCAGTCTTCAAAAGACAAAACTCCCATCTCTGTACACTGAGACCTTTATCTATGTAAGTTTTGCTGGTGTAAAACTAGAGACACTCTGTTGAAACTCAAGCATCGAACCTATGCAAAGGCAGAAGGGAGCTCAACTGTGTGTTACATCCCATCTAGCACGTCCTCTGTTGACTACAAAAATACAATAACCTAGGTAACTAATCTTCTTGAGAACGCAGTTTAGTTACTGACACACATGCATGTGGAGGTGGATCTTGCTAATTTTGCGTGTTTGAAACTAGGGATGGCTGAAAATTTTCCATCTAAACTGTTTGTCAGTTTACAATTTCGAGTTTTCATGAAAAATATTGAAATGTGTTTGGCTGAAAATTCTTGAGTTTTGGTGTTTAGAAGAAAAGCTGACATTTTTCCTGTGGCGAACAACTCCATTTTCCAACCAGCTCTCATTTAAACCTCGTCTGTTAATATTGGGCCTGATTCTCCACAATCTAACACGGGTGTCAATCTTCAGTAACTCCCACTGAAGCCAACGGATTTACACCGATATAAGCCAGCAAAAGGAAAACGAGCCATTAACTGAGACTCTTAAAGCAGCCAAGGAGATTTGGTTGCCCCATTGCCATTAAAATACCCCCGGCGGCTTTGAAAATCTCAATCCTTGCTTCTGTTACTTTTTGACAGAGTTTTCAGTTCTACATACAGGAGCCGATTCTTCTCTTATTTACACCTCTGTGGATCAGGAGTAACTGCACTCTGCACTGAAGACAGTGAAGTTACACCAATGTAAATGGATCGGAGTCAGGCCTGCTGTGCTAGATGTTCTGTCTTGTTTTTTCTTCATGATACCTTTTCATTATATTGCGGTTGGTAATGTTGCCCGGATTCCACCCAGCAGGTATTGGATAAGTTGCAGCAGTTTTTCGTTAAACTGGATATTGTTTTTAGCATTAAAAAAGATCAGTCTAGCCACACAATTTTGGATACAATCTCCATGTCTCATCTTCTGTGCTGTCTAGAATTTCTTCTAACAGGTTTTAAAGGGTCTTACCTCAGTTTTCTTTGGCTAGACTCAGGAGTTTCTCTGCTCATGAAGTCAGTGTTGCAGATCAGTTACTATGGTTACAAAGAAGTAGATTTACGCCTAACATTCTTACCTGCAAAAACACTTTTCCATCCTGCATTTTCATCAGAGAAACTCCAATCTCAACCTCTTGATGAGCCCTTGTTTTCCATAAAAAAGACTGGTCCCCCAGAACCTGCTGTTGCCAAGTGGTCACCTTTAAAGTGGTCATTTGCCAACCATGACCACAACATAGACTATGAGACACTGCAGCTATTTTCTGCCCTACGGGGGACAGAAATGCTGTGGTATTCTAGATATCTCACTGGAGTAATGTTCACTTCTTTTGATTGTCCCCCCGAGGCATTCTGTTCCTATTCCGTTCTCTGATCATATGCATCTAATGTAAAGAGATGCGGGGTCTCTTTTCAGGTGTTGGGGAGCCTACAGCACCTACAGGCATTTGATGTGAGACGTCTTTCAACAATAAAGCGTTCCGCAAAGGAACACATTTCAAAATGACAGCATTAGGATGGACATCAAAGTGGGTGATTATGATGTTGCACTCCATATGATTTTATGAAAATATGCTCATGAGTGTGAATATAATGTAACTGGAATATGCTGCATGCAAAAGGTCTCTTATCATTACAAAGCTTATAATCTACTGAGTGTGGTCATCCTATTTGTATAAATGTATCACTCCTGTATTTGAAACTAGAAATATAAAATATAACTCTGAAGGCCTATTGTAGTTATGCAAAGTGTGGGCCATTAATGGTGGTTTGGAATCTTGATGGCTCCCATCAACCAGAACAATTGACTGTGGATGGCTCTGTTTACTTGTAGGTCTTCCTGTGAGTCAGGCTGGGAGGAATGAAGGCTTGGAGTCTTGCAGTGGCATGTGATCATGTCACCTGAACTGGAATCCATCTTTAACCTGGTGCTTTTCCATTTAGAAGGAGGGGTGGGAACCCAGAGAGGGACAAAGGATTCCCACCTTGTACAAAGCTATATAAGGGGGTGGAACAGAACAAAGGGGGCTGCAATCATGAGAAATCCCCTAGCTACCACCTGAGCTGGAACAAGGGCTGTACCAGGGGAAAGGATTGTGCCCAGACTAGGAAGGTGTCCAGTCTGTGATAGAAGCTTATTGAAACATCTGAGGGTGAGATTTTATCTGTAATCAGTTTTCTTACTGTATTAGGTTTAGACTTGTGTGTTTTATTTTATTTTATTTTATTTTATTTTATTTTGCTTGGTAATTCACTTTGTTCTGTCTGTTACTACTTGGAACCGCTTAAATCCTACTTTTTGTATTAATAAAATCACTTTTTACTTATTAATTAACCCAGAGTATGTATTAATACCTGGAGGGGGGCAGCTGTGCATATGTCCCTATCAGTGTTATAGAGGGCGAACAATTTATGAGTTTACCCTGTATAAGCTTTATACAGGGTAAAACGGATTTATTTGAGGTTTGGACCCCATTGGGAACTGGGCATCTGGGTGTTGGAGAAAGGAACACTTCTTAAGCTGTTTTCAGTTAAGCCTGCAGCTTTTGGGCGACGTTGCCCAGACCTGGGTCTGGGTTTGTAGCAGGCTAGTGTGTCTGGCTCAAACAGGCAAGGTTCTGGAGTCCCAAGCTGGCAGGGAAAACGGGTTAGAAGTAATCTCAGCACATCAGTTGGCAGCTCCCAAGGGGTTTCTGTGATCCAACGCGTCACAGTGATGTGGCTCACAAATTCCAGGAACCATGACTTTGCTGGTTTGAAGACCTAGGAAGGATGAAAAGGAACGTGGTAAAGATAGCACAGCAGGAGAGGGTGGTAGGAAAATAGAGGAAGCAATAGATGGATTGTATCAAAGAAGGTGGTAAGCAGGTGGACTTTAGTGCCTCGGACAGATAAAGATGACAGACGCTTGGGATAGGGGGAAGAAGAAGTAAAGAGATCCATGGTGAGGATTATATTTTAAACAAAATCTCCTCTAGGAAGTGAGCAGTATGTGTACATGTAGGAGGTTGACACTGTGTTCAGACACAACTCAGGGTGTATATGCCTTTGAATAACGTTGAGTGTCATCCATATCTGGAAGATGCCCCAACCCCATACCTCCAGACTAATGCTGCTAACAGCCTCGCATAGGCATTGAATGAGAGAGGACAAGATGAGAGTTGTCTCTAGGAAGAACAACAATTGCTAAGCACAAGACTTTGGGTCTTGACAAGAAATAGGAATGAGTCCATTTGTGAGCAGCCCTGGCCAATTCTCCCAATATCTACAGACAGGTCAGCGGCATCTTATGATTTGATTATCGTAGGCAACAAATAGCTCTAATTATATTAGCATGGATACTTGACTTTTTCATCCATTACTAGAAGGTCATCAGCCCTCCCTAGTCATGCAGTCTATTTACCCAACTCCATACCTTGCCTGACAAAGGGTCAAGAGGATCTGAGAGAATACTGAGGAAAATTGTCTGGGCAGAGATAGTCTTTTCCTCTAAAGGGCCGGTTAGAGTGTCAGTCGAGTTTCATGAGCATAGGTAGAGCCAGCAGCTTGCCCTCCTAATGGGTGGTGTTGCCAATCTGCATTAACTCTGGGCCAGCCCCTTCTCCCTTGCCTTCCTCAGGCTGAATGTAAATCTGGAGCACACGCGGTGGCCCAAAGTTTCCCCAAAACCTCGAGAAACCCAGAGAATACTACTGGCCAAAACTCAAATAGAGCTGATGTCCCTCCAAAGTTATTGCCCTACCTCCAAGGACATAGACAGGTTAATCTGAATCTTCTCAGGGAGAGGAACTCAAATGAGCTAATAAGGCGACATTGCCACTACTAACCAACCTGTCCATTGTTTGAAACAAATCTATTGATTGAGATTTGTTGGAGACAAGAAACTGCTCTTGCAGTATTATCCAATCAGGTTTCGGTGATCCATGCAAAGGTGGGGCTTCAACTTCAAACAGTGGCAACCCTGCGGACCAATGACGTTGGTATACTCAGCATAAGCAATTGATCCTTGACGTTCCAGCCTCCTGAGAGAGATGCACAGGCGAAACCTATAGAACTGACTTCAAACATTTCAAACTTGGCTCGTATTTCTTTTATTCTTTTGGCAAGCATCATCGCCCTTCTGGTCTGCCCGCCTGCAGAACCCAAAAGTGAACAGGGAGAGGAGAGGACGGATTTGATCTGATTTTGTCACATGTTGTGCACAGTTGTTAATGTTTTCCCCGTAGCACCTCCTCTGTGGGTGTGTCGTGGAAAGAATCACCCACGCAGTGATTTTAGTTCACAGACTCAGAGCCTGAGGCCAGTTTATTGACATACAAACCAGTGCGCACTGGGGTGAGGTCCGAAGACCAACACCCCGAGCCCCACACGCAGGCGGGCTTTTATTTCATTAAACCACAAGCAAGGTACAAACAATACGTCATGAGTTAAGAAATTGGGGACGAATCACAGGCTAGGCATGGGGTGAACACGAGCTCAGGGGCAAATCACAAGCCGGGGATGGGGTGAGCACGAGCTGATCACGAGCTAAGAAGTTGGGGTTGGGGTCAGTCCTCCCTCCTCCCCTCGCCTACTTTCTCAACTTCCGAGAGGTGGGTGTAGAGGGATGCTTGGTGGTTTCCACAGAGTTGGTGCTTGGCCCTAGTTTGGGTACATTTCTTAAGACTTGGTACATGTCATTTTCCGGGGGATTTTGGCGACAGGCTAAGGGGGGGGCTTTTCAGGAGATGCTTAAAGGGGAACTATTATAGGTATAGTTGGAATTGGAGAATTTGCAGATAGCTACAACTGCAAGAGTGATTAGCTCTTTGCAAAAGCAATTTCTTAATGTATTTCATAAACTTGCGGTTAATATATTCTGTGTTTCTTTCCTTCCTCTCTTTCCCTCCTCTGTGACTACTTTTGTCTGGGTTTTGGCAGAGAATTGATTTGAGCAGTATTGTTCAGGTTTTTAGGCCTTCTCTACTCTGCACAAAGGTCACCATCATGACAGCCTTTTGTTGGAGGTGTTTTGGGGCCTGTAGGCCCAGAACTTTGGCTATCGGAAAGGAGGCCCCCCTGTTCTGTTCCTCCACAGGTGTGTCCCTGGGAAATGCACGCTGGCTTAGAGTTCTTAGGGAAGCTTCCTGGGAACAACTGACTATGATCAGAAAGTCCATCTGCCAGTTAAGCATTTATCTTATTAAAAAAAAAACACCCCATACTTTGTTGTAGTTAAACATTGCTGATGATAATATGTCTTTACAAATGATAAAACCAAGATTTTTTTTTTTTAAACAGACTTTAGATTCCTGGGGGGAAAATAATAATGGATGCACTCAGCTACGAGAGAGTCAGGAAATGTCAGGAATTAGTTTTACCTTCCATTTTTATAAATCTTTGCATACTCCATTATGGATTTACACAGCAAAGAAATAGCTATTTACATTTATATCTGTGCCTGGCCCCAAATTTCTGGATGATAAGAAATGCCTCTTAGGTTAGCAGTGCGAGCCAGAAATATATTATTCATGCTTTCTCTACCGAAGAAAACACTGTGGATACCATAGTACAGCACAAATAAAAACCAGACTCCTTCATTTCATTTAGAGCAATTACAATTCTTGAACTAGATCAAGATGTATTTCATCATTCTTTTTCACAGTCTGGATACTGTGAGAGAGAGAGAAATCTTCACATCCCATTGGCAGTCTGTTTCCTTTCTATTTACATTCCAGCTCTCTTTTGAGCTCATCTGCAGCAACAAAATACGTCCCTAAAGAAACCCCTATAGCACACAAAGCATTTAGTGTTTTGGTTTATTTTAGTGACCACAAAATACCACCCATACAAAAATGCGTGTGCTGCCATTTTTTGATCTTGCCTTTCTTAGACAGTCAAAGTTCTGATGGTGAATTCGGTTATCATTGCAAGCTAACCATTTTTATTCTTTTTGGTTGAGTTCGTCCCACCAGGTTTGTATCATAGCAGTTCTTTGCGATGTTAACACTGAGTTAGATGGGGACTTGGACCAAATGCTTATGCAGGGGAATAAGGGGGAGGAAGAAATTATCTTACACCTGGGTTGGCTACTTGGCTCTTGGAGCAAAGGAGAAGAAGGGCATTGTGTACCTGCTTACCACCTCTCCCTGCGTGGGTGACTGAGATGTAGGACAGGAGGGGCAAGGAAGGGCTGGACCCTTAGTTATCTCCCAGTGTCTGAGCCACTTCAAGGACTAGTACAGGCAGGGCCGGCTCCAGGCACCAGCTGAACAAGCTGGTGCTTGGGGTGGTAGATTGTTCGAGGCGGCATTCTGCCCAATCCTAAGGCGGCACGGCCGCTTTTTTTTTTTTTGTTCCGCTCCGGCTGCCCTGTAGGGGGCGGTGGCGCGGAGGACTGGAGCGCCCTGCAGGGCAGTCCTCTTCCTTCCCTCCCCGCCGACCGGAGCGGAGCCCTTGCGGCAGGCGGCGGCGCAGTGGGAGGGGCCGCGTGGCAGTGCCCCTGCTGTAGCCCTGGCCGCGCCCTCCCCTTCCCAGCCAGTCCCCCTGCACCCGCGCTCCGGCCGCGCCA
>NW_020664418.1:48801204-48892457 GCF_002925995.2 Terrapene triunguis | reverse complement strand
CCCCCCCCCCCCCCCCCCCCCCCCCCCCCCCCCCCCGGGTTTTTTTTTTTTTTTTTTGCTTTGCCGTTCTGGCCGCCCCGTTTTTTTGTTTTTGTTTTTTTGCTTGGGGCAGCCAAAAAGCCAGAGCCGGCCCTGAGTACAGGCCATCAGCAGTGCCGACACCCTAATTCTTCCCCAGAGCAAGGTGAAAGAAGGGAGGGAACTGAGCCTCTGGGGGGTGTCTCTGAAGCACAGTGTCTTCTGGAGTGATGCATTTTTCACACCGTCCCTTGCTCAGGGCTGTACCTAAAGGCACAGCTAATGCTATAAGCCAGGGGTCGGCAACCTTTCAGAAGTGGTGTGCCGAGTCTTCATTTATGCACTCTGATTTAAGGTTTCCCGTGCCAGTCATACATTTTAACGTTTTTAGATGGTCTCTTTCTATACGTCTATAATATATAACGAAACTATTGTTGTATAAAAAGTAAATAAGGTTTTAAAATGTTTAAGAAGTTTCATTTAAAATTAAATTAAAATGCAGAGCCCCCCCGGACCGGTGGCCAGGACCCGGGCAGTGTGAGTGCCACTGAAAATCAGCTCGCGTGCTGCCTTTGGCACGTGTGCCATAGGTTGCCTACCCCTGCTATTAGCAAAAATGCACTTCAAGCTGAGACTGGTCTGAGGTGCAAAGCCGGGCTGGGCATGGAGATCCGATCTGGTCCTGAACTTCTCCAAACTCTGCTGATGGTCACAGAGGAGGGGTTTGGATTCTGGACCAGCTGTATTGCAGAAGGGGACCTCTTAGTGAAGACAGCAGATTCAATGCAGATTTAAGCATATATTTCATAGGCAGGCTTTTTAAACAAATGTCTGAGCCTTAAAGATCACACGTTTCAGTGCTTCCAGTCTCCATGTCAGAGCATCCTTCCACCTGGGAGAGATCCCGCTTTAGAGTCCATCAAGACTGTTCCCTACTCAGCTGGAGAGCTCGCTAAACATTGGCTTCCTTTCCCCCTGGAGCTAGAACAGCCTCTGCTCCCAGAGCAAGACTAAATTCAGCCTATGGCAGAGCATCAAACCATCACTAAACCTTCTGGAAGGATTGTCTAGGGGAGAGAGCACTAGTTTGGGATTCAGGAGGTGACAGCTCAGTGCCTGGCTCAACCACAAACTATTTATTTGGCCTTGGGCAACTCACTTAATCCATCCCGTCTCTGTTCCCCAGCTGTGAAATGGGGCTAGTACATCTCTACTTGACAGGGGTGCTGTGAGGATAATGACTTTGTGGCATTCAGACATTATCATAATGAGTGCCATATAAACTCCCGGATAGGAATCCAATCTGTCAGAATAGTGACCCAGCTTTCAGAGGGAGGTGGTTGAGAGGTGCAAGTGTGCAAGGAGGATGTTCAAAGATCTTTCTTTTGTTGCTCCTAATCCCTGTCCTGTCAGCTGTGGTTTTCCAAGGGGACTTGCTCTTGCATTGCCGAGGATAAACATGTGATTGTCTCTCTCCTATCTTTGCTTAGCGGCTGCCTCTGCAGCTAAGGAATTCCTTACAATGATTTCAGCACCCAGACAGGTTAAACCTCTGTGCAGGCCCCAGATGGGCTGGAGAGCGGAAACAGGCGTCTTCCTTCAGACTTCTGCAGCTGTGACCTCTACACCCTAAACAACGGGTTTTAAAAATAGTTCAGATCCAGCAGTCTATTGACACGGCACCCTGCTGGGGAGCCAGGGTCCAGGCTTGAACTTGGGCCCTGGCTCCGAACGAAGGCTCAGCCCGTGCCTTTGCCCTTCTGCATCAAAGGAGTTTACTGGTAACAGGGGAGCTGAGCTGTAAAAGCTCTGGCAATGCAAAGCACCCTCCTCTTTCGCTAACTTCAGAGGGAGCTAATGTGCTCAGAATCTCCCAGGATCGGACTCTGCGAGCTACGGATGTGTGATCAGGGAGATGCTGATGGTCTCAGTAAGCTGTAGGAGAATAGAAGGAGCAGATCCCCTGTAATCAGTGTGGGGAAGGGCAGGGGAATTCCATGTCATAATTATTGGGCTACAGAACATTCCTGCTGGGGCGGGGGATGGGGCGGCAGAACAGGACCATGTTAGGCAGAAATAACGCTCAGCAGATGGATAAATGAAGTGCAATGCCTGGGGGTAAAGTCTCCGTCCCAATATCACCTCACTCCCAATATCCAGTGCTCCCCTGTGGGTCAACAGCCTGGCACACCCAAGGCAAGTCCCCACAGCAGCCAGCAGAGAGCTGGGAGTCTGGGGAAGCCCTAAAATGGAGGCAAGGCGAACAGCTGAAAAAATGAGTTGGTAGCTGTGTGCTGCACAGGTGGTATCATAAGATTAAAAAACCTGGAAGCAGTTTTCCTGGCTGGTTTCTTCACTCCTAAGAAGAAACAGAAGGCACAGGCTCACAATGGATCTACCTGAGAATGAGATTTTTCCTTTCAAACAGTGTAAGGAGTAACATGCCTGAATTGTATCTATTCTTAATTCCGTGCGTTGGGTAAGAATTAGATTTCACGGTGCTTTACACTGGAGGTCAGTGTCGTTAGGGGAAGATCTCCTCCTCCCTACCCGGGACCTGAACTGATTAGATCTTTTTTTCCCCCCATCTCAGGATTCTGTGACACCTTCAATATTGACACCAAAAGGCCCCGAATCATACCAGGCTCTAAAGAAGCGTACTTTGGCTACACGGTGCAGCAGCATGAAATCGCTGGGAAGAAATGGTAAGTGAGCGCCTCTTATCCCTGTGGTCTAGCAAGTGGAAGGGTGTCATTCTCTTAAAGCCAATCTATGCAAAACGCTGTATGGTCACGCCATCTCGCTAAAGGCGTTGTCTCAGAGAAGGCAGCGTTGTGGCTTTCTGTTCTGAGAGCGACTACGAGGCAAATTCTGCTCTCCCTTACGCTGGTGTAAATCTTTGACCTTCCCTAGTGCCTTCCATCTGGGAACTCCAAGTGTGATTCACATGAGAGGTTCTGTCAGAGAGAGAGTTTGTTTCCCTTCCATAGAAGCTGATGGGTGTCGAGTTTCCAGGTCCTGCTGTTGCCTGTCATTTGTACATGGCTGGTTCCATTCCCATGAACATTACCTTCGATCTTCAGGTGGGTTCACACCTCCGGGGGTTCTCTTTGAGTTTCAGTCTGGGACTCAGAGAAAAACTCAAAGCAAAACAGCCTGGCTTTTGGTCCGAACCGTTAAGTTTTACCTGGTTTCCACCCAAATGCACAAGATAGGCCAGGTTACTTTGGGTTGGGTATGAAAGATGAAACTTGGGTGAATTTTTATCTGGCTTTAGGTTTCATGGTGAAAAGTTTCACTCCTAGCCAAGGCTGGAAAACATGAGGACAGCCTAGGATAATATGATTCACCAGATGTTAGAGACATCACTTAGTGCACTTCTGGAAGGTACTCAGATATTACAGCGATGAGGGTGGTATGAGAACCTATGCTTCATTAACACAGAGTTAAGGTTGCCCAGTGGTGCCTAGCGCTCTTCCAGAGTCCGTAAATCTCTGAAAACCCGGATATGAAGAATTTATGGTACAGGCCTCCTCCATTTCCCCCTGCCCCTAATCCCCCAACTCCCTCTACTATGTCCCCCTCATTCCTCCCACCGCTCTCCTACCATCTCCCTTAATCCCCTTCCCTACCACTCCTTATTTATCCCCCTCCCCTCGCCACAGCCTGAAGCCCCCTCTCCCTTCCCCTCCCAAACGCCACACCGCTGTACAGCTCCAGCACCCCAACACATTCTCCCTCAGTGCCCCTCCATATTCCTTTGGTTTGCACCAAACAGTTATAAGACTCTGAACATGTTCGGAGCAGCTCATGTTGGCAGGGGGTGGGTGTCTATGTACTAAGTCACAGGGGACTTGCTTTCCTTTGATCGCACTGTCCTATTGTTCAGGAAAGAGGATGACATTATCCTAACTGCTTACTAGAGTTTTTCACCTTACCTGTATTGAAGTTAATGTTAATTTCCTTGACAATACTTCTAAAGGAAAGTCTGAGTCTGTGTGTGGATTTTAAACTATTGCTCTTATCGTATGTCACCTTGAGCCACCCGGATACCGTGACAACAGACTGCCTGGACACTCTTGTTTCAACAGAGCCCTAATCTTGCTGCGTGCGCATTTCACTTTGGCACTTGCCAACCCGGAGTTACACCCCTTACCCTTAGTCACCTTTTCAATCAACCAGAAAGGGGCTGGGCACTAGCTGAGATAAGACCCAAGCAACCGAGATCAGTTTGGGGAGGATTGGAGCCATCGTTTGTGCTTTAGGTGTATGCGAAAAATCAATCAATCAATAAAAGAGATGATGATTTTGTAAAAGGCTGGGTTGGGGTTGGGAGGGGGAGGGCTGTATCTTAACAGCCTTGTTCAAATGGCACCAAATCAGACCCCTGACACGATCTGGCACCACCATGAGGCACAGCACATTTCAAGACCATCCTCGTCAGCATGTGAATTTTAGAGCATTTATAATAGCCCGCATCCAAACAGAAAATGACTCTCAACCTTAACTAAAGCAGTGCTGGTGCTATTCTAGAGACTAAACCAGACCACACCGCTTATTGTCCGGCTGCTTTCTGGGACTTGTTGCCCAGCTATGCTCGGTGCTCCCAGACGCTGCTCTCTCTGTCACGTTGTGAAGGTGCCCACACCCCAGGCGGTAACAGTTGATGTGTGCGAACGAGCTGGGGCAGCCTGCGGTTTGTGCAGAAAGTTTGCAGGGTGCAATGGGGAGGGGTCTAATGACTAGAGCAAGATCTGAGGCTTTGCATCTAAATGCTCAGTCTTTGCTATGTGTGAGGGTGGCTTTGTGCACGCTTTCCCCATGTTAATGTTGGGCTTTGCTGTCTCAGTCTGGGAGGATTGCTCTGATTATTAAGATATGCGTGAAAACCCACCAGATGAAAAGTCCTTCCCGTGGCCCCCAGATCGTCCGCTAACCCGGGGGAATTGTCTGTCTAGTCTCTTTAGAGGCACACATTCTCCCTTACAGTGTGGCCTCACATGACGTAGAGTTGGTGGAGTGGCTTTTAGGCCTCCCCCACTGCTGTTCTCATGTTCTGCCATTCCTTCACTCTGCTGCAATATGCCTCAGTGGCTTCTTTTACTTGAGTTAATGAGAGGTTCTGATTTAACCTTGGATTCCCCAGCTTTTGTCATCACAGCCTTAACATATTTAGATGCAGTTTCTTTTCTGTTTAATTTAAGGTTAGTGATCTGCCCAGACAGGCTGTCCTGTGGTGAATGACGAGTCTCTGGCTGGATTTATGCCCTGATTGCCCTAAAGCCAAAGGGATGGTGTGTTTTTCCCAAATCGTACCATATACTGCTTTAGTTAGAGACGACTGCTGGGGGCCGGAGACTTGTTAGAAACAGCAAAGGGTGACTCCATGGGCACAAGAGACCAGCCGTAGTAGTACAGTGGTGGATCAGAGCTCCGGGGTGCTGCTCGTGACTCCAGAACTCCTCGCTGTGATTCTTCTGAGATCGTTGCAGTTATATAAAGCATTGGTGTTTCCACTCTCTGGCCTCTGGTTTTCCTCACCCTACAGGAGGGGACTGGATTCAGAGAACGTAGATTGACATTCCTGTGAGAGCCGGCAATAAGGGACTGGTTTGAAAGGCGAATGGTGGCACTATTATGCGTTCACTGTTGCCAATTGAAAAGGAAAGTTTAGGTATTTAAAAGTGCCCTTTAAAACTCTTGGCTGAGACTTTCAAAACTGGGTGCCTGTATTTAAGACTGAGGTGTTTTCCTACTGCTTACATGGGACCACCAATATGCCCCAAATTATAGTTGGCTCTAGGCTTAAATTTTCAAAAATGACTCATGTTTTTTGTGTGTGTGCGCCCGACTTGAAACTCCTTATGGGGTGTGGCTTTCAGAGGGTGGGAGCACAGCACTTCCTGAAAACCAGGCCCCTTTGAGGCATCTCAACCTGGGCAAAACCACTTTTGCAAATGTGGGCACCCACGTCAGCGGCCTGATGTTCAGAAGTGCCCCCAGCTCCCCTTGACATTGACTGGATTGCTGGGTGTTGAGCCCCTCTGACGATGAGAGTCCACGTTCTTTCCATGACGCCGGTTGGCCTGTCTTCCTCCTCCTTTGGGTCACTTTATCTATTTTGGAAAGACAGAAGAAATCCTCTTACATCCTGGTATCAATGTGTGGAGACCTGTGGTTTCCATCTGAGGTGGGTAGCAGATACTTCTATTGCAGGATTTTGGTGGCTGGTGGTCCAAGTACCACGTTTAAACAGCTCATCCGCTGCATCCGTCTGCCAGCAAAGCCAGTGCAAACAAATGAACAAAGAAATGAGAGTTGCCAGCTATTTCTGTTTACTAAGAATTAATGTTTCACTCGTCGGCTTGGTCCACGCTGGGGCGGGGGATCGATCTAGGAAACGCAACTTCAGCTACGAGAATAGCGTAGCTGAAGTCGACGTTTCCTAGATCGAAATAAGTTTACTTACTGCGGGTCCACGCGGTGCAGGCAAGCTCCCCCGTCGACAGCGCTTCCTCCTCTCGGCGAGCAGGAGTTCCACAGTTGATGGGGGAGCGCTTCTGGGATCGATTTATCACGTCCAGAAGAGACGTGATAAATCGATCACAGAAGATCGATCTCTACCCGCCGAATCAGGCGGATAGTGTGGACCTAGCCGTCAAATTCCTTGTGGTTCAGGGAACAACGATGCAGCTGAAGAACCTGCTAAATCAACACCAACTGTTATTCAGCATGTGTATTAATCATACATTTTAAAATTAAACATGTGGGGAAAGAATAAACTGCATTCCCCAAATGCCACTCAATTGGGGATTTCAGTGCCATTTGCAATTGTTTGGATTATTTCTTCCCCTCTAGGAGCAACCAGTAATACTTCTCCTTGTTAAACAAGAAAGAGTGGATACTTGTGTCCACACACAGATCTCTTCATTTGGATATAAATGTTGGTATTTGCCTCCAAGGTGGTCTTTCCCAAAAACTTTGGGGAACAAAAGACCCTCTGCAGGCATGCTCACGGAAAAGCCAATAAAATGAGGAGCAAGCATGAAATAATTCCCTGACTATTCATCTTGCTCGGGTAGAGGAATAGGCAGGAATTGGCCATGTTAGGCCTGGTCTACACTACGACTTTAATTCGGATTTAGCTGCGTTAATCCGAATTAATCCTTAACCCGTCCACACAACGGAGCCAGTTACTTCGAATTAAAGGGCGCTTAAAATCGATTTCTGTACTCCACCCCGACGAGCGGAGTAGCACCAAAATCGATTTTGTAAATTCGAATTAGGGGTAGTGTGGCCGCACACCACCGAATTAATGTGGTTAAAATTAATGGGGTAGTGTGGCCGCACACCACCGAATTAATGTGGTTAAAAACCGAATTAATGTGCTTAGTGTGGCCGCGCACAATCGAATTTATACAATCTGTTTCCCAAATTCGAATTATCTAAATTCGAATTAATCTCGTAGTGTAGACGTACCCTTAGTCACATTTTCTGTGCCCAGCACCTTCCAGTAGAACTTTAGTTCAACATGGGAATAGCACCTTTTCTGTCATGATTCAAAATGCCACCAGCATTTACATGTGCATTAGATCATACAGCCTTGAATTAGGCTTGCATCAGAATTTCCTGATGATTGGAGTGTCCAAAATCCAAATCTTTCTCCTCGTGCCAATCTCTAATATAGTCAAAGCTGAGTATGAATCACAGTGCATGGTATATTTATCCCATCTGATCTCCTGCTGTAGGTGAGCCAGCAATTCTAATAAAACTTACAACCATAATCAATCTCTGGCAGGCTAAAGCAGTCATTTCTGCCTGCTAATGCAGTATCTCTCTGGCAATGTTGATCTTTAATCATGATTAAAGTCTTCAATCCTGGTTTACATCCACATGATACACTGCTAGCAATTGCAACTCTGGCTGCTCCTGATTGCAGCACTCAGTCACTGTTGAGTGTACCACTAACACCTTTGCAACAGAGACAGCAGGCGCTTTTGTATATAAAACGGATAGACATCTGGTTTGCAATGGCCTGAAGTAAGATACTTATGTGTTGGAGTTTCTCTCTACCATTTGTTGGTCAACGAGCCTAAGTCGTGGCAACCGCTTTGTGGGGTACGTGGCGGGTGAGAGCTAGGATGAAGTATCTGTTTTCTAAAAGAACAGGAGTATTTGTGGCACCTTAGAGACTAACAAATTTATTTGAGCATAAGCTTTCGTGGGCGAAAACCCACTTCATCGGCTGCATGCAGTGGAAAATACAGTAGAAAGATATATATACACAGAGGACATGAAAAAATGGGTGTTGCCATACTAACTATAACGAGAGTAATAAATTAAGATGGGCTATTATCAGCAGGAGGAAAAAAATCGTTTGTAGTGATAATCAGGATGGCCCATTTCCAACCGTTGACAAGAAGGTGTGAGTAACAGTAGGGGAGAAAAATAATTAGCATGCGGAAATAGGTTTTACTTTGTGTAATGACCCATCCACTCCCAGTCTTTATTCAAGCCTAATTTAATGGTGTGCAGTTTGCAAATTAGTTCCAATTCTGCCGTTTCTCGTTGGAGTCTGTTTTTGAAGTTTTTTTGTTGGAGTATTGCGACTTTGAGGTCTGTAATTGAGTGACCAGGGAGGTTGAAGTGTTCTCTGACTGGTTTTTGAATGTTTTAATTCTTGACGTCTGATTTGTGTCCATTTATTCTTTTGCGTAGAGAAAATGTATCAAGTTTGTCCTTGCTGGAGAGAGTCACAATTTTTCTAGATTCCTAGATTTTATTTTAAGGCCAGAAGGAAGCACTGTGATCTTCTAGTCCGACCTCCTGTCTAACACAGGCCACAAAACGTCACTCCCTAACTTCTGTCTGAGCCAGCTAGAGTGTATCATTTTAGAAGACTGTCCAGTCTCTATTTAAAGACTTCAAGGGATGGAGAATCCACCGTATCCCTTGGTACGTCCTTGGACCGTTTGCCCAGCCGAGTCACTCCACCAGGCTCCTGTCCTCACCCCAAAGGTGTAACCAGCTAAACTGCAGGTGGGGCCAGGGCCCTGCCTCTTGCCGGGCACCTAGCAGAGGCCCGGGGCTGAGTGTAGACCAGGTTTATCTGTTCCAGGCTTAAGTGCTACTGGTTGGCATATTCTCTCCAGTGCCCCAAGGCCTGTATTTGCCCTGAACAGATGGAATTCATCAGCAGGTGCTACATCTGTTTTCCTGTTCTCTCTCCCATCCTGTCAGCCTCCAAAGGGCAGGGTTTGGCCCATGGTGTTTATCTGTCTGAAGGAGCTAGGGGCTATTTGGTGAAAAAGGTTCAATGTGCGATATAGAAGCAGCCTCTCGTGATTTCGCTTTGCTTCTAAAGCGAACGGCAACGACTAGAGGATTGCAACGTGATTCACGCCGGTGTATGTCTTTAAACCACTGGGAGACTGCAGCTGGCACAGAACACAGCTGCTCGCTTCCTGAGCAGAACATTGCATTGAGAGCACATGAGGCCGGTGTTCTGGGATCTGCACTGGCACCTTCTTGGGGTCTTTGGGTGGACTTGAAGGTATTGGTTACGACCTGGGACTGGCTTACCTGAAGGATTGCCTCCCTCCCTGTGGTGAGCAGGGGCATGCAAGCCGGATCCCCTGATATAAAAGAGAAGGGGCAGCTGGCAGGGTGTTCTCTGTGAGGGCTCTGGGACTTGCCCCTCTCCCCCAGTCCAAAACTGCCTGAAGTTAGTGACTGAGCTCAATACAAAAAACACCTATTTGAGAGGGTTTTTTGGGAAGGGCTGAGGGCCTACGTCCTGGATGATGAAGGGGGTAGATAGCTGGCTGAGTTCCTGTGGCATCTATGAATTTACTGCTACTGAGGTTGAATTTAAGGGCCAGATTCTCATATTGGTGTATGACACCCCCCCCCACTTGCATGCATGCACTGAGCATGTGCACTTGGGGATTTGAGAGCCAAAATTAGGCACAGCCAAAAGGATGTGCACACTTTTCTGTATTCCCACTTACAATCAGAACCTAAACTAACAGCAGACTTCATTTTTAAGGAGGTATCATCCCAGCCTCCTGTTTTGCAGGTGCAATTTTTGCACCCACAGTTGACTGTAGGTGAAAATGATGTATTGCAGTATCGACTTGCCTGAGGTGGCAGCCAATCAGGTAGCTAGCTAGTGTTGTCATGTGTTGTTAATAAGGAATTATTAATCTTCTCGTTTGCAGAAACTGCTTCCTATTTGAAGACTTCATTAGCTAATTTTAGCACTCAGTCAAGTTTTGCAGTCTGTTATCCCACAGTAAAGTCCTTTGGCAACTGGGTGGTAGAACAATTCTGCTAAGTAGCTGGCTCAAATCAAGCCTCCATTGATGGTGACCAGAAGTCATTGCCATCTGATGGCTTTGTGTGAAATGAGCTGTGTATCTTAGTTCATTTCCTAGAGAGCAGGGATCACATCACAAAATCGGGGCAACTGCCACAAAATTGGCATCCTTAGTTGTAGCCAAGGCAGAGAAGTCAAGACCCTTGCATGGAAGAAGAAAGATCCTGTGACCCCAGGGCATGATTGAGGCATATAGGCAAGTTGGCTTGGCAGGGGTGGGGGGGGTCTCCATTTTCCAGGGCTGCTCATCTGACCTCTTTCACAAGCACTGCCTTCTCACTTATAGACACCTGCTGTGGGATAATAGATGAAATACTGGATTTGCGAGGACCTGATCCCAAACCCATAGCAGTCAATGGCAGTCTTTGCACTGATGTCTGTGATCTTTGATTTAGGCCGTAGTAGATGTTTGGTTTCTGCAAAGAGTTTTCTGATGGGTTGATTCTGAGCTCAGGAAATTCTGTTTGAAGCTGCAGATCTCAGAATTAGATAAGGAAGAGGAAATAAGATGCTTTTCCTTTAGCTTCCTTCCCCCTTTTGCTTTGGACACGATCCTTTTTTGAAAATCCTCACTTTGATCTTAAAAGTACATGCCACCCGTAGAGAACTGTACTGTGACAGAAGGCAAAGGGCATGCAAGTGTGTGGACATCCAGATGTTAATTAGATACATAGCATATTGCTCCAAGCTGATGTGCCAAACTGCTCCTCAAGCAATGTTCCTCATCAGGCTGTACACGGGAAAGACTACAACGACTGCTGGAAAAATCCAACAGGGGTGGCAACACTGTGGTTCTACAGTGCAAATGATTTAACTTTAAAATCTCTTCTACAAGGGAGACCCTGCTGTATTGGGAAGAAAAAAGGGTATTTTAGCAGAACCGGCCTACTGTCCTGTTCCTCTCCGGCCTACTGTCCTGTTCCTCTCCGGCCTACTGTCTTGTTCAGATATTAAGAAGCTTGAAAGAGGAATCCCTTCTTCAAGAAAAGTTAGGCTCTTTCTCCACCAGGCGCTCCACTTCTCCCCTTGGATGCATGACCCTCGTGTCACATTCTATCTCATGAAGTCAGTTGTGCCTAAGTTATTTACGCACTGCACTGAGCCTACGGCTGTATTTTGTAATCTTTCCACCAATGGCCACCCTCTCATGATACAAGAAAAGTTCCCGGCTTCAGAGCTCCTACTCGCCCAGGGGGTATTTATGATGATTAAATGTCCAGTTCCAGGTAACCTGCCCCTGTCTTTGCAAACTTAGCGTCGACTATGCAATAAATAACAGCCTCACTCTTGCAGTTGCTTAGCCGGGTTCATAGAGTATAGAGCGCTTCTCTCAGCTCTCTCATTCTCTGGCAGAGGCTGGATCCAGCTCTTTGTTCACACGGACAAAATGAAGCAATTTACACTCATTTCAGCAGCCATTTTGTCTCAAGGTTTTACTTATCAAAAAGCTCCAGTCTTTGACCTGATGGGGCTGAGAAGTATGGTAAGAAATGAGCCATTAGTTGCTTAAAGTCTCAGACCTGTAAGTGAAAGACTGGTTGTTTGCTGATTGTAAGGACAGATTTCCCCCCACCCCCAACCCTCGAGGTTTTTATCCTTGATCTCTCTTTGTGAAATAGAAGGTCTGTGACATTCCCCAGGGTGAATTCCTGCGTCCCCTTGGCTCTCCAGCCTGGAAAGCCTTTAACACTGCTTTGCTAGTGAACATCAACCCTGCAGAGTCACTCCCAGCTGAGTACATGAATGCTATGCCCAGCCATCCATGAATAGATACAGGGTGACACCCGCATATCCCACAGTCCCAGCCTTGCCCCCCAGAAATGTGCATCTTGTACGGTTCATTAGCCCACTGGATGGTACAAACTCATAATTTTAGTCTGTCGTTCCAACAAAGGGTAATAAATACACCAGCCTTTTTGACCTGAGTAGAGATTTCCCAAACACTTCAATCAAACACACTGGTTTAAATAAAACAGTAAAACAAGTTTATTAACTAGAGAAAGATAGATAAATGTTAAGTGATTTACAAGTGATAAAGCATAAAATTCAGAGTTGGTTACAAAAGGAATAAAAAGATAAACATGCAAGCTAATTCCTAAATTTACCACGGCTAATAAATTTAAAAGCAAATAGGTTTCTCTCACCCCAAAACTTACAGCAATCTGTACTGGCTGCAAAAACCTGCAGGCCAGGAACACTCCCCCCCAGTTCAATGATGCACCATTTGTCTTTCAAGCAATCTTGCTGCCGTGAGTAGAGATGGGGAGGAGAGGTGATGAGGAGGTTGCTGTCTCTCCTTTTTATAACCTCTTCCTCTCTTTGAGGATTACTCCCTGCCCACCGGGGTGTAGGCAAAACAGTTCCCTGTGAACATGAGATTCAAAACGTCTTTCAGGTGAATTGCAAATTTCTTTGTTTACAGTCTCCCCTGCTGGCAAATGGTTGCTTCAGCAGTTAATAGTTTTCTAACACCTGTGGTCAGTTCTTTGCTGTCTCTGAGGAGCTAGTCTAGGAGCATTACCCAGAATTGTAACATATTTCAGTAACAAACATATAGTAAAATCTCATAGCTTTACACACAGTGTTGTTACACACTTTTAAACAGGACAATTGTGTTCAGCAGATTGAGTTTTCAAATGATACCTCACAAGGCATACTTTATGCAAAATATATCGTAAATGTACAAAAGTGGTGAACATGTGGTACAGGGTGTCACAAGGTCCTTGTAGACTGATAGAGAATGTTTCCTTGCTTTTTTTTTTCAGTATAAGGGCATATCAAGTGGTGTCCCATGGGGGTCAGCTCTGGGTCCAGTTCTGTTCAACATATTTGTCAACGATTTAGATAATGACAGAGAGAGAGAGAGAGAGAGAGAGTAAAGTTTGTGGACAATACCAAACTGGGAGGGCTTGCTAGTGCTTTGGAGGATAGGATTAAAATTCAAAATGATCTGGACAAACTGGGAAAATGGTCCTATCCTGAGAGTTTAAGAACAATTTTTCTCCCTCCTCCTTGTAACAACCTTTTGTGTACTTGAAAACTGTTATGTCCCTTCTCTGTCTTCTCTTCTCCAGACTAAACAAACCAATTTTTTCAATCTTCCCTCATAGGTCATGTTTTCTAGACCTTTAATCATTTTTGTTACTCTCCTCTGGACTTTCTCCAATTTGTCCACATCTTCCCTGAAATGTGACACCCAGAACTGGACACAATACTCCAGTTGAGGCCTAATTAGCCTGGAGTAGAGCGGAAGAATTACGTCTTGCTTACAATACTCCTGTTAATACATCCCAGAATGATGGTTGCTTTTTTTGCAACAGTGTTACACTGCTGACTCATATTTAGCTTGTGATCCACTATGACCCCCAGATCCCTTTCCGCAGTGCTCCTTCCTAGGCAGTCATTTCCCATTTTGTATGTGTGCAACTGATTGTTCCTTCCTAAGTGGAGTACTTTGCATTTGTCCTTATTGAATTTCATCCTATTTACTTCAGACAAGAAGCAATGGGCTTAAATTGCAGCAAGGTCGGTTTAGGTTGGACATTAGGAAAAACTTCCTGTCAGGGTGGTTAAGCACTGGAATAAATTGCCCACGGGGGTTGTGGTATCTCCATCATTGAGGATTTTTAAGAGCAGGTTTGACAAACACCTGTCAGGGATGGTCTAGATAATACTTAGTCCTGCCATGAGTGCAGGGGACTGGACTAGATGACCTCTCAATGTCCCTTCCAGTCCTCTGATTCTATGATAACCGTTTTATAGCCATTAATAACTCATGATTTTTAGGGCTTGACCCAATGCCCATTGAAGTCAGTGGAAAGACTACCATTCACTTTGTCTCACAGGCAGCATTGGTCTAGTGGACGGAGAATCCGAATGGGAGTTAGATCTCCTGTGTTCTACACCTGGCTGGTTCACTGTGTCACCTTGAGCATGTGAAATAATGTAACATTACGAAATAACATTTCTCGTCTGTAAACTAGGGATGATGATGTCTACATCACACTCCAAGTACCTGCCGCCCAGGGGTAATAGGTATATACATCACTTACCTCCTTCACATTTCTATTCCATAGAGCTTAATGTACATGCTTGTCACCATGGTATCTGACTGCCATCTACTAGTGCTGTAAGCAAGGTGACTGACATCTGTCACATGTGGTTTGTTCTCTCATCCTCTCCCCAGAGGGAGAAGCATGTGCCATGGAGTGTCTTGTTTGTTTTTAAAATATACCTGTGTCTGTGTGTGTTAGAGAAGGCCAGGGGACAGAAATGCGTTTTGCACTTGGAGCAGAAGGAGGTGAGGTGTAGGATGATCCTTAGCTCCTGGGGGTCTTGGACTGATGTCAGCCAACTGGGACCAGGACAGTCTAGTCTAGTGGCCGGAGCAGGTGTCAGGCCTAGTGCTTGGCATTGGTAGTCAGAGCGAAAGGTCAAACTGAAGGTCAGGAACTGGAGTGAGCAGGATAGGAGGCAAGGAGGGGTACCAGGCATAGGCAGCAGGCACAGTGGAGGGCATGAGCCCTGAGCATCCACCAAACTGCTGTTGCTGGCCCCTGCAGCCAATCAGGAGGCATGGCCAACTGGGCTACCTGTTGCAGGCCACCTGTGCCGCTGAGGCTGCCTGGAGATTAGTCCAGCTGCGGACCCCGAGTCCTGACCTCCCACCCCTGAGAAAGTTTGGTTTCTTAGCACTTGTCTCCAGTTCAGTACGGATCTAGAACGTTGGTTGTAGTTAATTATGTACTTATGAGGTTCTTGATGAATTAATAAACTGCTGATTGGTTATGAATAACCAAAAGTGTCCTGATGTGAGAAATACTGTCTAAAGCAAATGTAGACCTGGAAAGAACCTCGCACTAAAATGAGTAAGATAGGGCTCCCTGGACTCGATAAATGTTATCCGGTGTTGGCTACAATACTTACCAAACTGGCAAATGTAGTTGGTTAGATTTCAGCTTTAAAATCTAACTGGGACTGTGGCAAAGTCATTAAATGGACCCCTATTCAGGCTTACATAATGGTTATGTGATTCCTCCACACTTACCCAGACATGCCAAACCCACACACACAAAAATGCAGAAATTGGGTTTGTTTGTCTTAATTGACTTGTGAGTTGCTTGTTGGCTAGTTTTTGGCTTGTAGATTGTCGCTTCTTTTTTTTTGTTCAGCTCCCGGCAAGCAGGGGCAAGGGTGGGGGGGAAGCAGGGACAAGGGGGGGGCAAACAGGGGCAAGGGGGGGAGAGAGTCAGGGGTGCACAAGCAGGCCCACCACAGTCCCAGACTGTACGCCGGGCAGATCTAGTCACATAGAGTGTTGGAGTTCTTAAGGATTGGCTTGTTTTGAAATAGGATTAGCTTGATTTTTGGCTTACTTTGAAAGTCAGGGTGCTTATTTACCGCGTGGAAGTTGGCAACTGTGCACTTACCTATCTTTCAGGGGTGATAGTTACCTGCCTCACACCTCATTTCGTTACTTCCCAGCAGTGTGCGGGTGACCGGGGCACTCTGGAGGTATAAAGTGTCATATACTGCCAATTGAAATGTAATTTTACTTATGCTTCCAGGCCATCACCTATAGCGTCATGAAGGAATTTTCACCCCATGTATCTGATGGTTCAGTAAGGCTACTCCATGTTCCTCAAGCCAACATCCAATTTATACTTCTTTCCATGTCTTTGCATGAATATAAATGGATATCCTGAGGCAAAATAGGCTAAGGTATTTTTATAAAAAAAAAACAAAAACCCACCATGAGTCACTCTGGTTAAAATATAAATCACTGACCAAACAAAATGGCCATAGTATAAAACCGACAGACATACACTGTAGAGGAACCCTATTATGTGATTGCTAATAATGGTGTAGGACCTCAACTGGCAGGAGGCAGATGAAATGGAAATGATGAAATGAAACCACAGCTTGCTGGCGAGGTGGAAACCAGACGTTTGTTCCTGAACAACAGCCTCCAAAAGGTTCCATGAGATCTGATGAAAGGCAAAGGGGTGCCAGGAAACAAAACGACAACCTCAGAAATGCAAGACTATCTAGGAGCAATTGCTATAACAACACTCCAAAAACTTTGCTGCCAAATACCAAATGTGGAATCCGAGTCCTTTGGCACCGAACGCTAGTTTCTAAATATTTGAATGCTGCTTTTGGCCAGTTAGATGACTTTTAGGAGAATTTTAAATGTTATTATATACATAGATGTGTATGCACATTTATATATATACCTATGGGTGTGTTTGTGTTAATATATACTATGTATATTTTTGGTCAGGACTGTTTTATTAGGGCAGTGAGCCTGATATTACACACTTTTTGGGTTCTAACCATAACCCCCCAGAATAGAAAGTTTGAGAGGAAAGGCTCCAGAATACTAAATTCAGGGGGAAGAAGGGAGGGTATTTGATTTGTAATACTCTAAAAGATGGCCACTATGTGGGATCAAGCTTCTCTGTTCATTGTCCTCCCAGACCAGCGAGTTAATGGCAGGCGTTTCCTCTTCAAAGCTTGGCTCCTTTTAAAAAAAAACTCCATATATTTCCATTGAGCGTGTGAATGAATAAATAGCAGTCAGCTATCAACACCAATAGAATCATGTCATATAATTTTGCACAGTAGCAATGGCTGAGCTACCACAACACTGTGGAAAGCTCCAGCATGTGGCTGTGCTTATGCTCGGTGGTGCTGGATCAACGGAAATACCCAGCAATGGGCCACAGCGGGCCCTCACTGACACCTAGGAATCGCCGCCGAAGTCATTGGGGGTGCCTGGGTGTAGCGGAGGGCAGAATACAGCTCCATATGGTTTTTGCACTTGGTATAAAGTCGGTTTGTATAGTTTTCAGTTGAATGAAGCAGAATTTCGTTAGCAAGTTATTGTTGAGGACGCGTATAACTATGAGATCCTCACGGTGTGCGTAGGATTGGTGGTGGTCCATTCCCTGGAGGTGACTTGCACCTCACGGGGCAGGTCCTCTGCTAGTGTGAGTCACTGTAGCTTCAGATGGCGAAGCTGACTCCTGTGACCGCTCATGGGAGCGAAGGGTGCGGAAAAGTCCCATCACTAGGCATGGATGCACCTGCTTGGATAAAGTAAGAAGCGCATACCTCCCCTGCCCCAACACACACACACACAGACGCACCTTTCCCCCCACACACACACACAACACACATGGAGAGACACACCTCTCCCCACCCCCTCCAAGCACACACGGAGATGCATACCTCTCCCCACACACGTCCGTCCCCCCCAGCACACATGAAAACACACACCTCCCCAGATGCACACACTCACGAGTGCACACACACAGAGATGCACATCTCCGTACCCCCCTAGGCGCGCACACAGTTTTGAGTCAAATACAAACTCAGCTTTTTTGAGTTTCAGAAAAAAAGTTCTTAAAGGCCCGCCTTGAAGGGAAAGAAAAGGGGGGGATTCTTGTTAAGCCGCAGCTCTGGTCTGTAGCTAAGGGGTGCATGGTGAAGTGTGAGGGCCAGAATCTCTTGTTGAACATCATTGTCCTCAATGGAAGGACACCTGATTTACGCAAGCAGGAATCTGGTCCGGCAGGTGAAGTTTACTCTTGGGGCGAACCCACACACGAGCTAGACACCACTTCAGCTCATTGGTGCTGGAACTGGAGGTGCTGGGGGTGCTACTGCTCCCCCTGGCTTGAAGTGGTTTCCATCATACACAGGGGTTACAGTTTGCTTCAGTGGCTCTCAGCCCCCCGCCCCCACTGTACAAATTGTTTCAGCTCCCCTGCTTCAACCCCCCTTTCCATCCTGTTCTAAAGGCCTAAGCAGGAGTCTTCATTGTGGGTTGAACCAAATCCTAATGTGTTTTGAAATTTTCAGTGAATCAGAAAGTAAAAAATAAAATGATTGCGGGTCGAAGGAAATGTTTTGTGGATGCCAAAAAAAACCACTTGTTTTTATTTCAAGCCTTTGTTTACATTTACCCCCAGGGTGCAGCCTGGGACTGTGGGACCACTGTGCCCCCTTACCTCTCTCCAGCCTGGGCCGTCTCTCACAAAGCCTTGCTAGTGACCAGCAGCAAACCCCTCCAGGCGCTGTGATCACTCAGCACAACTGCATGTGGAGCCCCACACCCAGCTAGATTGCATGAATGCTCCCAGAGCCACTCACGAATCACACAGAGAAAGCACCAGAGCCAACTTCCCCAGCTCCCAGCACTGAACCCCAGGAATATACCGTCGTGCACTGCTCAAGATGGGCAGTGCAGATTTATTAATGGTCAGGGGGTAGCTGTGTTAGTCTGGATCTGTAAAAAGCAACAGAGAGTCCTGTGGCACCTTATAGACTAACAGATGTATTGGACCATAAGCTTTCGTGGGTGAATACCCACTTCGTCAGACGCATGCGTATTCACCCATGAAAACTTATGCTCCAATACATTTGTTAGACTATAAGGTGCCACAGGACTCTTTGTTGCATTTATTAATTGGTTCACCACTTCATCAATGGAAAGTGGACATACACCAGCCTTTGCAAAACCTGAGCAGATTTGCCACACACTTCATACAAACTCACTGGTAAAGATAAACAGTAAAACAAACGTATTGACTATAAAAGATAGATTTTAAGTGAAATTAAGAGAGAGGCAAAAAGTCAGAATTAATTACCAAAAGAAATAAAATATAAGCACGCAGTCCAAACTCTCAACCCTATTAGACTGGGCAACATCTAGATTAGGCAGTTTTTCTCACCCCACTGGATATTGCAGTCCTTAGTATACAGGATTGGCCCAGGTTTAAGGAACAATCTCCTCTGTTGGAGTCTTGTCTTCTTCTCAGGGTCTCAGCATAGTGGGGGGGGGGGGGGGAAAGGCCCAGCATGTGGCCATTCTGTCTGTTTTATACCCTCCGTCCACGTGCTTGGAAAACACATGTGCATTGCTGAGTCCCCAGGCAAGGTTGAGCGATTCCCCTGGTGTGGCCTCATGCAGGTGAGTCGTTGCATTGTAGCTCCCTTGCTGGACAATGGTTGTTGATGGGTTGTTTAACACCCCACCCGGGCGTTGGTTACTTTCCTTGTTGTTGCCTCTGGGGAGCGAATACCTGGCTGATTCCCCAATTTACAGCATGTTTTAGTGACCACCGTACAACACAATCTCATAACTTCATATGCATTAATGATACACATATGGACAGAGAAATGACTTTCAGCAGGTCATAACCTTTTCCCCGATACCTTACAAGTCATGCTTTATATGTAAGATCACAATCCTATGAAAATGAGGAATATGGGGCTTCCAGGACGCTCCCCCCAGGTACAGAATGTCACACACGTTCCTTGTTCTCCATGCAGAGGAGGCCCCGGAGATGCGCTGCTCAACCGCCCGGTGCCAGGGCTCACCGTCCATCATCTTCTCTGTGCGCTCCTCCCAAGTCTTCCTTTCACAGGGGTGTGTTGTCAACGCTGAGCAAAGGATTAAAAAGTTCTTCCCCCCCCAAAAAAACTTCACTAGAGGCTTTGCTGTCAGATGTTTCAAATTAACCCGTTTGACTTTTATGGCTCCTCTCGGGAAATGACATCTCCTAGCAATTGTGGTGTAGGCTCTGAAAAGAAAAGCAGCCGTTCAGCCAGACAGGTTAGACGGTGAAGGGCTTTCGCATCAAATGTGTTTTTTTAATTTAAGGCGAGCCAGGGTTGATTCGATTACCATTGCTTTGTCGAGCTGCTTCATGCCTCAGGCCAAGGGAATGCTAGACAGAACTTTCCGCTTCCAAACATATTTCTAGTCAAAACTGAAAGACAGGTGTCTCTCCCATCCCCCCACACACTGGTGTTTAAACCAGAAGCGTGTATTTTAGGTACTCTACACTGAATGGCAAGCTAGTAAATTAATTGGTGTTGAGGGTTTGCTGTTGTCGGCTTTACGCCATCCATCCTTCCCCCAAGTGTAGGAGGGTGCTTCAAAGTGTGCTGCCTTCCATCCAGCAAAGCAGCCCCTCGGGGACTTTCCTCCCTGGTGAAATTGAGCGCAGGCCTTAAAGAAGCTGAAGTTACACCAGGGCCGGCTCCAGGCACCAGCTAAGGAAGCTGGTGCTTGGGGCGGCCAATTCAAAGGGGCGGCACTCCGTCCAGTATTGGGGCGGCACGTCCAGGTCTTCGGCGGCGGGTCCCTCATTCCCTGTCTTCCTCTTTGAGCTGCCGCCGAAGTGCTGCCGAAGAGGAGGAGAGGGAGTGAAGGACCCGCCGCCGAATTGCCGCTGAAGGAGTGGCACGGTTGAGCTGCCGCCGAAGTGCGGCAGAAAAGCTGGAGCCGGCCCTGAGTTACACCAGGGGTCAGTTCAGCCTTACATCAACTCCAGGATCAGGGCAGGGGGAAGTGTCTTAAATCTACCTTCCCCTCTACCCCAGGTCCTGTGCTGAGCAGGCAGGCCCTGGGTGTTTCACCCTAGGGTGCAAACTTCACGCATGGTGATAGTGATGGATGTCTTTATGTCTGCAGCTTCCTAAGTAAACTGGACTGATGTGGGAGGCTCCTCTGCCTTAGATGGCTCCAGCTTTCCAGTTGCAGAACAGCTAGCTCCCTTTGACAATGTATTGCAACAACGCTGCACATCATCGGCTAGCGAGCTCTTGTTCCAGTGCTGTTTTGGTGCGTTGTAGAGGATGACACGTTTATATTCCCATTGGTAAATGTCAGTAATTGTTGATTTTTCCCTCTTCCCAAAAGTCAACAATTTCCTCCCACTTCTTTTTAATCAAAATGGGCAGAAACAGGCCGTTCAAAACCTCTCCATTGCACTTGTGGCAAATTGGTGCCATATTTTGCTGTCCTTTCGAGCTGGCACGCAATAGGAAATTATTATGCAATATTCTGATTATGAATTATATTTGGGGCTTCTAAAGCCATATTTAATCTTGACTTATAGAGTCATGTAACTTTTGCAAGCATAGCAAGGAGCGTCTGGCTAACATTTTTCACTAGTGCAAAAACAAATTTTTGATAAAATGTTGGGGCTGGGAGAGTGGATTAGAGACCCCGGGCAATAAGCCTCAATATCCATAAAGAAAACAAAATCAAATCCTAACCATCCCATTCGAGTGAGTTGTACTGATGATGTGTTACTGGCAAGGTGGCTTTGTTCATGATCAAACACAGAGCACTGGCAGACTCAATCATTTACAGCAGAGGAGAGCCAGGGGGCCAGCTTTTCAGTGCCTGCTAGGAATTAGCTAACAGAATTGCTTTAGCAGCCCTGTTGTTTGCCCCAAACCCAAGCCCTGTTGCCTTGCTATATACTTCACTGCTTATGGACCAGCTGTCACCTAACCTCTGCGCCTGTCTCCCTTGTTCCAAGTGAATGGGTGCAAGGAGTCTTCTCCCCTGTGCAGGGGCCAGGTACAGTTAAACTCCCTGCTGTCTCCTGACTGCTCCTAACAGGCACCTTCTGGCCCTGTGCGTGTGCACGCCTCGGACTCTAATGAAAGAGGCGAAGCTGGCGACCCTGCTAGTCCCCAGCCACTGCTGCAGGAGCAGACATGACGTTTTCAGTCTGACTGTAACTGAAAAGGAGGGGGGAGAAGAGAGAAAATCTGCTCTGAAGATTTAGAGCCTTAATTGTGCTGATCTGGAAAAACAGCTAAAAGGCTCGCTCTTTCCCTACTACTGCAGAGGCCGTCTTGGCTGCAGTCCTCTTGTGGTCTGGCTAGTACATGAGCGCGCTGATTCTTTTGGTGAAAGGGTACATGACTGCTCAGCGTTCTTTAAATAGGGGAATAACATCTGCCCTCAGCTAGACCGATCCCAGGCTCCAAGCCCGTCCACCTGGCTGGAAACGTAGGGCAGCATCTGGCCAGCCCAGCGCTGGCCTATTGCCCATCTTTCCGTCTATATTTTTTCTCTCTCATCTTTAGCCTTTCAGAATTGTCTCTCTCCCGAGGGGTGTATCGTTTTATCGGTTTCAGCAGCGGAGGGGACATCAATCACAGCTGCCTTTTGGAGCGCGCCCCATGTCAGTGTCTCATCCATTTACCAGGCCGATTGATCCTAGTGAGGCTTCTTTACACGTGAGCTGCCAACTGTCGGAGACACACACGGTGGCTATTCTCATACAGGAGAACACAGCCCTTGTCTTCGTTCAAATCGATTTACTGCGCTGAATATTCCTTTTTTCCCCCCCTTCTCGGCTGACTATTCAGCACACACTTGATAATAGAGAACAGTCAGCATCCTTTGGAATCCTATCCCCTCCTGTCGCTCAGATAAGGATGTAGGTTAGCACCTCCGGGGGGGGGTCAGCCTGTAACATGGGGAGTATGCGCCACATCCTCAACTGCTGGAAATCAATGGAACTCCATTGCAGACAATGAAGCACTGAAGACCCTGAGGTCTGGCCCTCTATTTGTGCGCATGATTTAAGTTTTGCAGAAGATCTCATTGGAATGATGGGTCCCAGGATAGTCAGCACTGTAAGATATGGGTGCATGTGCACACACACAACCCCCCTCCCCTCCCCTCCCCCCCAGCTTTCAGAAGAGATCAGTTTATCTCAGTCCTTAGTTACTTGGGTCTGATTCTCCTCTCACCAACATACCAGTTTTATAACAGGATAACTCCATTAAGTTCTGTAGAGTCACTCCTGATTCACGCCCATTTCAATGAGCAGAAAAGCAGCTCCTCAGGTCCCTGTTCGCTGACTTGGTGGAGCTACTGACTCTAGCAGACTGTCATGAGGGGGCGAGGGGAACAGCCAGGCATATGTCACATACCACAGAGAGTAAAAGGGAAATGCCTTGGGGCTCTCTTTTGTGTGACATTCTGGCACATGATGCTGCAAGGTAACACTGCCCTGGATTGCCTCTATTTGCTTTCCCACTTACAGATAGTTTGTGGGCAATGAGTGGCTGGCTACCCTAGGGGGGTGATGAGCAAACTGCTGTATCATTGTGTTAGTTCATGCAGAAGCTCAAAGAATTCATTGATCGGGGGATATTTTCACGGTTATTGACCATTGAACTCGGGCAAGGCAACTGCTCCACCCCTGTCCACGCCTCCCCAGATCTGCTATGGACTAAAGGACCAGTTGCCGGCAGGAGAAAAAAGGGGATCTCAAATTGTAAGCGTCCAGCAAAAGGAAACGTGTTCTGGATTCTTCCCTAGTGAAACCGGCAGCGGCTCGTGTGCAAATAGATTGTTCAGAATATGCAATGGACCCTGGCTCTCGGCTTTCCATTTGTCTTCTGCTTTTGCCGCTGGATCGACAGTATTTGCTGGGCAAGTCTGACTCCTCATCTGTATCTGCCTTCCACGCGTGCAGTCAGCTGCAGGCTGTGTAATCTCCTGTGTCCTGGAAAGGCTTTACATGTTCCATTTTAAGTGAAAGGCCGATACAACATTAGCAGCCCAAAGCAGTTGAATCTATGTTTTGCAGGTCTTCTGACACTCCTGCTGCATGATACCAGACTGCCCACACCATTCATTCTTCCTTAGACTCCTGAAACAAAACAAATCCATTTTTTCCTAGCAAAGTGCAAAGTTAGCATTTTTTGACTCTCAAGTTATAAACTCCCCTGCTGACATACGGAGGCTCCGGGAAAGGTTTGTCCTGTTGCATCAAATTCCATTTGACTTGGCTGAGAGAGTCCCCAGATGGAATGTAATCTCCTGTTGTTTGTGTCTGTGGGTTCCGAGACCACGTTCCCATGGGTAAGGCCAGTCCTCATGACTCCACGAATATCGTTTGTGTTTCTTTTCAGTTCCAATGCTCAGGGCTCCAGCCTCACTAGCAAAACGTCAGCGAGGGAGTGTGATATCCGCTCAAGCGGCACCCTAAAAACACCCTCTAGTCTGATGGCTGTGAGGTTGTTCATTTAAAGGGCCAGGTTCTCAAAGGCAGGCATGGTGACCATTCCGGACCTGTGCATGTAGACTAGGGAGTAGGACGGTGTATAAGTGCCCAGAGTCTTGGGGGTGCTTTGGAGCCTTTGAAAACGGGACATTTGCCATGCTAATGAAAGGTCAGTTCTCAGCCTGTTGCAGCAATGGCCCTAAACCTCTTTAGTAACACTTCTGCCGTGGCAGGCTGTAGATCAGGAATGTGCTGTGGCTGTAGTATCACCCTATCCTGCCCCCACTCTTCATTCGTGCAGTGTCGGTCAAGCAGCTAAACCCATGGGGTCCAGAAGCATCTCCGTGGTAGGCTCCAGTCCCTTCCAACACTCACATAGGTTAGCGGTGGGGAGCCCATTATGTGTTCATAAGGTTCACATCTGGATCACTTAGTGCTTGGGGACCTGAGGCCGTGAAGATGATGCCATGGACTTGAAACATTCAGAGGCAGCTGGGTGAAATTCTGAATCTTGGTTATACAGGAGGAGAGGCTAGATGAGCAAATGGTCTTTAAAAGGTATGACTCTGTGAACCCAGCAGAATAATATTAGCCACCGATAACCAGTAATGTGGAAAACCAGGAGGCAACAGGCCCCCGTCTGGAGAGGTGCTGGAGTCAGAGATCAAATCCCAGAAGGAAGTTGTATTTAGTTTCCGGTCGGAAAGCTCAGGAACCTTACTGTACATGCTGTGCAATGTTATGTGATGCCTACAACACAGGCAACCAGAAAGCACCTAGGCTGTAAACTCTCCAACAGAGCACTGATGGTCCTGCCAAGAATCTTTGTACTCGACTGTAAACACCTCTTTATTAGAGTCTACTTAAGTAAAAGGGAAAAAAATGACACCAGAAAGTTTGGAAAGTATCATTACTGATGACAGCAATGTTCAGAGAGCTCCTGAGACATGCTTTGCATCATGTTACTTTAGGGAGCACTACAGTCGGGTTGTTTACTGTCATGTCTGTTTAATCACTGCTGTAGAACGTGTGGCTTATTGAAGGGGAGGTGCTGAAAATGTTGCAAGGTCCCTTCTCGCAGGCTGCCTGCCTAATCTCTAAACCAAAGAGGCTCAGATAAGCTTTGCAGTAGCATCCAAACCAAATCTCTGAACTTTGATGGCTCTGCCCATCACTAATTTGCATAGGCTTTGACTGTTCAGTGCAGCACTACGCCTTGTGACTGTAATAGACAGGGATTTCTCTCGACATACTCCTCAGCACTTTGTCTTTTTATACATCATCACCCTCCAGAAAATCAGTGGCCTTTGTGTGCTTAGAGAAGAGGCTATAAGTCAGAATTGCTGGGGTCTGTTCCCAGATTTTTCCACTGAGACAATGTGTCACTTAAGCTTTCCGAGCCTCATCTGTAAAATGGGTATACTAATTCTTCCCTACTTTCCAGACACATTCTGTGCCTTAATTAAAGTCTGTGAAATCCTTCCAAGTGAGAGTATAGAATTATAAAATCCCAGGGTTGGAAGGGACCTCAGGAGGTCATCTAGTTCAACTCCCTGCTCAAAGCAGGGCCAATCCCCAGACAGATTTTTGCCCCAGATCCCTAAATGGCCCCCTCAAGGATTGAACTCACAACCCTGGGTTTAGTAGGCCCATGCTCAAACCACTGAGCTATCCCTCCCCCCGATTTGATAGTAAAACACTATCAAATCAGATTTGCACAGGTGCAAATGACTACACCCAGCGCAAGGCCTGATCAACATGGTAGCAAAGGTGCCAGAAGCGACTCAAGCCTTGACTACACCAGGGCATCCACAGGCGCTGACTCTAGTGCTAGTCAGCCAGTGGTACGAGCAGTGGAGTTAATTTTGTTTTAATTCCTTAATATAGACATGGCCCTCAATTCAGTGGGCCTGATTCTGATGTCACTGGCAGCATTTTAAGTCAAGACTGACTCTGTTGTAGTCAAGAGAGTTAAAGTCGTGTAAAGGAACTGGTATAACCATTCACTGCGGTTTTCAGAACTCCCATCACCTGACTATACTGCTAGTATCTTACCCCGTTACGGTGGCTCCATTTTATGATATCTGACATTTCCCATTGTAGAGATATGTGTTTGTTCATGCGTCTGTGTGTATCCACTTAAAAAAGAAATGGGTGGAGGGATTGCTAAAACAAGCCTGCATTGCCACGGGCTGAATTAGGAGATGTGTTGCAGGAACGTACTATATAATTAGAACTATACATTCCAGTCTCAAACCCACTGTCACTAAGAACATCTGTTTAAATTACAATGGTGTTTATGTTTCATTTTGGGATGAGAGGGTTTGTTATAAAACAGGAAAAACACTGATCATTGCTTAGAAAAACAAAGCTAGGTTGCCTGGTGGTTGTAAAAGATTAAAGGAAATATTCTCCTGGGTGTCTTCCATTAAAATGACAATCCTCTCACACCATTGCTAATGGGTTTTTCCAAAGAACAAGAATTGCTCATTAGGAAGGTAATGCGAGACAGTGACAGAATGCAGGGAGTATGCCAGAGATGGTCCCACTCCAAAAGCCAGGGCCTGAGCTCTCTTGAATGGTGGTCATGTTCAGACAGGCTGATTCTACCTATCTCTAATTGTTACAGCGTGTATGTTGTGTAGGACCCGCTGGAGGAGAACTAAGATCAACCTATCAAAGTAAGGCTGTACTTCATTCTGTCATTCTCAGGACAGAAGAGTTCAGCACCAATGACCCCATTTTCAGCTGCCCTCAAACCAACTTCCAATTTCATGCAGCCGCTTTTCCACGTGCAACTTCTGCATCGTCAACATAAGTTGGCATGCAGCCATAGGACTGTTAGGTGCCCAGCTGCCAAATCCACACACGTGTATCCATCTTTGTGGGCACAATCAGGTGCACGCCTGCTGAATTGGAGAGTCCCTTGTTACTCTTGCCTGCATACCGAACTGCCCCTCCGTCCTGCTACATGCAGAGGTCAATGGGAATGTTGCACAGCAAAAGGTAGAGGTACAAAAGGATACACGGGTGATATTTTTAAAGAAACGAAGATGGCTTTTTTCTCCCACTGATGCACACCTTTAACTGCCACTGGCTTCACTGGGAGTGATATGTGAGCATTAAGGGGAATCTACGGACCCAGATTTTGATTTTCTGGGCTGGATTAATCCTCCAGCCCCTATAATATAGGGGAACCAAGGTTTGCTATGCTATGCTTTTTGCTGTGCTGTGCTATGCTTTTCTAAAACTGCTACCTAAGTATAGCCAATTAACATGATTGAAGATACGGGTAATGCAGCCAGCAGTGTTCAGTATAGTCCTATACGTTTGCCAGACCTAAATTATGGGACAGCCACAAATAGTGATGGTAGAGATGCCAAGACACTCTAAACTGTGATCTTCAGCTCAGCACAAGCTGGATTGCTGCTTTCTAACCATCTAGTCCCTCTTTCGACAGATCATTCAAGGCCAAAGGGTTTCCCTGTTGTTCCGTGTCTCTGACACACTGTCTGTGTTTAGGTTTCAGATGGACACACTCCCTTGGACGTTTGGTTTTTCAGAGTGTCCCTGCTAGGCTTCCTGGAAAAGTGTTTAACCGGGATTATTTAGCAAAGGCTTTTCTGCCATCCCAAGTGCTCGATGATGTCTCTTTTTCAGGGCTAAGCACTTCCCATATGGAAGAAGTAACCCCTTGAGTGCCTGAATATAGGGCGTCTAGTGTGAAATTCAGCACTTGCAGCAAGGGGCATTACAGAACTTTATCAGCCAGGCTAATGCCTTGGGTCCCTTCTCCTTGTGCAGGGCAGCAAAGGAGAACCCTGTGGTCCCCACCCCAAATACCAGCAGGCACACACGGGGCAGAACCCCACTCCACAGCGTGGTCGCTGTAGGGTCCCAGCTCTCTCTGAGCTGCTGGACGGTACCAGTTTGGGTAAAGTCCTAGCCACGCCCAGAGGAGAAGGTGGTATGCCGTGACCTGTAAGTGTCAGAGATTGGTCATGTTGGATCTCGGAGGGCAGATCCTGAGCTGCAGCTGAGACCTGGTTAGTTCAGGAGGGAGGGTTTTAAACTGCCCTTGAGGCCCCTGAGCCGGGGCCATCCAACCACTGGGCTGGTCACTCCAGCTGCCACGGGCCACCCCAGTGAATGCTGGCTGCCTGTGGTGCCGGGGGGCTGTCCCTCCAGCCTGGCTCCCTGGTAGCGCCCCCTGCAGGAGTTGGGGAAGTGGCAGAGGGAGGAAGTTCTAGAGCGTCCCCACCTCACTGGCCTGTGCTGTGCAGGGCGCCAGACTAGATCGTCACAATGGTCCCATCCAGCCTGCGAATGGATGAACGATGCCCAGGGCTAGGAGACTCTGTCTAATGGGGGACTTTCGGAGACAGAGGCGTGTCAGCTCTGGGTTAGTGGCTCGAATCTGGCCCAAGCCGAGTGAGACCAAAGAGCTTTGCCATCTGAGGGGAGTTTGTTGGCCTGTCTGCAACAACGGGGACGGTCTCAGGCCAGTTTACCATACGAACGTCTGCATCATTTTGGTACCCTGAGGGCAGGCTCCGAAAAGATGCCAAGAACCGAATGGGCCAGAGCACAGGCGCCAGGCAATAAAGAACCGCTTGTGCTGCCGCTGCCTGCATGCTGTCCCTTCTCTGCATAGCCGACTTGCAGCTTCCAGGGGTGTCCGTCCGGCACCTTCCTGAGTCCTAAATTCACTTTAAAATGTCCTAACGCAGCTCCCCCACCCTCCCATGAAAATAATCCCAGCGTCCTGCCCTCCTGGCCTCCTCTGACTCCCTTTCAGCCTATCCGTACAGTGCTTGAATGAAGAGAGCCTAATTGTTTGAGTCTGGTCTGCCCTCTTTCCCAGGTGTAGCTGCTGCGAAGAGCAGTTCTCCTGCCCACGATGTCACAGGCTGGAGATACATTGCTAATTTTCTGGAGCTATTCCTGAAATGCCTGCGTGGCATACCAGACTTGTGTTTCCGTGCCCCACTGCTCTGTTGTAGCGTATTGAACTTCGGGAACTACACATATAGATTTGTACGTCCACGGCAGCCTTTCAAATGTGAATGCAAACATCACCTGTTCATAAGTCTGAGCCCAAACCTCTTCCCATCCCTGATTCAAGGAGTCTTAAAGGTGAAATGCGCTAGAAGCTATTCTGAAAGAAAAGCACGAGTGATGATGAGTTTCTCAAGGAACACACAGTTCTGTATATGAAAGACTATTCCCCTTGAGACAGCCTATGCCACCAGGAAGAATCTATAATCTTCCTGCAATTACCAAAGAGGAAGATGTAGGCTTTATTTTAAAATCAACCATCTGCTAAGATGTTTCTAATATATTATCCTAAAAGTAATACTTTGATTTGGAACTACTGTAACGGCACTCGAGTCACATTGGTGGGAATTGTGTAGGTAGTACAGAGAGCCCACTCTGTAACCTTAAATCTCATCCCTCGTTTTATAGTCTGTGGTGTGCATGTCTTTATGGGAAAGCCCTACAGAACGTAATGGAAAATGATAGCTTTTCCATGCATTTTTAAACTACATTGCAAACGTAATAGAAGATTGCATCCCTGCTGTGCAATTCTGTACAAAACATCTCCAGGAAGGATTTCATTCTGTATTGAATCTTATAGTTCTGAGAGTAATATCTAGGGAAGCCTGCTACATTTCAATGTGAATGCAGGGTCAGTGAAGCTATGCTGAGTTACCCCAGCTGAGGATCTGACCCCAAACCTACAGTGGCAGAGGTCAAATTAGAGATGGGCCTGAACCAAAAGCCTAGATCCGAACACCCCCAAACTTTGGGAGCGTGTGGATCCTAATCATATGGCTGGATCTAATCTCACACTGAGCCTAGAGGCCAGTCTCTTCCATGTCACCTCTTCCCTCCTCTTGTGCACATTGGAAATGAGGGTTTTGTGTAGGGGACCTGGTTAGTAACCTCGTGCCCCTTCCCTGCTGCTGTGAAGGGAGACAGCTCCATGCTGTGCAAGGGTGGGGAGCCACCTCTTCTCCTCCCACACACATGGACACACCCCATTGCAATGGGGCCACTTTGCAGCTCTGTGCATCCAAGTAAAGCAAGGGCGGGCTGGGGAGATTTGCAATGGTGACTGTTGTTAATTAATGAAGATGACTGTGGAGTCTCTACTGCACTGTCATGAATAGACTTATTTATTACCACGGACACCAGAGAGTGATCATCTCTCTGTCTCTCATGTACTGATTTGATTGCCATTTAAAACAGGGGTTCTCAAACTTTTGTACTGGTGACCCATTTCATATAGCAAGCCTCTGAGTGCGACCCCCCCCCTTATAAATTAAAAACACATTTTTATATATTTAACACCATTATAAATGCTGGAGGAAAAGTGAGGTTTGGGCTGGAGGCTGGCAGCTCATGACCCCCCATGTAATAACCTCATGACCCCCTGAGGGCTCCCGGCCCCCTGATTTAAAATAAAAAACGAAGCAGCTGAATGACTACTTGTTAATGCAGTGTGGATTAGTGGATGGAGCACTGGACTGGGACTCAGGAGACCTGAATTCTGCACCTGGATTGCTGGGTGACCTTCAGCAAGTCACGTCACTGGTCTGTGCCTCAGTTTACCCATCTGTAAAATAGGGATAATGATACTAATCTCCTTTGTAAAGCTCTTTGAGCGCTACATCTGATAAGAGCGAGGTGTTTTTAATGTAAAATTTTCTACAATAACTTTGCTAAGCAGGGACAGCAATCAAATTGCAATTAAAAAGTTAGGCTTTGCTGGTAGTCAGTACACAACGGCACACTCGCAGTGGGAAAGCAGTGAGGGGGACATGGGGTTTTAATGGCAGCCACTTGTCTCTAACAAATCAATCCCAGTGTGTGTGTTTTAGAAGAAATAGACAATACTAACTGAACTTACTGTGACACTGGAGGGAGGAGCTCAAACTGCCCATTACCAGGACTGTTTGACCTGGACATGGTTTTGGGCAAGCCCTTTTGCTATCTGTCACGTACACCCCTTTCTCCTAGTGGCAAAAGTATGGAAGGTTTGTTGTATGTGTGGTACCTTATCATAGTTAACTGTAGCACTGCTCACCAGAATTAATCCTCACGCCGCGGTTAGCCAGGATGCAGTGAGGCCCACAGTTTAGCAGTCCTTAGATGGATTGCACATTTATATGGACAAGTACAGCCAGAGTTACAGTACTAAGGGAATTAAAAATATGAGCATTTAAGGGACTGAAATGCTCCTGGCTTCAGGGCTTCAGCCGATCTCCAGCTATGGGGGTGAGGAAGATTCTTTCCCTGTGGGTGGGTTATCCCAGAACTGACTACTACAGGGTAAGGCCAATGGATTCCATGACATTCCCAGGACCACACAGACCTGTTGTCAAATCTCGGTTTAGATTTTCTGCTCCCCCAGTGCCGCGCTCTGCCCACAGTCTCATATAAAGTGATGGACACCTTTGTTAAAGTTCTGAATTGTTTCTCTCCGATTGAATTCCCTGTCGCTTCTGGAGGGGTTTTTTTGACCATTGCTAGTGTACAGCAGGCATTTCAAGTCCATTCCCTCCCCACTTTCTCACAAAGTTCCCCAAGCCAATTTAAAGTTTTCCATCACTATCCTCTCCCTCTCCTGACTCTCCATAGTAAGTAGTTTCTCCAGTGCCATCTTGAATAAATTAGCTGCAACTGAATTTGTACTGCAGGAGATTAAGTGTTCCACTGATTGAAACCCCCGGTGAAAGGAATAGTTGCTTCTTTGTTCATTCTTAATTCTTGCCTTCCAAAATCACCAGCTAGACATACCTTCCGTTCCTGATTTTTTTTCAGTTTAATCAAAACATTTTTGGAAAATCAAAAAATATTGAGTTTGGTAACTTTATCGCTACTTTCCCAAAGGGCTTTGTTATTCCAATGGATTGTTCCCATAGGAGATGGGCAGCTGATTGGACGCAGAATTCAAAAACAATAAATTTGGTTAGACAGCAATGTGTAGATGGCTTTTAGAGGTTTCTAAAACGTTATTAGCTTTAGTGTTGGATTCATGGTACTAAAGTAGCCTGGCTGTACAGATGGAGGGATATAAAAAGTGTACCAGTAAATACTGGCAAACTCTCTCATACATTTTCTCAGAGATTTTCTGCAATATATGAGGCACATACAGAATACATGACAAGACGGTGTGGCTTCAGACTTGATAGCACTCATTTAAGGTGACCAGCATAACCAATGTGGCCATCTGAAGCTCAAGTCAATAAAACCTGTAGATCACAACATTGTCATGTATAATCATTTTTGCATCTGCAGTTCAGGTCACCTAGACAGCTAAGACCTGTGGTTGTCTGGCAGTTGCCCTCAGGTCTTTAGAAATCTGATGGACCGGTCCCACACTGTTGAAGTGAATGGAAAAACTCTTTCTGACTTCAACAGGAGTTGGTTCGAACCCTTAGTCCATTAAATTGTCGATGTCAAATTGTCCCCACAACATTTTGTACTCACAATTTGCAGGAGCAAAACCGGAGAGCAGCATTTCAAAATTTGATCTGTACATGCAACATATGTATAATTCATTTCTACCAAAAACCATATCACATGGGTGAGATTTTTCAATTAGAAGCCCAAATCCTACCGAAAGCCAATGGGTCTTGTGCTGCTAAATGACTTAGGGGCTTTTAAAAATCCCAACCAATGAAACCATTCAGGTCTGTTGTGTCAGCTCTGACAGTTATTTACTCAGTTTCCTGGAGCTTCATCCCCTCCAGAGCTCCCCCCCACCCTCCCATCCAAACCCATTTGTGTCTCTTTCTGCCCCTTCGATTGTCCTCCTCTCCCTTCCACCAAGCTCCGTATTTTGCATAGATGTAAATGTTCCATCTGGCCCCATTCTGTGTAACTGTTGGGAATCAGGGCCCGCAGGAGAGCTAGCCTGGAAGCAGGACCTGCAGCAGAGCCTGTCTCTGGGCAACCTAACGAGCACAGCTGGCCTGCGGCTAGGCTTGGTTATAAGAGTCAGCAGACTAGCTCCTAAGCCCAGCTGGAGATCAGTGACTGCTCAAAGAATTCACCCTCGGCTGTGGTAGCTGCTTGTTTGTTCCCAGCCCTGTTTTCGCCTTGTTCCAGCCCAGATCCTGGCTTGGCCCCAGCCTTGCCCCTGCTTTTCCTTACTCCAGTTAACCTGGTTCTGACCCTCGGTTCCCATTCCAGACCTCAGACTTTGGCTCTGACACTTGACTCTGACACCTGGACTCTGACTCCAGTTCTGAACCTGAGCTCCGATTCCTAGCTACTAATTCCTGTTCTAAGCACTAGGCCTGACTCCTGCTCCGACCACAAAGCATGACCGCCCATGTCCAGTCACATGACAGTAACGGGTTGTTCTTTGGGACCCGTCTTGCCAGCTGGAGACTCAGAAAGGCCCGTTTTGATCACTGCTCTAATCTCTCCAATGCACCATTTGCAGCTGGCGCGAAGTGCCTTATACCAGTCGACAGTTCAGAACACTGCGATCGGCCCGGCGGGGGCTCGTGCCATGTACCTGCAGCCCCAGGCTGTGTATTGAACTGGGCGGCCATCACAGACTTGCTGGTCACTTCTCGTTCCCAGATTCCCTCAAGCCATTAAAACGTGATCTGAAGGCCCTTGGAGCCTGGACTCAGACAATAGCTGACACGTGGCATTGCTTTGTATGCCGGAGTTGATCTCTGGAAACACGAAATACCCTCTTACGCTACGGAGAGTCTAACAGCTTTAATGGGAAACAAACAAAAAATAATGTCATGCATTGAGTTTTGCTGCATGGAACAATTTACGGAGATGACAAATACCGTTGCTGACTTGTGCTGAGGGTGGCACCCTCTCATTAGCTCCTTTTGTTGTTATTTATTGGTTTCCTTTCCCAGATGTGTTTTCATGCTGATTTGGGACAGGATCTTATTTTTAGACAAGCATCTAGTGCATGACTTCATAAACCACAATAATACAAGCAGGCTTCTAACCGACTTGAGAATGAAGGATTACATGATTACCACATTCTAATAACTGCTCTTGTGAACATTAGTCTACATTCATATGTCTCCTGTAACTAAAACTCTGTCCACCTTTTAAATAGCCGGGAAAGCATTTCTTTAGCTGCCAAGTTTCCATGTACAGTTGGTGACTACAGCTCAGTGACAATTTAAAGTTAATCCAAAGTGGAAAACAATGCCATTGTATTTCAGAGACGAAATGCTATTTTCGTTAGCTTCTGATTTTCATTACCTTTATTGTTGTGTCTGCAAATATTTTTGGTTTCCCTGTAGCTTCAAGCTGTGAAATTGACTGGGAGGTACGTGGAACGTGTTGCTTTAGAGCCGTGACATTTTTGTGTTTGTATGAGAGACATTTAGGCCTGATAGACGGCAATGTAAAAGTATTGGACTATGAGCTGTTGATAGGTATTAGTTTAGCTGAGCCTTGAAGGGAAAGATGCCCCCAGTAGGAAAGTGTTTGAGGACGTTAGGAGTGGTCTGATTCCGAAGCTGGTTTTCTTTGGTGCGACTATTCCTAAGGCTACGATTTAATCATGGGTATTTTTAGTAAAAGCCATGGACAGGTCACGGGCAATAAACAAAAATTCAGGACCCGTGATCTGTCCATGACTTATACTAAAAATACCTGTGATTAAACCTTGGCACAGCACCGGGGGGATGGCGGGAGCTGCTGCTGGGGGGTGGGGGGTGCCCGAGGTCGGTGGCACCAGCTGCTGGTGCCAGCGGACCGCGGCTGCTCCGGCTGCCCTGGGACCATGGCCGGGGGCCACCGGAGCAGCGACTGGTGTGGTTGTCCCCAGGGCCGCTCCAGCAGTGGCTGGTGTGGCTGTCCCGAGGGCCACCTGAGCAGCTGGCCCCGGAGCCAGATGCTTGGGCAGTGCTGAGGTCAGCCACATTGGCCCCTACAGAAGTCACGGAGGTCACGGAAAGTCACAGAATCCGTGACTTCCGCGACCTCCATGACAGACATGGAGCCCTAAGTATTGCTTTAGGAGAATGAATTTGTGTAAATGATGAACTCTGGGAGATGCTATTACAGCTCGTTACTGAACTCTGTAACTACGAACAGAAGAGTGCCGGACCTTTATATGTGGAAGTGGAAGGATCTTTTTCAAGTCTCCAAGCTCTGAAGCACTCCAGAGAACTTTTCATAAAGTTCTGTTTCTTCTTGGGAAGCAAAAAGATCTAAAATGAAAATATCTGCCCTTGTTCGTGGGGAATTGGTTGGAGTGTGATTAAAAATTAGAAATGGACCAAACACAGTTTTTGAACCTCTTTCTTTTTGTAGGCAAGACCCTACCCATCTTTTGAGGTTTGTCTCTTTGCTACCAGGATCCCTGTTCTTTCACCCCCAAAGTCATGGCCTCTCTGCCCAGGCTCCCTCTCTAGCTAGATAGAAGTTTAACGGTACCTGGAAATTCCCAGTCCTGGCGGCGTGTGGGGAGTTATCCAGATTTCATTCAACTTCTGGAAAGTGTGGTTTGGGTTGAGTCGGAGGCCCGGTCTACACTACAAACTTTTGTCAGCATAGTTGTGTTGGTCAGGGGTGTGGAAAAAAAACACTCACTAGCCGACGTAGCTACACCGGCAAAAACCCAGAATAGAGGCAACTAATGTCATTCAGGGAGGTGGTGCTACTCTGCCGACAAAACTCCTTCAGTTGGCGAAAGCTGTGTCTACACTGGGGGCTCTGCCGGTTCAGTTCTACTGGCAGAGCAGTTCTGGTATAGACGATGCCTGAGTTATTGATGGTGGCTCTAGATGGTTATTACTTTCTCCTAATTAGTCTCCTTATTAGCGAAGTGGCATAATAAGGAATGTTTCATTTAAAAACCCAAAATGCTCATTAGACTTTTGGAGTGTCTGATTTGCTGAGCAACCCTGTTTTACTGCAAGGGAATTAAAGAATTAGTTCTTAATGCCGTTTTGGAAACACTGTTGTTAAAAAAAGATAATCGTTCCTACTATAACACAATACAGCTGTGCTGAGGCTCATTGTTTTTCCAGCTGTTGTATAGCACCATGCAGAACAAAAGGGTTTCTGTTCATTTACAGATCTGGATGTGGAGACAAGCATGTGCATATTTAAGCGTGTTACTGCTGCTAGCTGAAACCACCTATAGAGTTCCTAACCCAAAGCTCTTCACATTCCCATAGCCGATACACAGTGCTGAATATTTATCCAGGGTTTACAGGTTGGGATTGAAAGGTGTCATTTATCCAAGTGTAAGCAGGGAATGGTGCCCTAGGAACGTTCCGGGCTTATACACGACCCCGGTGAAGTGGGATAGCGAAAGGTTCTGAGTCCTCGCTCCCACTCCCTTTACCCAGAGGCCTGCCTGACCTCGAGGGCTCCCCGTCCTGGGTGGCAGAGACCTCGTAACCCCAACAAGGCTGGGCCCAGGATTCCTGCGGGGCTTGACCCCCAACCTTGTCGTGGTCATTTAGGACAGGGGCTAGGGTGTCCCCATTCCAGGGTGCTCTCTCTGCTCTGGATGCTTCCCTGACCCACTGATCATCACATATAGTTAAAAGAAAATACAAATACAAAATACAAATACCAAACAGCAACTAATTAAAAAAAAAAAAGGAAAACACGTCACCCTGCTCTGTGGCCTCAAGGACACCACAACCAGCCATCCCAGGAACAGGGCCACCCCAAGCAACAACAACAAAAATCCAGAGTGCCGCCGCAGAAGCAAAAAAAATAAAATAAAAAAAAAAACTCTTGAAAAGAGCTACCCCCAAAGGGCCAGAGTGCCGCCCCTTGAGAAGTGCCGCCCCAAGCACATGCTTGGAAGGCTGGTGCCTAGAGCCGGCCCTGCCCAGGAATATCTTTTATTTGGACCCACTTCCATTGGTGAGAGAGACACTTTCAAGCTACAGAGAGCTCTTCAATCCATGGGGGACAGCTGAATACAAGATCAAACAGGTTTCAGAGTAGCAGCCATGTTAGTCTGTATCCGCAAAAAGAACGGGGTGTACTTGTGGCACCTTAGAGACTAACAAATTTATTTGAGCATAAGCTTTCGTGGGCTACATCCGAAGAAGTGGGCTGTAGTCCATGAAAGCTTATGCTCAAATAAATTTGTTAGTCTCTAAGATCAAACAGCTAGTTTAGCATAAGTAGTTAGCACATACTCTGAGGGGCAATTCAAGGTGCACTGGCCACTTCACTTTGAGGAAGGACTCTGTGTAGCCCGAAAGCTTGTCTCTCTCACCAACAGAAGTGGGTCCAATAAAAGATATCACTCACCCACCTTGTCTCTTTAATTTTTTTTTAATTTATTTTATAATATATTTAAAAAGTGACAATGAAAAATATCAAAATTGAAACTAAACATTTCCATGGACCAAAAATGTTTTCAAAAATTTCATTTCATGGGCAATTGTTGAAATGTTTTGGTTTTGCTCCAAATGCCGAAACGTCGGAATTTCCTGCGGAATGGAAATTCTGAGTTTCAACCACCTCTGGCATTAAGGCTGTAGCTTGCACTGCTGTCTACTAGGCTGTGGACATTCTGGTCAGGCTACTAGCTGAGAGGATGCAGAGGACTTCCTGCTATCTCAGCAGACATCATCTGGCAGGACTGGCTGCGTCAGTCCCATGGAACTGCAAAAGGGAGAATCTTAGCCTTATCCATCTCCTATTTCTGGGGCCCCAGTGACAGTGTGACTGGAGAATGGAGTTACCACTTTATGCTAGCACTATTCAAAGCAGGGGAGAAGGGCATTGGTGAGGGCAGCTCAGCGGTGACCCCATCTCACCACTCTGTGTTGGCCAACAAAAATGGCCAGGAACAGGGGGAGTCTACGCTTCACCATGTAAAAGGGTAACAGAGCTGCTGTGGCTGCAGTCTGTGCCAAGGTGGTGCCTGCCAATTCCTCCACCTCCGTCATCCCAACACAGGGCTGGACCTTGAAGGCCTAACCTAACCCAGAGCCTATCCCACAAATGGACACAGGTGCGGTAGAAAGCTCCCTATTAGTGACCTTTACTAGCTGTGCTTACTGTATTTTATACAATTAAAGACCCAGGGAGGAATAATAAACGTGAGCCGACCACTGGTTTAACTGAGAAACCTGAGGGCGCTGCATAATAGTTCTTAAACCATAAACAATGTGCGAACCTTGTACTGCACAAATCTGTGAAGGAGAGTAACCAGATCATAGACATACGTGGCCAGACGCTCCCATGTATTGCTGCTGCCTTGCACTGGTGCAATCTGGAAAGGAGACGACTAAGCGGGGATATGATTGAGGTCTGTAAAATCATGAGTGGTGTAGAGAAAGTAAATAAGGAAGTGCTATTTACTTCTTTCTTATAACACAAGAACTAGGAACTAGGGGTCACCCAAATGAAATTAATAGGCAGCAGGTTTAAAAGAAACAAAAGTAAAGTATTTCTTCACCCAATGCACAATCAACCTGTGGAACTCTTTGCCAGAGGATGTTATGAAGGCCAAGACTATAACAGGGTTCAAAAAAGAAGTAGATAAATTCATGGAGGATAGGTCCATCAATGGCTATTAGCCAGGATGGACAGTGATGGTGTCCCTAGCCTCTGTTTGCCAGAAGCTGGGAATGAGCGACAGGGGATGGATCACTTGATGATTACCTGTTCTGTTCATTCCCTCTGGGGCACCTGTCATTGGCCACTCTTGGAAGACAGGATTCGGGGCTAGATGGACCTTTGGTCTGACCCAGTATGGCCATCCCACCATCAACCTCAGCCTGGACCAGTCCACACAAGAGATCGACTTCCTGGACACTACAATGCTAATAAGCAATGGTCACATAAGCACCACCCTATACCGGAAACCTACTGACCGCTATACTTACCTACATGCTTCCAGCTTTCATCCAGACCATACCACACGATCCATTGTCTACAGCCAAGCTCTAAGTTAAAACCGCATTTGCTCCAACCCCTCAGACAGAGACAAACACCTACAAGATTTCTATCAAGCATTCTTACAACTATAATACCCACCTGCTGAAGTGAAGAAACAGATTGACAGAGCCAGAAGAGGACCCAGAAGTAACCTACTACTGGACAGACCCAACAAAGAAAGTAACAGAACACCACTAGCCGTCACTTTCAGCCCCCAACTAAAATCTCTCCAGCACCTCATCAAGGATCTACAACCTATCCTGAAGGACGATCCCTCACTCTCACAGATCTTGGGAGACAGGCCAGTCCTCACTTACAGACAGCCCCCCAACCTGAAGCAAATACTCACCAACAACCACACACCACACAACAAAAACACTAACCCAGGAACCTATCCTTGCAACAAAGCCCGTTGCCAACTCTGTCCACATATTTATTCAGGGGACACTATCATAGGACCTAATCACATCAGCCACAGTATCAGAGGCTTGTTCACCTGCACATCTACCAATGTGATATATGCCATCATGTGCCAGCAATGCCCCTCTGCCATGTACATTGGCCAAACGCAGTCTCTACGCAAAAGAATAAATGCACACAAATCAGACGTCAAGAATTATAACATTCAAAAACCAGTTGGAGAACACTTCAACCTCCCTGGTCACTCAATTACAGACCTAAAAGTCGCAATTATTCAACAAAAAAACTTCAAAAACAGACTCCAGCAAGAAACTGCAGAACTAGAATTAATTTGCAAACTGGACACCATTAAATTAGGCTTGAATAAAGACTGGGAGTGGATGAGTCATTACACAAACTAAAAACTATTTCCCCATGTTAATTTCCCCCCTACTGTTACTCACACCTTCTTGTCAACTGTTTGAAATGGGCCATCCTGATTATCACTACAAAAGTTTTTTTTTCTCCTGCTGATAATAGCCCACCTTAATCAATTAGTCTCGTTAGGTTTGGTATGGCAACACCGATTTTTTCATGTTCTCTGTGTATATATATATCTTCCTACTGTATTTTCCACTGCATGCATCTGATGAAGTGGGTTTTAGCCCACGAAAGCTTATGCTCAAATAAATGTGTTAGTCTCTAAGGTGCCACAAGTACTCCTCGTTCTTTTTGCTGATACAGACTAACATGGCTACCACTCTGAACCATTTTTCAATATTCTTCCAATTTTCTTTTCACATGCCCCAACCATCTAAGCTGGATTCCCTCAGCTTTTCTATAGTTGGTACCACGTTCACTCTTCCCCTAACTCGTTAGTTCTGAACATTGTCCATCCTTGTCACTCCAAGCGTCCATCTCAGCATTTTGAAAGGCATTCTCCTATTGCAGATCATTCCACGCACATCTCTCCGTTTCACCCATGCCTTTCCTGTTCTGCTTGTAAGTTTGTCATTGAGGTCACCATTATCCTGGTGACTAGGTTATATAGTCACCACTATATAACCTAGGTACCTGAACTTCTGTACCTTTGGTATGGCTGGCCCACCAGACTTACAGTCCTGTTGTCTTCCTGCAAGGTATCATCAAGTCTACAGACCATGGCCTCCATTTTATTTCTTCTGATTTTCATGCCATTTCTTTTAAATACTCAGCTCCATCTCTCTTAGATCTTAATTTCAAACAGAAATTATTCATGTTTATAATACTTTAATGTTCCCTGCTGTGGTAGAGAAGTTAGATCAAATTACTTGTTTTGCTACTTGGTTGGATGCAGAGAATGACCACATCTCCCCTCTGGCTATTCAGAGGTGGAGAAAGCTTCCCCTCACATGTCATAACAAGGTAGGGGATATTTAAGGGGCATGAGTTGTTGGTTTTTTCCCCACCCAAGGTTATTAGCCTACCAGGTTGTCAGGATGTTTGAACAACAAACTTTAGCCTGGAGTCCCATGGACTGTGGATGAATTCACAGTCGGTAGTGAAGAATGGAAAGTTATGAAGTCATTTATTGTGGCAATAATACAAATATGGTAGGAAGGAGCCATTAAAATGTCAATATTTGCCAGCTTCCGAGCTTGCTCTCTCTGAACATCTCAGCCTATCTATAAAAGCCACCTATGGGATTAGGGATCCAATTCTCATTACAAGTGATGGGCATCCATATCTTTTAGGTAGATTGGAAAATTGCAGCCTCAATGCGTATACAACACAGGGTCAAATTCTACCCTCATTTATATCCATTGGTTTCAGTTCACAGAGGAGAAAAATGGATTCCTGAGTACTTTGAGGGAATTTGTGTCCATTGAAACATTTTTTTTTTCACATAACAAAAAGTATTTCATTTAAGTCCAGCTTTAATCATGTAAATCTTAGGGATGTTTCCTTCAAACAAATACCATGCGTGTTTCTTTTCTGTCTGCGTTAATTCGCCAGCGCTGTATATTGTTTCTTTGGGACTCTCAAGAAATGATAATTTGAACCATTCCTGGGTGTCTCTCTGATGTGGTGGTTCTGGATTTGGTGCTGAAATGTGTGTTATTTGCAAGTGCCTGCTCATGTCCTGACGGAACATTCTTTTGTCCAGGCTGGTGGTGGGAGCCCCCTATGAAACCAATGGACAGCTGAAGACTGGAGACGTCTACAAGTGTCCGGTGAATGGCGAGACTAACGGCAACTGCACCAAACTCAACCTAGGTACCACATGCCCTGCCACTTACGCAGCACAGCTAGCCTGCGTGCTAGAAAGTTATGAGTTAGGTGCACACAGATCATGAGATAATATATACAAAAGTGATTTTAAAGTCATATATAAAATACTGTGTGTGTGTGTGTGTATGTGTGTGTTTCTTTTTATTTATGTTCTGTCTTTTGAGCCTTTAAAGGTGCACTCCAGTCATGTTTTCAAGCTTTTTTGTGAAATGGCAGCTGAGATAATCATATAGTCATGTGACGGCTGGAGCTGGGGCTTTAAGAAATACTAAATCTCATGAGACTAAAATGCTTGTGCAGTCTCCAGAGGGAGCAGAATCAAAGAGCCAAACTGGTTCCAGAGGTGGTGCCTGTTCATTGTTGCTCTCAAGTTTTGCTTTTTTTAAAAAAACAAAGATCCTCAGCTGGTGGAAATCCGTGTCACTCCCTGACTTTGTGATTTACACCAGCTGAAGCACCGACCCTATTGTGTCACATAACCTAAAATGAAAGGAAAAGTTTCCATCTTTGTAAAAAGCATTGTGGGGGGCTCCTCAGTGGGTGTGAATTGTTCGGGGCCCAGATGGAGCTCTTTCAATTTACACCAGCTGTGATTCTGCCCCAGAGATTTTGGTTGGGAAGGATTTAAAACTTCCTCTCCCCCGTGTGCAGCCTAAATGCTATCTCATTGGGACAGAAAGTGAAACTGACTGGGAAGTAAGTGAAACTGACCGCTCCATTTCATTGTTCTGGCCGAGTGTGAACACACAGTATTAATGTCAGAATGAAAAAAACCAATCCCTAGAGAGTCAATGATCAGAAGTGTTACCTATAACAGGCAAGGGCATTTGTTTATAAAGTATAAGGAGCCTGGTCATACCCTTAAGATTACACACACAGGGGGGACTCTCCATATTCAGAGAGACCCCCACATCCCAGGGGAAGTCACCCCATCCTATCTGTCTTAGGTACTGTACTTATATGGCCCCATCAACATAGTGTCTGAGTACCTCAGTCTTTAGTGTATTTATCCTCAAACCCCCCCCAGTGAGGCAGGGCAGGGCTGTTATCCCCATTGGGCAGAGGGGGACGGAAGCATAGAGAGACTAAGTGACTTGGCCAAGATCCCACCAGAAACCTGTGGCAGAGCAGGGAATTGAACCTGGGTCTCCCAAGTGGCTAGTGCCCCCACCTGAACTTCTGTCTAGAGCTGGTTGGAAAATGCGGTGAGGGGGGGGAGGACGGGTCTGCAGAAAATTCCAATTTTTTGTCAAAAAAAAACCCAAACCATTTTTTTCCCCCTTTTCTCAAACCAAAATATTTTTGGCTGAAAAATGACAAAAACTGAAACAATTTTGGTTTTCAGCTGAAAATATTGAGTTTTCAGGTTTGGGGTTTTCTGACCAAAATCAAAAACTTGTCGAGAAAGTCCTGTGCCTCGCAGGTTCTGTCTACACTGTGAGTTGGGTGGGACTCCAGGCTCGGGTAGACACACTTGCACTAGCTCGCATCAAGCTCGTGGACTAAAAATAGAAGTGTTAGTGTAGCTGGGGTAGCCTGGTAGCAGCGAGCAGCAGCATGGACAAGCCACACCAAGTCCGTACCCACGGGGGTCAGGCGGGTTTGCACTCAGCCTGGAGAGCTGGTTTCACCACGCGCGGATGTCTGCGCTACCCCAGATACACTATTTTTAGCACTTTAGTGCGATGAGCTAGAACAGGTACGTCTACACGAGCTGGAATCAAACCCCGTCTCCTAGCATCAGAGGTGAAAGTAAGCCAGTACGCCCCGGTACCACATAGCGGCAAGAGCCGGTGCGCCGTACTGGGGCGGATAGGCTTCCCCTGGCAGAAATTTAAAGGGCCAGGGGCTCCAGCCGCCAGAGCCCTGCTGCCGGAGCCCTGGGGAAGCAGCGACGGGGCTCCGGGAGCTATTTAGAGGATCCGGGGCTGCGGCAGCCGCTCCCGCCCCAGCCCTTAAAATAGCCACCAGAGCCCCTCAGGGCTCTGGCAGCAGGGCTCCGGGGACGATTTAAAGGGTCCGGGGCTCCCACTGCCGCTACCCTCCAGGGCCCTTTAAATTGCCACCCAAGCCCCACTGCTGGAGCCCTGGGGTAGCGGCAGTGGGGCTCTGGCAGTGATTTAAAGGGCCAGCGGCTCCCGGCTGCCGCTACTGCAATGGTGCCCCGGGCCCTTTAAAGCTCTGCCAGAGGCCAGGGCCCCTCCAATGGTGATTTAAAGGGCCCGGGGTTCCCAGCTGCTGCTACCACAGCCCCAGCCCCGGGCCCTTTAAATCCTGATTTAAAGTGCCCCGGGGATTTAAAGGCCCCGCCTCTTCCAGTAGAGGTCCCGCCCCCCTCATAAGGACTCCGGAGTACCGGTAAGTCCTTTAAGTTACTTTCACCCCGCAGAGCGGGTCTTTAACTAAAGATCAAAGCTGCACTGGAAACTTTGGGTGTGCTTTAAAGCACTCCGTTAATGCGTTGAACCCACAGGATGAGAGGAAACCAGACTCTGAGTAGAAAGTGGGGAGACCCAAGACCTTTTATCTTCCCTTGCTGCCCCTGGAGTAGTGGGAGTTGGGGACAGGTTCCCCAGCAATTTGGAGGCTCCAGGGAAGAGGTACCACAACCATAAGCTTTGTGACATTGCCAGGATGTTCTCTGTGGGTATCTCGGGGCTTGATGTGCGTACCTCACCCCTCACCCTGCCTTGCCCCATCTGGCCCCTAGCCTGCGCTGCTCCCCGTGCATGGATCTCTGACCCCAGGGATACCGTGTACAGGAGACAAGGGGAATGGTGACTAGAGGAGACAGCTGCACAGAGGGTTTCCTCCGTGCACGGCTCCACAAGGAGAGTTCAGGGCTTTTACTTTCATGTACAACCCCCTGCCCTTCATTCCCCCTCCAGCACTGATCCTGCGGAAAAGTTCAGCCCCACAATATTCAGATCCATTCTCCTGCCCTCCAGAGGTCTAATGTGTCTGAGATTCCCTGGCTGGGATGTTCTTGGCCTGAAGAATCCCCAGGTGGCACAGGACCAGCATAGCACCTCCTACACCCTGCCCTGCATGCTTGTCCCTACCCTAAGCACCTGGGGTGTGGCTAGTGAAAGTAGGTTCTGACTGAGAGCCAGCTGCTTCCGAGATGCTGAAAAAATCTGTTGGAGGCTGTAACCAGCCAGCTCAAGGTAGAGCAACCCTGAGACTGCTCTAAGTTGCACCTCAGTACTGTCCCAGTGACCATAGGATCAGGAAGGCATAAAAGTGGCTTTAAGTCCCACCCCATCTGTGCCGAGTGCAGGAGTCCCACCTATTATGTTTCCCAATTGTAATTGATTATGAACAAATACAATTCCACTTACAATGGAAAATATCCTTTAAGTTGTAGGTGGGCCGGAGGCATGATATGTACATCTGGCACCGCCCCATGTCTGAGCTTTCTCAAAGTTCAAGGGTTCAGGACTCAAGCTTTTTACATGGGCCTAGTATTCAACCTACCAAGTTCAGCTCAGGATCTATCCTCCCCCAGAGTCTGGGGTATGGGACTGGGGATGGACTTGTGGTTCAGGCTCCTTCCCGGTTAAAAGCCCACAAGAGCCTTGAGAGAGAGGCTGATGCAAGGCCCCAGATGAAAGAAGAGGCCTCCTGCTCTTCCCATTAATTGCTCAGTTTTCTTCTCAGTTCCCACCTTTAGGCGTTGGGGCAAAGGTGGGAAGAACCCTCCTGTCTATCCCACTGTGGTCCAACTTCTCTGAGGCTCTTGGGAGCTGGCAGAGCTCAGATGTGCACTCCAGCGAAGCACGGCCCACGTGCCCAAGAGATGTACAATCATAGTCCCGTGAGCATTTAAAATTGCCAGACCACCCCGACAGGTTAGTGTTTACACCCCCACTAACCACATGCTGGAGACTTGAAGAGACGAAAGTATTTCTTTTGCCGAAGCTAAACGATGTTACCATTAGCCGAATGAAAGCATTGCATTGTGGGACTCTCTCAATTTTAAGAAATGGAATAAATTTGCAAATATACATTGGCAACTGCACGTGTTTCATACCCGCAATTACTTGCTAGACCAGTTCAAAGGTTTTTCTAAGGCTTATTTGGTAGGAAGTCCAGGTTTTTAACTCATGATTCAATTCCCTAGAAGACTTTTTTTCTATTTGTCAGTTCAGCCCATCCAGGGATAGTCTGAGATCTTGGCTCTGTGGCAGTTGCATCTATTGAGCTAAAATACAGGCTCTGTGACATGATCAAGATCAAGATGTCTTGCAGTCCTTCAACTGGATCTGTTCTTACACTTACTAGGATACTCATGGTGGCACAATAAAAATGTGGGATTTTCTGGTTTGTGTTACAATTCTTCTGTCCGCTTGTGGTCTGCCGAGGTGCTTCCTTCACAGTGGTAAAGCTTCGGCCAGCTGGCCAGCCGTGACATATAAAAACATTTCAGAAGCCTGTGTACTAGCCGCACCCTGCTGGATGATACAGCGCATCTAACCTTGGTATTCTTTCTCAAGGAAGAGTAACACTCTCCAATGTGTCAGAGCGCAAAGATAACATGCGTCTTGGCCTGAGTCTGACCACAAACCCCAAGGACAAGAGCTTTCTGGTAAGAAATAAGATACTGTCTATAAATAATTGGCTCTTAATATGCAAACTGCCTGGTGCTTTTTTAGTATATTGAGTCTCTCTCCAGGATCTCTGCAGCAACGTTCCTCTTGCTATTTGTCTGTCGTTTATTTCATTAACTTAACCCCAACAGGATTGTTTTATCCAGTTATGAATATAAAGGCGAGACCTCCACTTTCCAAGATGGTAGCAGCTTCTCCAGCCTGCCAAAGGAAAATGCATTTTCCAAACACCTACAGTTAACATTTCACGTCAATGTTCTGTTGACCTCATGGATCAAGCTTTCAGTCTTGGCTTCTATTGCGGCATGCCTCCTTTTGTGCATGGAAAAATGAAGCCTTTGCTAGTTGGCATTAAGGGGCTCATAGGGTCACAATGTCTACACTACACACAAAGCACAGGCTCTTAATCAAGTTGGCGCTCAAGCTCCCCTTCCGTCCACACACAAATCAGTTTGACTCGGGACAGCGAGCACTCAGGACCCACATCCGAGGATGCTGCTAGCAGGGGGGATGGGTCAGATCCCAAGTCCCGCTGTGACTTGGGTCCAGCCCTGTCATTTTGCAGTGTAGACATAGCTCAAACCGCAGACCTGAGTCAGAAGGTTTATATAGTGCAGTATTCAGAGTAGCAGCCGTGTTAGTCTGTATCCGAAAAAAGAACAGGCACCTTAGAGACTAACAAATTTATTTGAGCATAAGCTTTCATGGGCTACAGCCCACTTCATCGGATGCATAGAATGGAACACACAGAAAGAAGATATTTATACATACAGAGAACATGAAAGGGTGGAAGTAGCCATACCAACTGTAAGAGGCCAATCAATTGAGATGAGCTATCATCAGCAGGAGAAAAAAAACTTTTGAAGTGATAATGGAGATGACCCATAGAAGGTGTGGGGAGAACTTAACATGGGGAAATAGATTCAATTAGTGTAATGACCCAACCATTCCCAGTCTCTGTTTAAACCTAAGTTAATTGTATCTAATTTGCATATTAATTCAAATTCAGCAGTCTCTCTTTGGAGTCTGTTTTTGAAGTTTTTTTGTTGCAAAATTGCCACCTTCAAGTCTGTCACTGAGTGGTTAGAGAGGTTGAAGTGTTCTCCCACTGGTTTTTGTATGTTATGATTCCTGATGTCAGATTTGTGTCCATTTATTCTTTTGCATAGAGATTGTCCAGTTTGGCCAATGTACATGGCAGAGGGGCATTGCTGGCACATGATGGCATATATCACATTGGTAGATGTGCAGGTGAACGAGTCCCTGATGGTACGGCTGATGTGATTAGGTCCTATGATAGTGTCACTTGAATAGATATGTGGACAGAGTTGGCATCGGGCTTTGTTGCAAGGATAGGTTCCTGGGTTAGTGTTTATGTTGTATGGTGTGTGGTTGCTGGTGAGTATTTGCTTCAGGTTGGGGGGCTGTCTGTAAGCGAGGACTGGCCTGTCTCCCAAGATCTGTGAGAGTGAGGGATCATCTTTCAGAATAGGTTGTAGATCTTTGATGATGTGCTGGAGAGGTTTTAGTTGGGGGCTGAAGGTGACGGCTAGTGGCGTTCCGTTATTTACTTTGTTGGGCCTGTCCTGTAGTAGGTGACTTCTAGGTACTCTTCTGGCTCTGTCAATCTGTTTTTTCACTTCAGCAGGTGGGTATTGTAGTTTTAAGAATGCTTGATAGAGATCTTGTAGGTGTTTATCTCTGTCTGAGGGATTGGAGCATATGCGGTTGTATCTTAGTGCTTGGCTGTAGACAATGGATCGTGTGGTGTATCCTGGAGGGAAGCTGGAGGCATGTAGGTAAGTATAGCGGTCAGTAGGTTTCCGGTATAGGGTGGTGTTTATGTGACCATCACTTATTAGCACAGTAGTGTCTAGGAAATGGACCGCTTGTGTGGATTGGTCTAGGCTGAGGTTGATGGTGGGATGGAAATTGTTAAAATCATGGTGGAATTCCTCGAGGGCTTCTTTTTCATGGGTCCAGATGATGAAGATGTCATCAATGTAGCGCAAGTAGAGTAGGGGCGTTAGGGGACGAGAGCTAAGGAAGCGTTGTTCTAAGTCAGCCATAAAAATGTTGGCATACTGTGGGGCCATGCGGGTACCCATAGCAGTGCCGCTGACTTGAAGGTATATATTGTCCCCAAATGTGAAATAGTTATGGGTGAGGACAAAGTCACAAAGTTCAGCCACCAGGTTTGCCGTGATATTATCAGGGATACTATTCTATGCTATGGCTTGTAGTCCATCTTTGTGTGGAATGTTGGTGTAGAGGGCTTCTACATCCATAGTGGCCAGGATGGTGTTTTCTGGAAGATCACCGGTGGATTGTAGTTTCCCCAGGAAGTCAGTGGTGTCTCGAAGATAGCTGGGAGTGCTGGTAGGAGAGAGTCCACATAGCCAGACAATCCTGCTGTTAGGGTGCCAATCCTTGAGATGATGGGGCATCCAGGATTTCCAGGTTTATGGATCTTGGGTAGCAAATAGAATACCCCTGCTCGGGGTTCTAGGCATGTATCTGTACAGATCTGTTCCTGTGCTTTTTCAGGCAGTATGGACATGTTTGTATGGCTGTGCAACCCACGTCCAGCAATTGTAAGCCCAGATTTGCAAAGCTCAAACACAGGCTTGGAAACATCAAGTCCCCAAGCCCGGGTCCCAAAGAGCCGGCTTTACAATGCGATGTAGACATCCCCTTAGGTTCCTGAGAAATGGATAATGCAAATTGGCTCCACACATTCTTGCCATTCTGATACTGCCATTTCTGACTCCTGGCAAGCTGCTGCCTCCACACTGTCTGCTGCCACTGCCAATGCATACAGATCTAGAGCCTTATATGACAAGGTGAGGATTTTTCTAAATCCAGCCCAAAGCCTGGCAGGGAACTCCTCCTAAACAGAAGATATTGGTACAGGATAAAATGCTAGTACACCCTTGCCATGAGCCAACATCCTGCAAGTTAAATCTGCCTTAGCATAACCCACAAACACCCAATCATCCCAAGAGTTCACATATTTTAGAAAGGAAAATACTTGTCACTTCCTTACTTAGGCCATTTTCTCCCTCTGTTTCTACTTTCTGCTCTCCCTTCAGGATCTGTGACCCCCCTGGCTGTCTTCTCCACATGCGCACAATGTTCTTAATGGCTAAAGTCTCATTGTAATTTGCTCTGGAGAAACCCCACGTAGTGTGCTTCTTCATGCAGGCTGAGCTGGCATTGGAGGGGTTTGGCCAGAATAGTCCCCAAGTCGTACATAGGTGCAGATCTCTGATTCTTCGCTATAGATTTTTATAGCCTGTAAATCAGAGGCTAAGTAAGTGGCAGTTTTTCAACCCCTCACTGATGTTTTATTTTTCCCAATTTTCTTGACAGGCTTGCAGCCCTCTCTGGTCCCATGAGTGCGGAAGCTCTTACTATACCACAGGAATGTGCTCCAGGGTGAACTCCAACTTCAGATTCTCGAAGACCATCGCTCCTGCTCTCCAGAGTATGAGACACAATCTGTTATGTAGCCTCTAACTCAAACCCTGCTTTTGAAGTTAAATAGAATTTTTGTTCTTTAATCACTTCATGCCATTGAGAAAACAAAGTGAAGTCAGGATTTAAAAGGAAGCAAGATAGCAAAGGAAATGATTCGAGAAAGGCGACCCAAAGGGGATTACATGCACAGACATCTGGCCAACATTTTCCTTTTGAGTGACACTCGAGGAAGACAAAGCACCTTATGCTCCGAAAACCAGAAATAAGTGTCCGGCATATTTGATCAGCACCCTTCAGTGTATTGGGAAGGGAAAAGAGGGAAAGAATTCAGGCATTGGCTGCACATAACAAAGCTGATTTGCTGAACAGCTAAAAATGTTGGCCAGTATTTTCAAACCTGGTTGCGTAAAGTCAGCCACCTGGCTCCATATTTAGGCACTAAATAAGTGTCCTGGTTTTCATGGGCACTCAGCATCCACAGCTGCTGTTGGGTTCAGTGGAGGTTCTGGGTTCTCAGCCCCTCTGAAAAATCAAGCCACTTATTTAGCTGCCAACATTGACATCCTCTTTTGGGGTAATTTTGGCTTCCATCCTGTTGAACAGGCCGCTGATGAGCTGGGGTTTCTTTGGGTAATGGAGGGGAGTGAATTCAGAGCCTACTAACATTTTAACCGTATTTTTCTTTAAATTTCCCCTCTTATAATGTAATGTTGTAGGATGAATTTCTCCCATTGGTGCCCCGTTTGTGCAAGTTGATGATGTCATTTCAGACGTTCTTATCAATCAGAGATGCTGCTATGATCACATTGAGAAGTGTAACTGATGCCTTGGAAGAAACTAGATTACCAAGCCTAACTTTATCTTAAAATAATAATTGAACAAGCATGAAATATAAAGTCCTCCTTCCATTTGGAGCAGTTGATATGAGACCACTCAAGCTCCCTTCCCCGTGATTTATGAGTTCACGAGACCCTTCTGATAGAATCATGTACCCACTGAATCATGGCATGTCCATGCTTTGCTCCCCCAACAGTTCTCTGAGACACGTCATTCATTATTATAAAATACGAGGGCATAAAAGAAAGCCATAAGGATAACACTGGACAATGGCAGGCTTCAGAAAGGAAACTGACCAATCCACTGCCTCCTTTTCATCAGCTCATTTGATCAGTCCTTCGTAATGTGTTGCTATTGGACAAAACGCTGAAGTCCTCACTTGATTTTTTTTTTTTTGGCTTAATCTTTACTGTGGCAAAAGCTCCCCTTCTCTTTAGTTGGAGCAAATACTGATCTATACCTATTTCCTGAGCACTATCCATGTGCTGAGTGCTGGGTAACATAGAAGAAGGCATGGTCCCTGTCCCAGGAAGTTACAATGCCAGGATCAGATTCTCCCACACTTCCACTGGGTGCATCACCTCCTGCTGGCGCTGATTCTGCATGGTGCGTAGGCATGTGCTTATCTCACACTGAAGTTAAGCAGATGCTTAAGCACTTAAGGGCCTCTTTGAGTTGCCCCCTTGAAATCAAAGGGATGACTCACAGAGTAAAGTACTACTCAACATGAGTAATGGTGGCAGAATCGGGCCCTAAACATTTGAAGTAATCTAATACACTGGATGGAGGTCCAAATCTGAATCGGAGCCGGCAATCTGAGATTGCTTATGTACAATATTATTCTTAGAAAGTTCTCCAGCTCTCTCCTGCCAGAGCTAACCAGGGGTGTGGGCTCTCTCAATCTCATTTAAGCGAATGTGACCTGAAGGTCTTTACGTCTGATTGAAATCAGATTTTTCACACAAATCACAAGAGCGAGTACCTGGCTGCAGGGAATAAAGCCATAAATTTCCACTTTGCAGTTGTTGCCAAGGTCTTTCAATAATATGCTGTGTATTTTCCACAGGATGCCAAACGTACATGGACATAATCATCGTTCTGGATGGATCGAACAGCATATATCCCTGGGTTGAAGTGCAACATTTCCTGATAAACATCTTGAAAAAGTTTTACATTGGGCCTGGTCAGATACAGGTAAGCACGTCCCTGGTCATTCTTTGCATTTACGGCTCTGTTCATCCTTGCGCTACAGATTTTCCTGCTCCATTTCCTAGGAGAAATGTCCCTTTGGTGCCAATATACAGCAACTTGGCAAGGCGCTTGCCCAGAATAAACCTGCAGAGTATGTATTTGAAAGCTGAGCCAATGGAAATACTGCTCACGTTAATGTTCTTAACTGAAATATGGAGTAAGGAACAACCCACGCAATGAAATGGGAAGGAAGGAGGATGGTTAAGTTATGTGAGACTCAATCAGCATCGCTCTGTGTTTATGCAGTTTGTAGCAGCTGTGGAGAGTACTCCATCATTTTCTTGCTGGGCCTTATTGGCTATCTCTACACAGCAAAGAAAAACCTATGGCTGGCCCGTGGCAGCCAACTCCGGCTTGCAGGGCTGTTACCTGCACGAAATTCTCTGTTGCTCACACACTCGAGGGCACCCACCTTTACCCAGTTCCTAGTGCTCCAGGTGAAAAGCACCTAACTTTACCCTTCTGTGGGCTCCGGGAAAACACCGTTTCCCTGTGGATTCAGGGCTTAATCTTTTGCGGGTTTATGGGGTCTTTTACCAGTGAAAGAGCCTTACACAGTAATATCCTACATAACCTCTAGTTATTAACAGTCACCAAAAACAGAAGGCACATGCTACACAGACAGTGCTCACACTCCCAATAAGACAGATGAACTTTTCTTGATGGCCAGGCAGGATCAGGTCCATGTGGGGGACTCCAGTTTCTGCACTGTGTCATTGGCAGAGGGTTGAGGTCTGGCAGCTCTGATCTTTGGGGCTGTGTCCTGGAGTTGGTTCCCAAAGAACTTCCTTTTGGACCCCAGTTTATATAGTGGTATTTGATTCCTTTTTAGCTGTACCTTAACCAACCATTATACTAAAATTTTACTAACCAATCCTAACATAGTGTAACAAAGTTCTCTAACCAATCCTATCCCACCACCTTAATTAATTTACACCTAGCAAAATTAATTATGTAACAGACAGAAACAATTAAAGAACCAGACAGAGACCATACAGATAAACAGTAGGGAAGTGGGGACCATAATGACAAAACAATAAAGAAATGAGGATTTCACAACCACAACTATTGAGAAGTGATTTCTCAACAGACAGAATGCTGTCAAACTAAGTTTTCTTTAACCATGTTAAGATCTGTTTCTTTATCTGGTGATAGTGGGTGCCATTAGGATGGGGTCTCCTTTTTAACAGCCTGATATTATATTAGAATATAGAATATCAGGGTTGGAAGGAACCTTAGGAGGTCATCTAGTCCAACCCCCTACTCAAAGCAGGACCCATCCCCAGACAGATTTTTGCCCCAGATCCCTAAATGGCCCCCTCAAGGATTGAACTCACAACCCTGGGTTTAGCAGGCCAATGCTCAAATCACTGAGCTATCCCTCCCCGATTTAGATGGAATGTGAGGATGTGACTTCCTGCTTCTCAGCTAACGGCTCCTGCTCGGCTGCTCTTTTAATCTGGCTGCAGACGAAGGCCTGATCCTTACAGGGCAGTTTCATTGCTGTGTCAACTTCTGGGCTCAGTCCAGAGCCTCAGATCTGGGACCCACCCACCTCACAGGGTCCTAGAGCCCGGGCCCCAGTTCGAGCCTGAGCGTCTACACAGCAATGAAACAGCCCCGCGGCCAGACCCGGCGAGCCTGAGACGGCTGGCATGGGCCAGCTGCCGGTGTCTAGTTGCTTTGTAGACATGCCCATTATGGCTGACGTTGGTACCTAGGTTTGTGACTGAGAAGCCAGTAAGAGTAGGGGGGAATACGACATAAGGATTTCAGCCAATTTCTGAGTCCCCAAAACTGCACAAAGAGCCACCCTGTACGTCCTCAACAAGAGAAGACACCGGTCAGCATTATGGGGCCAGAGGACCTGGTCTGCACAATTTAACACCTAGGTTCCCAACCACACCACCACCCCTCTTCCCTTGGCAGTTTGAGCCTGGGTGATAGCTGGCCAGAATATGGACCCTCGATTAATGCTGGCTTTGTATCGTCAACTGTCATTTGGGGGGAAATATGGAGCAGAATTTGACTGAGTTTAACTTGAACTGTGGGCAGAGATGACTGTGGTGAGAACACGCTGAAATAGAGTCTTCTCTGCCAGTTACGCGTAAAAAGACGTCCAAAAGTTCCCCTTACACAAGGATGGATTCTAGTATCTAAGTCCCAGCAGAAATATGGCTGAGAACAGTTTGTTTGCCAGATCTTCTTGTATGGAGCAGAACTTGTTTAGTGGCTGATCTATCTTCATGCACTTTTAATGGACTACAATTAATTTCCACACTAATATTGGCAGAGATGCTACTGCAAACTCTTTTTGGATTCGCTTATGTATGTTGTCAGTGCCAAACCTCTAGCACTATTAAAAGACCAACAGCTTCCTGCCTTCCTTTTTCCTTCTGTGCTTCATTGTTCCCTGGGCTCAGAAACGGCTGGGCTGTTGGCTTTCCCTACACAGAATTAGGAGACATTTGCAGCTAGTTTTGGGGCTATGCAACAGGTGTACCTGGAAAAAAGCTTCTGTTCTTGTGTGTGCACTCACAAGGCTATGTGACCTTGCTCCTTTTCAGTGTCTTTGAATTGTAAGGTTCCCTGGTGAACTTTTTTGTGTGCAGGTCACTAAATAAACCTATATTATTATCACAGCAGTAGACATACCTGTTAGTCCAATTACTTGTAGCACAGAAGCAATGTAAGTATGGAAAAACCTGGTTTCGTTGCAGATGGCCCCATTACTACACACCCGGACTCCTAATCCCCACATTTCTAGTAAATCATACAACAGTCAGTTCTGTAGAACTATATACTGTATATTAACTGAAATTCTACTTGATCACTAAAACAGGCTCTTTGTTTCTCGGGTGACTGCTATGATGTGTGGTATTTGCATCCTTTGTAATGCTCCTTTAATTCCTAGGTTGGAGTTGTTCAGTATGGAGAAGACGTCGTGCATGAATTTCATTTAAATGACTACAGGTCTGTAAAAGATGTGGTGGAAGCTGCTAGTCACATAGAGCAGAGAGGAGGTACAGAAACCAGGACAGCATACGGGATAGAATTTGCTCGGTAAATCACAAATAGGGACTCACATTTATTCTAATTACAACTTTCTTTCTTTCTTTCTTTCTTTCTTTCTTTCTTTCTTTCTTTCTTTCTTTCTTTCTTTCTTTCTTTCCAGGTGTTTTGAAAAGTTAAACAATAGTCTCTGAACTAGGGGATATTTCCAGACAAAGCCATAATGATACTTTGTAACAGAATATATCCAGTTCAATCTGCCACTGCAGCCGAACCCAGGAGGAGGGAATCAAGAATTGCTGTATGTCAGCGTGACACCCCCCGACTCCTGAAACTGGCGAGATCATTTCAGCCCCTGCCCAGTGGTCCCCAGGCGCGTCTTTCACCAGCCAAGCATTACCACCCCCAACATACCTCTATCCTGGGGCTGGGATAAGGGGGCATAGACCTGGCTATTGTGGCGGCTCTACACTAGACCAGGGAAATCCCCAACCTGTTGATTAAGCTGGTTTTCTGCATGCTTTGTGCTGAGCAGGAGGAAAGGACTCAGGCCCATTTATGTCAGGGATATCTACCTCTTTCTGAACCTAACCTGGCTTGCACTGTTCAGATCCAGAGTCAAACCGGAAATATGAACTAGCCCAGTGGCTGGAGGAGTTCTGATCTGAGAGTGCGACGTGAACACGCCGCAGCAGAGCTCTATAAAGACCAGAACCAGCCTACAGTTCAGATCTTGTTTTTTCTTCACCCCGTCTCTCCCTCTTTTGTTGCAGAATTGCAAGTGGTGCGAGATTAGTAGGAATATTGACCACTAAACCACAGCACTATCGCCCTTAATTTATAACTGAATTTGTGGGCACTTTTTAATACAAAGACTGAGCCAGATTCTGATCTGTTATATGATGTAAACCTGGAGCAAGTCCTCTGATTTAATGGAGTTGTTCCACAGGGAGATTACAAGTGGTTCCACTATGAGGAAATATTGCTTCTTCACACCAAAAAGCTTTCCGAGAATCCCATATTTTGTTGGATTTCCTTTTTAATTTAAGAACTCGCAGCCCATTAATATAACAGTTTGTGGTTTGTGAGTCGACCCCGGAGTAGATTCCTGTTGATCTGAATGGAATGAGAATCTTGCAATATGTTCAGGTTAAACCGGAGTTCAGCCAAGAGAAGGGGTTTTTCATGTAAGTGGCACAGGCCAATGTGACGCATGTGAAACACACCCAGCATGGCAATGTATATTAAGGTATGTTCTGATCAGAAGAAACCTCTTGCAGCCAGCCTGCTGCTTTGCACCGCCCAATATTTCCTTTTCCTTTCAGCTCAGAAGCCTTTCAGAAAGGTGGGCGAAAGGGAGCAAAGAAAGTGATGATTGTAATAACCGATGGGGAATCCCATGACAGCCCAGACCTGGAGAAGGTGATTGAAAACAGTGAGAAGGACAATGTCACCAGATATGCTGTGGCAGTAAGTCACTCTCCTATTTAACAATACATTGTAGCTCCTCTATAGTGACCCACTAAGCTTGGCATCTGCCCAACTTCCCCATCTGTGAAATGGGTACAGACAGGTAACAATACAGGGGCATTCTTCTCCTTTGCCTTGTCCCGTCGGTCCAGGTTGGCTGCTCCTCTTCTTCATCCCAGATGAGGGTGGAGGCTAGAAGATCCCCACTTAGGGTCAGGAACCAGGCACCTCTACTGCCCTGACAGAGAGGCAAGGGGCCAAAGGTCAGGTGCACTAACAGCTAGGCCGCCCAGCCCTCCAGGCCCCCTATCCCAGTGCGCTTCTCACTGTGACGTTGCACTCCATATGTTTTATGGAAATATGCTAAGGAGTGTGAATATAATGTAACTGAATATGCTTCATGCAAAAGGTCTCTTGTAAGATATCATTACAAAGCTTATAATCTACTGAGTGTGTTCATCCTATTTGTATGTATGTATCATTCTTGTATCTAAAGCTAGAAATCTGAAGTATTACTCTGCATAGTTACAATAGGACTTCAAAGTGTGGGCCATTAATGGTGGCTTAGAATCTTGATGGCTCCCATTAACTAGGACAATTGGTTGTGAATGGCTCTTTTTATTCGCAAACTTTCCTGGGTACCTGCAGGCCAGCCCTGAAAGAATGGAGAATGAGGTCTTACAGTGACATGTGATCATGTCACCTGGTACTAAAATCCATCTTAAACCTGGTGCTTTTCCATTTAGAAGGAGGGGTGGGAACCCAGAGAGAGACAAAGGATACCCACCTTGTGCCAAAGATATAAAAGGGGGTGGAACAGAACAAAGGGGGCTGCCAGTCATAAGAAATCCCCTAGTTACCACCTGAGCTGGATCTAACAAGAACTGTACCAGGGGAAAGGATTGGGCCCAGACTAAGAAGGAGTCTAGTCTGTGAAAGAAGCTTATTGGAACATCTCTGAGGGTGAGATTTACCTGTATTCAGTTTCTTAAATGTATTAGGCTTAGACTTGCATGTTTTGTTTTATTTTGCTTGGTAACTTACTTTGTTCTGTCTGTTATTACTTGAAACCACTTAAATCCTACTTTTTATACTTAATAAAATCACTTATGTTTATTAATTAACCCACAGTAAGTGATTAATACCTTGGGGAGCAAACAGCTGTGCATATCTCTCTATCAGTGTTATAGAGGGTGGACAATTTATGAGTTTACCCCGTATAAGCTTTATACAGAGTAAAACGGATTTATTTGGGGTTTGGATCCTATTGGGAGCTGGGTGTCTGGGTGCTGCAGATAGGTAACTTGCTGAGCAGTTTTTGGTTAAAGTCTGCAGCTTTGGGGACGTGGACCAGACCTGGGTCTGTGTTGCAGCAGGCTAGCGTGTCTGCTCAACAAGGCAGGGTTCTGGAGTCCCAAGCTGGCAGGGAAAAGGGGCTCAGAGGTAGTTTTAGCACGTCAGGTGACAGTCCCAAGGGGGTCTCTGTGACCCAACCCATCACACTCACTTCCTGATCTCAGCCTTTAATTGAATTGCAAGTACAAAATGCAGGGACTGATTTTATGGATGTCTATGGCATCTTTGTAGAGGGAGGCTTCTCTTTTGAAAACCTGCCCCTTGGCATCTTGGGAACGCTATGTCCATTATGTGGAAACATTAGACGATTTATTTTTGTTTTTCACATCCAGGTTCTGGGGTATTATAATAGAAGAGGAATCAACCCAGCAGCATTTTTGAAAGAAATAAAATTTATAGCAAGTGATCCAGATGACAAGCATTTCTTTAATGTCACAGATGAAGCGGCACTTAAGGATATTGTGGATGCACTGGGAGAGAGGATATTTAGTTTGGAAGGTGAGTGATGTACATTTCCTGCATTCTAACAGGTTTATAGTGTTTCTAACTTCCACATATTCCTACAGACCATCTTCAGTTTTAGGATAAACCTGCGTGTTTCTTTGTTAGCCAACCCAAACATTTGACCTTCTAACTAGAATGGAGTCTGCTGGGCATTTTCCTAACATTAATAACATCATGCTTTGTTAATTAAAACAACTGCATTTGCCTATGTGTTGAAAGACATCGCGTGCACGGAACATCACGTGCACCTCCGACGTAAGAGGAGCAGCAACAATTCCCAAATTAAGGTTGCCTAACATTTTCCATTATGAAAAAATCTTTGCAACCTTTATTCGAAGATCTTTAATGCTTCCAGCAGACTTTTGAAATTTGCTGGGGGATAGTCTGGCAGTTAGTTTGGTGCCTTTTACTGACCCCATGAAAATCCATTCAGATTTGGCCATGTTATAAGCAGTCAAAGCTCACCATATTATGGGTGTGTATAGCATATGTAAGGTGCAATCGTCTAAACCTGTATTCCTTTGTAACTATATGGACACCTGTGAGAAAATGAGGCACTTCTACACAGGCAGAACTTGCCATATTTAGTCACTGGGCTAGATCCTTAGCTGGTGTGAATTGGTGTAATTCTCTTGACTTCAGTGATGTTATACCAGTTTACCCCAGCTGAGGAATTGGCCTTTCCTGTTCTGAAGTTACAGGGGGAGGTAGTAGTTCATTGTGCCTAAGTCCATTAGGTAACTGGCGATCTCCTCTAGGACAGGTCTTTAATTTAAACGTCTCTTTTTTATTCTAGGTACCAACAAAAACGAAATCTCCTTTGGACTTGAAATGTCCCAGACTGGATTTTCATCACACATTGTGGAAGTAAGAGAACAGATTTGTTTTTCTCTCCCATTCAAGTATTTTTTTGCAGGTAACTGTCCTATGGAAAGCAGATGTAGTGGCTTTTGGTTTTATGGTGTATGAATCCATGTTGCAAATACATGGCCCAGAAGGCTCTGATGTGCATTAGGGTTTGGAGATGGCTCAAGGTCTTGATCCCTGAGGAGGAGTCTATTTTTCCTGTTGTACATTGATACTAACTCCCAGAGTAAGTGTCCTGAATTTTTCCGGTATGTTTCCGTTTCACTCTTGATGGAAAGAGATGCCATTCCAGAGCTGACACCCTGATAGGAATGTGTGGGATGAACATTGAAATGAAAATCATTTCTCTCTGGAGCCGATGGGCCAAATTCTACCTGGCACAACTCCACCACAGTGTGGGGAGTTGCGTTCACTCACACTGTGCCTGCGCTCTCCTTTTAAACCTTACCTAACCAGTCAGTGCATTCCAGAGACGTCAGCTGAGGTTTCTTAGTGGCACCACTTACTCAGTACGAATAGCCGAAGGGAGCAGTGAGTGCCAGGTTCCTTGGTAGCTGGAATCAGCGCTGTGAACCGATCTGACTCCTCCCTGGAACTTGGGTGGAAGTCCAGGCTTTCCGGAATGTTTAGCCGATGTTTATAAACACAATAAAACATCTTTACTGGTCTCATCTCGAAATAGGAGGGCAAATGAATGAGTCATCTCAGTATTTATATATATATTTATTTTAGTTATTAGCTTTAGATGGAGAGGGGCAAGCAAACGTTTTATACAAGCTAGTGTTGACAGTTGAAATAGACAAGGCAAAGAGGGGGTGGGGAGAAAGTGCTGTTATCCTCACAACGGAAGCATAAGAGGTTTGTCCCAGGGCACGGGGGAATCTATGGCAGAGCCCAGAATTTGAACCCAGACCTCCTGCGTCCATTCCTTTCCAAGTGGGGAGAGATGGGACTGAATCAGCGTGACTGGAGGAAATGGTGGGGGGATGAGCAGTCACTGCAATGCTCACACGGCAGCGTTACCGGTGTCCCCTGCATTTTCACATCCGACTAGTGCTGTGCTCTTCACCCGGTGAGCGCCTCTGGCATTCCCATCCCTTCCCAGCTGGGACCTGCACCTTGACGGGGTGTTGCTGCCTAATGAGAGGGACCCTCACGCTGCAAGGGATGCAGGTTGGGGGGTGGCTTCCCACTGCCCACCTGTGTCACGCCAGCCACAGTCTGACCCCCTTGCCATTGTTCCTTGTCTGGATGGGTCCAGCCCCTTTCACGTGACACGTCAGGAAGCAGAGGAGGAAGGGGGTTCCTGGGACTCGGCCCTTTGACCCAGAAGGAGAGTAAACGCCATGGGTTGTGCTCAGGCTGCATCCAAGATGCCATCTGCAGTCAGAGGCTGATCCAAAGCCCAGGGAAGTCAATGGGAGCCTTTCCTTTAAGTTCCTATAAGTTCAGTGGACTTTGGATCAGCCTAAAATGAGGGTGGTTCTGGCCTTAAAAACCCAGCACAGCTTGAAATATTTACAGCCATCCAAATGCGAGAGCAGGTTGAGCAGTTAAATCAGGCAGTGTATTATGGGGCCGTTAGTTATAGATAAACTTGGTGATGGAAACACGACTACAGACACGATCTCAAATGTTACCCAGAAAATGACTTTCTCCAGCTCTGTTTCCTCTCTTTGTCTTCCATCCTGCCTTTCTCTGCACCTGCTAACAGCTGCTGTCCAGCACCCGTTGTACTGCCAGGAGGGTAGCTGGACTTCTCCGCCAGAAGAATCAACAGCTTTTAACCAGTCTTCAGCCTTGCTTTGTTGTTTGCTTAAAGACAGACTTTTTTAGTAGTCTTGCCAAAGCAGAAAAGATTGCAGGAATTGGCACGTCTGCGAATATTTCAGTTGCTAACTTGGCACTTGGATTTAATGCACATGGCTTAACTGCTTTTAAATGCTAGATGTTCTTCTAAACACATCTAGTACACTACTGAAATGCAATGTGACAAGGTGCAAAAGACAATGCTGCTAGGATCAGTTGGACTCTTGGAAATGAAAAGGTCGTTGAAAAGCCAGGGCTTGATTGGAAATATCGTTACAGTAGTTTTAAAAATATACCTTTCTGTGAATGCTTTGGAGACTTGCTTCCTTGAAGCTTTACTTGCTAAGTTCATCAGTCTTTCTGAAAATGACAAGTGTGATTTGTGGGAATAACTTTTTCTTGTTTTTCCTATAACCTATAGTGAGTCATCAAGCCAAATAAATACACTGCCGAGGAATTATAATTTCAGGAAAACTTCCAAAAAAAAAGAGCTGATAAATTTCCTAAAGGGGAAAACAACTAATTAGATTCTTCTCGTTACTCTCATTGATTTCAAACATCTGGCTTTAATCAGGATTTGCCCATATGTCCCATGAGGGGAATAATTGTATCTACATGGTAACAAATATTTTAAACAGAGAGAGGGGCCCAAAAATTAACCTTGAATCCACCCCACCTGTTCCTTCTGAACATGTGTGTGGCAGAGCCGAGGGAATCCAATTTGAATCCCCTTATCTGAATCTGATATTATGGATTTGGTTTGAGGTCTGATCCAGAACTGAGCCTGCTCTCCTGTTCTGGTAGAATCAACTAATCTCAGGAGATTTCCGGTGCTTGGGGTCAAAATCTCAGGAGACCAGCTGGGGAGATTTCAGGGCCATCAAACCAAAACTGTAGTCCTAGCTTGACACAAAATCAAGGCTCAAACCCTGACCTGACCTGACCCTCTTTCACATCCAAACACTGTACCCTGAGCCCAACGTCAAAAACTATGGACGGGGCCAATTCGAAATCAGATGTGGAACTGAAGTAGTGATGGCTCCCATGTAAATCACTGGCTAAATCCTCATTCGTTTCACTGGGAGCGGGATTGGGGCACAAGGGGGGGACCGGGGCACTGGTGCGGTTTAGTGGCCCAATCCCATTGTCTTTCAAAGGCAAAGGGATGTGCTGCCAAGTCATTGAGCCTCTTTTGAAAATTCCACCTTAAATCTCTAAAAGGACATGGCCGGGGTTTTAACGGAAGCTTAGTACCTTGTATAATCATCGTTACAGTGCTTTACTTAGCCTGTGTATCACCCCACTCCCTGCTGGGTCTCCTTGTTATGGGAACCTGCAAGAGTCACAGTCCTGCGCACACAAGTCGGTGGGATCTACTCCTGGCTGTTTGCAGTGATGTTATTTGAGGCAAGTTTGAATCCCAGTTTGCCATCTGCTGTGAAACGAAAGGCCACTGCGATTGCACCGAAGGGCTGCTTTATTTCATTATTTTTAGCACTGGATCAGGCTGCTCTTAGTCAGACTTTGGTTTTAGCCGTACTTATGATTAAACTTCTGCAGGGCTGAGGACAGACTGGCTGCGGCAACGTGTTATTAAATGACTGAGCATGGAGGGCCGCTACCAGCAGTCCCAGAGCTGATTGTTCGGGTCCCTGGGTCCAGCTCTGCTGCGTTTGGCACGGGACCCAAAGGGGATAGGAAAAGTGGCTTTAAGTCACCTTTGTGCTTCCCCAATCCTGGAAGCTGGCTGGGGGCAGCCCCTGGCACAACCCCAACATGCCCCCCAGGGATGCTGAGCCACTGACACCAGGGCAGGTTTCTGACTGCTGGAGCAGCGCAAAGCAGTTCGGACCCATCGGGCTTCCGTGCTCGCTGCAGGCTCAGCAGTGGGAGGAGGACACTTGGTGAGACAGGTTTAACAAAGGGGGCAGGCTTTGATCCTGCAAGTCCTTGTGCCAGGTACAGCAGGGTGCTGCACGCCGGCGTGCGGGGGGCACAGACACGCAGGCACGAGCGGTGTTAAGCACTGGGTGTCCTTCTCCCTGGGCAGGCGTGAAGCTGAAGCTCCTGGTGCCCCCAATGCCTTATTCTCAGGTGCACTGGATAGAAGAGGGGGGTGGGTCTAGGTGGAGAATGGGTGTATCTGAGCAGACTTGACCCTGAGTGCAACAAGAGGGGGGAGGGAGAGCTTAGTGGTTTGAGCATTGGCCTGCTAAACCCAGGGTTGTGAGTTCAATCCTTGAGGGGGCCACTTAGGGATCTGAGGCAAAATCAGTACTTGGTCCTGCTAGTAAAGGCAGGGGGCTGGACTCAATGACCTTTCAGGGTCCCTTCCAGTTCTAGGAGATAGGTAGATCTCCTTATTATCTTATTAAGTAGGACAAGCAGTGACACTCCCTTCTGTGGCCAGCTGCTGCCACCAGGAAGGATAACGTGGCCGCCTCGCAACTGCTCTCATTGGTTCAGGGCAGGATTTCCACGTGCTCCCAGACAGGATCCTCACCTAGCACTTGTGTGCCCCGCACTGCACCAGCGCCATGCAGGGTCGGGCTTTAAATGCATCTTAAAAGGAAGCCCAAGTTCGGCCCCTTTTTGGCACCGCTTCACTGTTGCTGGGTGATTTCGTATCTCCGCTGGTTTCCGTCTGTCGTTTGCTCGGTTTGACTTGATTCACGAGGTGTTTGGTGTTTGCACTGAAACCACCTTCAGCAGCCACAGGTCCAGATGACAAGCTGCTCTAAAGCTGTTGTGTTCCCCGCAGGATGGGATTTTGCTTGGGGCCGTAGGAGCGTATGACTGGAATGGAGCAGTGCTCAAAGAAACCAGCAGTGGAAAAGTCATTCCTCATAGGGAATCGTATCTCCAGGAATTCCCGGAGGAGCTGAAGAACCATGGCGCATACCTAGGTAAGGACATTACACAGAGCGGGTCGGTTTCATGAATTAAATTAATGATTTTTGCCATTTTTCAACCATTTCTGCCAGGCCAGGTGGAAAGTGCAGACTCACAGCAGACCCAATTTGCCAGTGCTCACAGAAATACCCGTCCAAGCAAAAATATATTGTTATGTACCCAGCTGTGCAGGCAGCCAAGACTGTGCTTGTGTGAGAGAGATACTACCCCTAGCTCACGGATAAAGCCGACTGACTATCCAACTAGTGGAGGATCCAGAGGAAAGCCAAAGCCTACAGAAATATACAGTACACAGAAGCAATATACATGCAGGAGTTCTGATCGTCTGGGTCACCTGCGGTTCTTAATGGGGTGCTTTAAAAAATACGGATGATATGTCATGGGTAAAGAGGAAATATCTGCCTTGCTGATCAGCTCTACGTTCAGCTGTTGGAGTCCATGAGTGATAATATACGCCTGGTTTTCAAAATGAAGTCTACTGATGTGACACGCTGCATGGAAGCGGTCTTCTCGGCCTGGCAGGAAGCAGAATCAGAGATTACACAGTAAGAGATCAAAGATGCCAAAGCTCTTCTCTGTGATATCAGGCAGAATAACAGCCCCCAAGCACATCATTCTCCTCCAAAAAATGGGAGAACGTAACAAAGAGGCTAATTGTTACAAACTGAGTATTGCTGCGTTCACCGTACCTGGAGCAGAGACAGGCTTTCAAATAGCACAAGGCCAGCTCCCGTTACACAAAGAATACCATGCTGCGGTGACAGTGGATGGGAGCACCGATTGGCCTTCTTCCTTAATAGCCCCAAATGGATCAGATAAGAAAAACAGAACGGTCCGAGAAAAGCTGGGCAATCATGTGTCCTGGACCAGTGGCAGTAAAGGGGGGTGGCAAGATTCCCCTGCACGAGGATCCTCTGGTGTAGACTGGCGTGCTGGTGGATTAGGCCATGCTGAGGACAAATGGGGTCCCTGGTGGCTGTCACGTAATGTAAAACAGCCTATGCCAGGGGATCGGCTGCATGCCCAGCAGCTCCAGGATCAGAGAGCATAGGTTCTGTAAAGCTACCTGTGCACCCACCCTCCTGACCTTTGTCCAGTGCAAACAGGTGAGCTCCGGGAACGTGCCCTGCAAAGTCGTATAGACAACGTTGTTTTGTACACACGGTGTACACATGGTGACAGCCATATGATAAATTGATGGGCTGAAACAGAACCGCTCATTCTAACCCCTTTAAGTTGATTCCTGAATTCCCAGATTGGAAACCTCCCCTATAAATTGGTTCTGAGTGAGAACCAACAGTGGAAGAGGCCTTTGGGGGGGAGGAATAGCTCAGTGGTTTGAGCATTGGCCTGCTAAACCCAGGGTTGTGAGTTCAATCCTTGAGGGGGCCACTTAGGGATCTGAGGCTAAAACCAGTACTTGGTCCTGCTAGTGAAGGCAGGGGGCTGGACTTGATGACCTTTCAAGGTCTCTTCCAGTTTTAGGAGATAGGATATCTCCATTAATCTAATCTTCTTTGCCATTCTAGTTCAACTGGCTGAACATTCAGTTTAATGGGACTTCAGCTTAGGAGGGGGAAATCTGGGGAAAACAGCTGAGCTTGCAAGATTTCAGCTCCTGAATCCAAACCCCAACCTGAAGCTAGCTACATCTTAGTCTTATTTCAACCTCTATCCCAGACCACAGCATCTAAACCTGATCCAGAGCCAAATACCACCTTCTTGACCATCTCTAGCTACCAACAGTACAACATCTTCCTGCAGCTCCTTTGAACTAGCAGCTACAGAAAAATGTCTGGGACAATGATAAGTAAATTTCTTCTCCGAAAGCAGAGTGAGCTTTTGGTCCTCTTTCATTTGTTTGGGGATTGTAATAAAATCCAGGTCAGTTGTCTTTGCCTAAAAGTATCTTTTTCAGAGGCTCTCCCTGGTTTCCACTTTAAATCATTCACTGCCAAAAAAGACGGAACCAGAGCTTGGAAACGAAATGTCTTACCATTATCTATCTACTACCTGGTTTCTATAGTGCCCCACCGTACTGCCTAAACCTCTTCTTTGCTAAGTGTGCGCCGACATTCTAATCAGTGGCACAATCACTCCACACCAGGCTGCCTTCAGTCCCATAAATGCCCCGGGCTGGACAACATGTAATGCCATCCTTAACTCAACTCTTCCTTGCTAGCGCATCTCCTGGGCACACCTGCTGCATGTAAAAGTGTCCAGGTGAAAACTTCAGCAAAGTCCCTCCAGGCCAGATTATCAGGTGCTTGAGACTGGGGAAAGAAGGCAGCAGCTCTGTTCGCCCAACCCTTCGAACTCCCCTCTCCGGGGCAGCCACAACCCTCAGCCCTGCCTTTCATGAGTGCAAGGTGTGAGAGAGGCCTTCACAGCCCCAAGGGAGAGCAGCTGGTTGGACGCACTGGCTGATGGCTGCCCTAGGCCAGCTCTGGGGAGCCCGTGCTGTATCCCCTAATAAACATGAGTAATGCTTCTCCGTGCAGTTTCCTCCATCCTCCACCTGCTGCAAACCCCACCTGATACAGCCTCAGGATAGACAGCAAATCCTATTTCTATCCAACGTCTCTAATATTTCTCCTTCTTCCATAATGATAAGGGACATTCATCAATATCATCAGTAATTCTCCTCAGTCTGTTATTACTGATAAATGTGTGCCTGCCTCTCTTCGTGATCTGCGATCTCCTCACATACATAGAGTGATAAAGAGGCTAGCGAGTACCTCTTGCATCCTAACGCTGTTCGTTTGTCTGTCAGGAGTCACTTTTTGCCATTCACAGGGAAGCCATTGGGGGTAGTTTATCTCTTTTCTAGATAACATCTAAAGCACCTGCCTAGCCCAAGAACAGTGTAATCATTTAAACAGGGATTTACCAGACATTGGAGTAGTGTGTGTAATTACTTTGATACTCAGCCAACCCTGATCTATAGATTTCACGGCCACACTTTATATCAAGGTTACATTTATGAAGCATGTTAATAAATGATTAATAGATGCTATAAGCCTTGCATGAGTATATGTGTTACAGATTATTATAACAACATCTTCTACCGATGAACTAGATCAGTGATTTTCAACCTGTGGTCCGTGGACTCCTGGGAGTCCGCGGACTGTCTAAGGGGTCCGCAAAAGGTTGTTACCATAGAACAGTGGTTGTCGACTTGTGGTCCACAGACCATGTCTAAGATTTCCAAAGGGGTCCGTATCTCCATTTGGAACTTTTTAGGGGTCCACAGATGAAAAAAGGTTGAAAACCCCTGGGGTAGATGATTATAAACACCTTATTGATACATTGGACTCTATAAGAATTGACTAAAGATTTATTAAAACATATTAATCACCTCTAACCCCTTTGTAAACTATCGATAAATGTACCCTTAATGTAAAGTGGGACCAATTTCATTAGTGAAATCTAACCCTGCCTTCCTGGCTCACGCAGTAGATTAGCTTAGAACAAGAGCTAAAGATTCTGTGGCTAAAGTAAAGCCAATCGCTGGGATCCAGCTGGATCATTCAGGGGGATATAATTCAGCACCTTTGCCTGGTTTCATGTTCTCCATTTGTATACAGGACACATCCGTATTTAACAGCAGTCACTGACCTCCTGGAGTTTTCAGGTCATAGGTGCAGGATTATTTACTAAAGTGTTCATGAATCTAACGTTCTCCGTGGAGTCGCAACTTTTTATAGCACCCATTAGTTTGGCATCAAATATCAGTCAACTCTTTTACGCTTGTGCAGTCTTCTCAGACCTGGTTTGTGCTCTGCTCGGAGGATGCCTTACACAGCACCACACTCAGCTGCGTGGAATCATGCATCAATGTTTTGTATCCAAAGACAGTGTTATGGTTTGTATAATTTTATATAAACCGTGAAGCAAGATGGCTATCAGGAAATGTAATGGATTTACCTGCTACTGCAATATTATTCTGCATTCGATTTGCTAGCAGCACCAAACCTTGCAAATTCTAGTAGTAATCTGAATGATCCAGGAGATGGAATGAAGGGACCCGAGCAATAAATTCTGGGCACTTCAAAACATAAGGTTAGAGTTGTCAGGTTTGTTTGAATGACTTTATCTTTTTGAGAACTCTTGGTTTCCAGTTTGCTGATCTGGGAGGCAGCTGGAGTTGGGTTAGCAGCCTGAAATGAATCAAAACCAGATGGTCAGCCAACAATGTTGCAATAAAGGAAGAGATTCAAAGAGTGGAGTGAGCAATGAAATGATAAGCACGGATGTGGACAGATTCAGACTGGAAATCCGGCATAACTTTTTAACAGTGAGAATAATTAACCATTGGAACAATTTTACCAAGGGCCGTAGTGGATTCCCCATCCCTGGCAATTTTTTAAATCAAGATGGGATGTTTTTCTACAAGATCTGCTCTAGGAACTATTTGCGGGGAGTTGTCTGGCCTGTGTTACACAGGAGGTCAGACTAGATGATCACAATGGTCCCTTCTGGCCTGGGAATCTATGATTCCGTCTATTCAGAGCCAAACGGGAAAAATCTAATCAGGACACTTATTTTCCAGCTAGAAAACACAATGTGCAATTGATTTATCAGGTTTCTGGTATCCAGATTTGTCTGTGTCATTTGTTACATCTATTCGGGACAGTATTCAGCCCGGGAGGTCATTCCCATGTTGGTGCTTCTTGGAGCTTCATTTCCAGGTTGTGCTCACCTTGTGTTTCCATGTCTTGTAGGTTACACCGTCACCTCAGTGATGTCTCCAAAGCATGGAAGGATTTATGTAGCGGGAGCTCCCAGGTTCAACCACACTGGGAAAGCAATTATTTTTACAATGCACAGCAACAGAAACCTAACTATTCACCAGTCTTTGAAAGGAGAACAGGTAAAATCTAAGGAGATACATGGTACAGATCTATGGGGCAGACTTCTGAAATAGGCTTGATTGAATGCACTACTGTATATGCAGGGCCGGCTCCAGGCACCAGCATTCCAAGCAGGTGCTTGGGGCGGCAATCTGCAAGGGGCGGCAGTCCGTGTGTTTTTGCCGCCCCGAGCAGCGCGCCGAATTGCCACCGCGGACGGCGGGGGCAGTCCGTGCGCCGTTAGGGTGGCACGCGTGTTTCCACGGCGGCAGCAATTCGGCTGCAGCTTCTATGTTCAGCTGCCGCGGCGGCAGTTCGGCGGCTTTGGTCTTCCGGCCGAAGACAGAAGCTGCCGCCGAATTGCCGCCGCCGTGGAAACGCACATGCCGCCCTAATGGCACATGGACTGCCCCCGCCGTCCGCAGCGGCAATTTGGCGTGCTGCTTGGGGCGGCAAAAACAGTAGAGCCGGCCCTGTGTATATGGCTATTATCATTAGTCCTCGGATCCTAGGTATATTTCTCATCTATCTGACCTGACGGACAAAAGGTCAGTTCTTCATCTGATGTAAATGGGCTCCATTGACCTCAGTAGAATTACACCCGTTTACATCAGCTGCAGATCTGGCCCAAAGGCTTTGTAACACATGTTGTGGTTTAAAAAACCCTGTAACCACTACATATTATTCTGAATGTTTTAAGTTTCTGATCAGGAGATTTGCTCGTTTCCCTACTCCACTCAGTGGAAACCTACCAATATTTAGTTGAGCGATATTGGTAGCTTCTGGTTCCATCCATGAATTCCGGAGAAACAGATTTGGGTGCTCTCTCTGTGGTCTTTGTCTCCCTCCCTGTGCAGATTACTTCTCTGTTATGTTGAAATGAAAGCTAGATGTTTTAACAAATCCATCACCAGCTAGGGATTTCACTGGGCTGGCAACTCTGACTTTCACAGCTGTAGCAGGGATAGAACTCAGGTCTTCCTATTTCAGACAGGTGTGAGCAAAAGGAGGGGTTTATTTTTAGTTGTTCCAAACCCACGGCCTTTGATACACTGTTCTGCAGGCTGGCACCTATCCAGCAGAGGGCAGTGGTGTACACGTACACACACCCCACCCACCAGCAAGTGCAATAGAATATGGAAAGAAACTTATTCTGTGCATAAAACTTACTAGAAGGTTGCACCCTGTGTTGCATCTGTAGACCAAGCTCATTTAGGGTGATAGCAGACAGCAAGTGTGAAAAATCGGGATGGGGTGGGGGGTAATAGGAGCCTATATAAGAAAAAGCCCCAGAATATCTGGACTGTCCCGATAAAATCAGGACATCTGGTCACCCAAAGCTCATTGCACACACCAGGGGCTTCTTGCCTCCCTCCGTTCCCCTTCCCCACAAGTGCTCTGTGTGCCACCCTCCCATCCCCCTCTACTTCAGGGACTTCATACAACCTCACCCACTCCCTTCCTCATGCTACGGGTCTGAGTGCCCCCATCCTTCCCACCACCCTGCGTGCGTTCCGGTGCCCTCTCCCTTCCCCTCACCTTTCTTTCTGTCTGGGAGCTAAGTCTTGCAAGGTAGCAACATGTTGAAGTCTTTGGGGGGTGTGGTGGGTGGGCAGAGCTGAGAAGGGGAGTACTGTTGTGCTGGAAAGTGTTAATAGCTGCCATCAAAGGGTTTTCTGAACTATAGACATTCCAGAGGCAGTTGAAGGTACTAGCTCTGCCAACCAGATTCCAGGGGATCCGTGGCCCCATTTTCCACCTTCTGGTTTTCCCCCAGAGTCAGTAGGGTTCTGATCACTGGTGCCTAGAACGTTCCCTGAAATTTTGGAATTGATCGGGTGCAGCATTCTAAAGTTATCGCAGGACAGACAGACAGACAGATGCCGTTGGGTCGAGTGTCAGACCTGGCTTCACTCGCCCAATGACGGTTACACAATGGGGATGTCTACACAGGCACAAAAGCCCCACGGCGCGGCCATGGCAGGCCCGGGTCAGCTGGCTCGAGCTCGTGGGGCTAAAAATGCTGTGTAGACATTCGGGCTCTGGGACCTTCCACCCTTGCAGGGTCCCAGAGCTCATGGTTCAGCCTGAGCCTGAACATCAGGTATCTAAAAGGGTGTCATAAGGAGGAGGGAGAAAACTTGTTCACCTTAGCCTCTGAGGATAGAACAAGAAGCAATGGGCTTAAATTGCAGCAAGGGAGGTCTAGGTTGGACATTAGGAAAAAGTTCCTAACTGTCAGGGTGGTTAAACACTGGAATAAATTGCCTAGGGAGGTTGTGGAATCTCCATCTCTGGAGATATTTAAGAGTAGGTTAGATAAATGTCTATCAGGGATGGTCTAGACAGTATTTGGTCCTGCCATGCGGGCAGGGGACTGGACTCGATGACCTCTCGAGGTCCCTTCCAGTCCTAGAATCTATGAATCTATGAATCTACACAGCAATTTTTCAGACCCAGATCCCCCCCCGAGCCTGAGTCAGATGACCCGGGCCAGCTGCGAGTTTTTTATCCCCACGTAGACACAGCGAAATAGACTCGCAACCTCCTTCTTCTCCAAATAACCTTCTTCTTTTATCTTACGCCTCTGCCTCCTTTTTCTGTAAATCACCTCTGCACCCATGCCACATATAATGCGGCAGCTTTGGCTCTGACTGAGAGCTCCCTCCTGCCTCTGTATCATGCTAAAAGCAGTTCCCTTGCATAAATCTGCTGTCATCTGTCTGTCCTCTTATTCCAACACAGGGCCTGGAAATTCATCAGACACCATTGTTCCCTACCCAGCCTCCTTGGCCTGCTGGGATGGGTGAACCCTCCATACTGGGGGTGAAATTCACCACTCTGCAAAGGGCCAGTATCAGGCATTAAGTTCCACTGAAGACTTATTTTGAAAGGCCTTTATGCTGTACAGGGCGAGCTTCACCTTGTGTGAATTTTGCCCAGAAGCAGAAAAATGGCCAGGCTGGTTCTGCTCATCTAGATTAGTTACGCATAAGCTGCTGTTAATCGTCTCCAAAAAAAAAAAAAAAATTCAGTCCGATCTCTGGCAACCGGGCAGAAAGCAAGAGTGTTATCAATGGTACAGCTGCGCAAACCCAGAATTCCAGAATATTGCCGATATCCATTCTCTGTGTTGTGGTCCATATAGAGACATGCCTAAACTGTAACGTTCCCATCTGGATACAAGCTTTCCCAAAGTTTCGTGGGGGAATTGGACTCAGAGTTTTGATCCATCCCTAGTGATATGATGTAGCAGGACAGTCGAGGACCAGCGGACCTGGTGGTCTGGCACTAGCATTCCCATTTCTGCTAGCCTAGGCGTCCCGGAGGGGGCCCCAGTCCAGGCGTGTGCAGGAGGCCTCGATCCCACTTGCGTGCTCCTCTCCCTCCCCTTGGGGTTCCACTGCTATAGAGGAGCAGGGGGACAAGGTGGGGGACCCAGGCCCACCCACTCCACCACGTCCCAAGCCAGGGCCCTGGGGGTTTGACAAAGTGTCCAGACCAGCTATAGATCTACCCCAAGTGACGCTTGCCCCTGGGTCACTTCCTACCAGACTGGCGCTCTTCTGTTTGGGGCCTGGTCGCTGGCTTAGAAGACTCCACTTGATAATGTCCTGGTCAAAGGAATCTCTTTTAGGGCTTTCAGCTCCCAAAGTGTGGGTGGAAAGATCCCTACTGCTAGAGCAGCCTTAACGAAGCTGTAGCCACTCCTATCCCAGCTCCCAGCATCAGCCTTTTTTCCTAGTGCAGCCTGTACCTTCCCCCCCAACCCCGCCCCCTTTCCTGGGCTACCTGTGTCAATTATTCCTCCACTTGATGCATGCCCTGCACCTGCTCAGGGTGGGTCCTCCCTGGCCCAGGAGTGCTCTATTCCATGCCCTGGTTCAGGTTGGGGTCTGTAGAGCCCATACGGTCTCCCTTTGAGAGTAAAGGACTGATTCATTCAAAGTAGCTTGAGGAAGAAACGGTGACGGGGTGTCTAATAGAACTGGGGTGATTGCCCAGCATATACAGTCTGCACAGGGAGGGAATTCTGCAGGGCAGAAGAATGAAGCCGCCATAGGCTTGGAGGGAACCCTTCAGCTGAACTATACACGCGTGTACCTACATTTAAACAATCTCTCCTTCAAAACCTAACAGGAAAATGTGACACTAAGAGAACTCAACAATGCCAGAGAAAGGAAAAGAGTCTGATCATTAATCTTTTAGCATTCAAATTCTTTTCCCGGAGATCTGTCTAGACAATAAGTTAACGTGTCTCCGTTCAGAAGACTGGAAATTCCACTCACTCCAAGGGTGTCATCCCTGAGGTATTCAATTCCTTAGAAATACGGGGACGTGTCGGAATACGTGGTGTTCTCATTTACATTCCAACCATTTTCTCCTTTCCGGCTCTTTCAGATTGGCTCCTACTATGGAAGTGAAATAAATTCCATCGACATTAATGGAGACGGGATGACAGATATTTTGTTGGTCGGTGCCCCCATGTACTTCAGCGAAGGCAGAGAGAGGGGGAAGGTGTACGTCTACGTTCTAAAAGAGGTAATTAAGCTGTGGTTGTTCCATCTTTGCTCCTGCCCTAGAAAAGGCTTTGGAATAGCCTGCACGTCAATTCCCCTTCCTCAAACTTGGCTACTCTCTGACATGGTCCTCACCCTGCCCTGGGCACTCTGCCGGGGTGTGAGTACAGACAGCATCCTGCGTCTTCCAGGGGACAATGCAGCAGCTCCTGTGGGAGAATGAAAGCATGCTGGCAAGGGGAACACTCCCATCACGCTCTGCTTGGACACTCTGGGTCCATCTACACTGAAGCTGGAGTTGTAATTTCCAGCTCAGGTCGAGGTACATGCACTAGCTTTGATGGAGTTAGCCCTCTGAAACTAGCAGCATAACTGTGTCAGCATGGCTGGTGGCTCGGGCTAGCCACCCGAGTACCTACTTAGGAGCACGGATGAGACTGTAGTCAGGTGGCTAGCCCATCCACCATGGCTATGCTGCTGTTTTTAGTGCACTAGTTCAATCAGAGCTAGTGCGGGTATGTCTACCTGAGCTCTTTACCCAAGTGCTGTGTAGATATACCTACATGTACCCTAAGACAGGCAAAGGTGTCCTCTCTGCTCTGCTGGACAGAGGTGCTTTTTCAGTCCCGAGAGACAGACAGACAAGGTGCAGCTCTGCTTGGCCAGATGAACATCCGAGGGCACCTGCTCAGATGGATGAATGAAGAGGTGGATTGGGCCCTCAAAGTAGGTGGCACACTGCACATGGTGTCCCATTCGGCAGTCTTACCAAAAATACCAAGTGAGTATCTCAGGCTGGATGCAGGGCCATGGCACATACACAGCTGGCTTGTCCAGAAGTACAGCCAAGTTGCCTCCAAAGATCACCTGGCATCTTTTGTCACAATCCAAAGGAGACACAGAACTTGGAAGCCCTTCCCAGCTGTGGCTGCTACTAGACTTTGAGCGAGTTTGCCTCTTTTCCTTGTTAATAAACCGTCCTGGTTTTCTGATGCCAGCGAAGGGAATCTAGACCGTACTACAGTGCAGCTGCATTGTCTCAGGGTCCCTTTCAACCACTCTTGTTCCAAACATATTCACAGACCTTGGGAAAGGCAATACTAGAAGTTGGATTACCTTTCCCTTTGGGAAAACGTCTTCTGGCTACTGGCCCCTTTGTCCAGCTCACACTCTGGGGATGGGCTTCTGGGTCCTGATCGAAACCCCATTTTAATCTGGGGAAAGAATCCCATTTCTTCAGTGGGTTTTGTATCAGGCCCCTGGGGCACCAGGGTCTTCTGGCCAGACCATCTCCTGCTCCCAGTGCCTCAAGGATGGTCCCATGGAACATGGACGGCGTTTCTTCTGCCTTGTCAGCATTTTCCCATTCCCAGAGTCCTGGTGCCTCTCGAAGGTTGCTGCCCTGCCCTTATGGAAAAGCCCTACAGAATCCAATAAAGAATGAAAAGTTTTCTTTTCTTCTTTTAAATCATCCTATGGATTTTAACAGAAAACGATATGCCTGCAGTGGAAGCCATAGGATTGTTCAGATGGTAACAAGGGTTCCAACCAGCTAGAGAAAGGATCGTATTCTGTACAGACTCCGTGTTTCTAGACTTAAATCCCATTTTGTTTCTGTAGAACCTTTTAAAGGTTATGGGACTTTCCATAAGAACCTGTTCAGTCTTAGCCTGAGTCTGTAAAGTGCGGGACATGCTCAAAGATTGCAATGGTGTGGGCTGGGGGAAGGGACTGAGCCTTCTCATCATTCATAAGGAAGTGGTTGGTGCTGGGTCAGAGATTTTGGGCTCTGGTATCACCTGGTACTAGGTGCCTGAGAGGAAAATATAAATGCCCCGATGCTGGCAGTTGAGGGTACTCAACAGCTCTCTGGGGACGCTTAGCATCTCAGAGGCTGTGTGCTGCTTTTCCACATGTGTATTTGGTTGTAGAACTTTGCCTGTAGCAATGGGTGTTTCACAATCTCAAGCAAACCTTTTATCCAATTATTCAAGCATGTAATTGAATGAGAAAGGGGAAAAAAAGACATCAGTGTGAGCCTTCACGGTGGCATTTGCTGGTTCCTTGTTGATTCGTTGTGGGAAAGGCTCCTCTAATAACATTTCAGAATTGTGCTGTCTTCCTTGTTTGGGAAATTGTTTGCAGATTGCACTACCTCTGTTATGATTTCCTCTAGGATTCCAAACTCTCTGAGGTAATGACCAAAAATAGTCTCCGTAGACAGGAAGAGCCATTCCTTCTCCTTCTCCTCCTCTTTCTTGGACATCCTTGTAGCTTTCACGAGATTTTAAATCTTGGCAGCACTGAAAAAAGCCGTAAGCTCAGTCTGATTTTTATTGACAATGCAATGATAAAATTAGATCTCCCACATTGGCACTGAGTACTGTCTTGAGTACAGTAAACAGGGAAGCGCTGTTAAGGAAGAGAGATATACCTTTTAGCATGAAAGCTGATGATTTCTGTTCAGAGACACACAGTAGCAAATGTTGCATTATTTCCATAAACCCAAAGTAGGATTAGCAGTAAGTGTCACATATGTGTGGTGACTTCAGGTCACCTCCAAGAGGAATGTTACGTTTGAAAACAACACTTGAAAAACTCCTTTTGGTCTCAGTTTGCTTTTGCTTTGTGACCTAAGGAAGCCAGTAAATAATTATAATTGGTTAGGAGGATTTTGTAACAAATGTCCTTGCCTCCCAAAAAAACATGTTGTGCACTTCCTGCTCCGTGAAGACTATAAACAGAGGCACTGTCCCTAGATTTTAACTCTTGAAAATTGGAGATTGGGCGTTACCGATGGGAGGGTCCCTCTCACTCTCCAGCAAATGCCTGAAGTAGCGGGGTTTCAAGACCCCATTCAAGGCTCACCTGTTGGACCCATGTTTCCTTGGCTCTGGGTTGAGACGTGGCAGGTTAGGTCGGGTTGTTTGATAAAGGTTTGTGCAATATGGCCAGTTGATTTCCTTTTTTAATGCCAACAGCGTCGCTAGCGGCCACAGCAATGGGTGCCTAATACTGAAATAATAGTAATAATGCCGCGTGAATAAACAGAATTAATCTGACAAGTGAGGCTCTGTGAAATTGCAGGGGAAATTTCAGCCGAAATATTCACACAATTTTCCTGACTTGGTTTCGTGCCCTTGGTTCTTTTATTTTGGGGGAACGTTCATGAAATCAGCAATTTGGCAACGCTGCTTGTGTTCACGGTGCAGTTTTGCTTGAAATGGGCTCGTTGTCACTCTGAAACTTGATGACCACAGCACCTGTTTTGAATTTGCAATAAAATGCAAAAACATTCAGAGCTGGAGCTAGCCTCTGCTTATATGTTCCGCCCCATCCTCACAGGCTGCAATAGCCAGGGATCTGCCCGGCTGTGGAATCCCCAGCCCCACCCTGTCCCCCCAAAAAATACAGTGCACAGGGCTGAAATGAGCCCCCAGCAGGCAGGGCTCTGCTGTACACAGTGGGTGAGCACATGCCCATGCTTCTGAAATACTGCGTCCCTCCCACAGCAGAACAGGGTGCAGAGTTTGCCTCAAGATGAGCAGATCTTACAGCCATATAGATACAGAATAATATTTGTATGTCCAGATCCCTTCCACTTAAAGATCTCAAAGCACCAGACAGATATTAATGAATTAAGCTTTACAACACCCCTATGAGGAAGGTACGTGATCTTGCCCCTATTTTACAGATCAGTAGGCTGAGGTAGAAAGAATCTAAGTGGCTTACCAAGATGATAGAGCCAATGTTTGGTTGGGCCAGAAAAAGAATCCAGGGGTCCTGATTCTCTGTTCTGGCCGGGAGTCCGTAATGCTTGGTGTTCTCAGTTACAATGGGCAGCAATCTCTGTGTCACTTTCTTTCTCTCCTAGCTTAGGTATGTACATGGCCCCCCTCATTACTATCTTTTCACCTCACACCACTCCTGCTATTATCCTCATTTAACAGATGGGGAACTGAGGCACAGGGCGGCAAAGTGACTTGTCCAAGGTCAAATAGAAAGTCTGTGGTAGAGCAGAAAATTGAACACGCGTCTCCCAAGTCTTGGGCTACTGCTTTAACCACTGAACCATTCTTTCTGTCTACCTAAGGCTTTTATACTGCTGTCTATCCTTCCACATGAAGTCAGTAGCAATAGCAAAGCACTTAGTCATGGATTTTCTGGCTCTTCTCTCTTTTTGGAGTACAGTCACTATTTAGGTTTGGGGAAGGGGAGTTGTTTGTTCTGTGGGGTTTTAGGGAGTTGGTTGATTGGTTGTCTCATGATTTGGGATTTTTTTATTCCTTCATCTTCATTGCTGTTTCTCCTTCCCCTTTGAAGGACCGGTTTGTTTTCAACGGAGCTCTGAAAGATTTGCAGAGCTACCAGAATTCTAGATTTGGCTCTTGCATTGCCTCTGTCCGTGATCTGAATCAAGACTCCTACAACGATGTTGTCATTGGTGCTCCTTTGGAAGATGACCACCAAGGAGCAATATATATCTTCCATGGCTTCAAAGAAAACCTCCTGAAGATGTATAAGCAGGTATGGTTTCCCTTGTCCCATGATTTCCCCACCAGCGAATTCCAAGAATTGTAATTTTCTCCCACTTTAGGGCCCCTTAGAGTGGTATATTTAGTGTAAATGAGAATCAGGCCCTGAAAAGGGGAAAAATACAGTTTGGAATAGTTTGTGGAAATTTGACATCATTTCTGAGGTAATAGTGCCTCAGATGTTCACAAGCCAGGAGTGATCTCAATTCATCTCTGACTACCCATTTTTTCCATATCCATTTATTTCACCCTTGAGTCTCCCATGGAGACTTTACCAACAGGAGAGGGCTAACATTTTTTGTGTTCCTGAAAGTGAGACGTGGCAAGAGATAGCAGTGTCATATCCTCCCTTGGTCAACCTATCCTGGGCAAGCTCTACTCCTGATGCCATCTCATGGGCAGGGATGGTGTCCCTAGCCTCTCTTTGCCAGAAGCAGGGAATGGGCGACAGAGGATGGATCATTTGATAATTACCTGTTCTGTTCATTCCCTCTGGGGAACCTGGCATTGGTCACTGTTGGAAGACAGGATACTGCTCTAGATTGGGAATTGGTCCTGCTTTGAGCAGGGGGTTGGACTAGATGACCTCCTGAGGTCCCTTCCAACCCTGATATTCTATGATTCTATGGACCTTTGGTCTGACCCAGTATGGCCATTCTTATGTTCTTATTGTGTTACCAGAAATCAGTGAGAGGATTAAAATGGAATTCTCCTCCTACATTTAATGTGTGTCTACACTGCAAGCTTCGTTTGGTGGTGTGTAGAGCACATACGTGCGTAGCGCCCTAGCACTGGTATAGCAGTGTAGCTGGTGAGGCCTGGTGAGCGTATACCTGAGCACATACCCTGCACTGCTCACTCAAGCCGTGCCTTCCCGGCTACACCGCTATTTTTACCAGTGCAATGTCCCGCTGCCTCCCTGCTACTGGAGTCTTTCCCCACCAAAGGAAAAGCCTCCGGCAGTGAGAAAAGGCTCTGGCATGAGTTTCCCCACTACTTCCCCCCTGCCAGAGCTTTTCCTCGCCACAGTGAAAGGCTCTGACATTGGAGAGCCGCTGACGGCTTTCTGCACTGCTTCCCCACTGCCAGAGTCTATCACTAACATCACAGTGTGGACGCAGCTTGCTTTTCACTGCGATGTGTGGCTACACATACTGCACACGATGCCGACATTGGTGTGTAGTGCAGGCACAGCCTGTGAATTATTCAGCAAGGTAAAGTACATCAGAGGTCATTGGCAAGACTACTTTTCAGAGAGAAGCTGCCATAATCCAGAACGTGAACTATCGCATCTCCAAACATCTGCTATCTCTATTAGCACTTGTAATGCTTTTGCCTAGCTATCCAGTATTTTCTGTGTTTGGAAGTTAACTTGTTCTTTCCATGCGTCACTAATTAATCAGAGAATCTTCTTTTGCCCAGATTGTTCTTCTTAATGTTGCTTCGCAGGCTCCAGTATAAAATCTGTCTCCAGTGACAAAATCTGGAGGTGAAATCCTGGCCCCATTGAAGTCAAAGAGAGTTTTGGCATTGACTTCAGTGGGCCAGGATTGCACACTCGCTGTTTAATTGTCCCATAATGTGACTGTAAAACTAGTTCCAAGATATTTCCTTCACATTTCCATGCTGAAACGCACGAGATACGAAAGATGTATCGAAAAGGAATGGGATTTTTAGAGCTTCGTACAGTGGGACTGGTTTTGTAAATGAAACAGAATCATAGAAATGTCGGGGGGCGAATATGTGGAAGGGACCTCAAGAGATCATCTGGTCCATCCCCCTGCACTGAGACAGGATTCAAGTCGACCTAGACCATCTCTGACAGGTGTTTAACTTGTTCGTTAAAAACCTCCAACCTGTTCTTCAAATCCTCAGCAGAACCATCCTCAAGAGCTAGGGAAATGGCACAGCCGCCCACTTAAACTATTTTCAGTGGAAAGTTCTGAGAGTGATACCGCTCAAAAGCAAATGTACTGTTTTCCCAACAAATTATGTCAATTTCTTTTCCTTCAGTCATTTGAAAGTGACTCACGTAGCTCTGAATGCTCTAAAGCCCGGTGGTTAGTTCAGTGATCTCGGCTGAACATAACACGTAAGCGTGATTACTCCACAAGATCAAACTTTAATTTCTAGATCCACTGACTTGTCAGAAAGCAAGCAGGGAGCATGTTTTGTAGAGCTGTGAGCTCTGTGTGTTAGAGACTAAGGCCTGACTGACATAGGCACAGCCTTGTGCACCGGCAAGTGAATTTATGTGCATTCACACCCACGTATGCCCGTCTTCATGCACATATACTCACACTCATGCACCCACACACATGTTCATGCATGTTCCCACATACAAATGCATACATGTGCTCACACTTACGTTTTCACACACACATTCATGCTCACAAACATACTTTCATCTTTACACACTGCCATTCATGCTAGATTCCCAACAAATGAGTCTGAATGGAGGTCTGAAGGTGGTGCACCAAACCCACAAGGGAGTTCATCACCTGAAACAAGAGATCCTTGTTAAAGGATAAAACCCAAGCTAGAATAGGGTACTGGAATGCAAGAACCACTGGGAAACTGAGTCAAGAAGTCAGAGAGATGACTCGTTCAATATTACTATTGTTGGAGTGAGCGAAATGAGGAGGACTGGATGCAGAAGACTCCATTCAGATGGTATTACACTACTCAATTCAGGAAACTTAACACATTCCACCAGAGATATCTGTGAAGAATACTTGGTGTCCGCTGGTGGGACAAAGTAACCAATGGTGACGTGTTACAAAGGACTGACCAACAGAGTGCAGAGACAATGATTCAAGAAAGAAGGCTGAAGTGGTCTGGATATGTTGTATGGATGTCAAGAAACGTGGCATTAGACAGACGGAGAGGGAAACGCCAGCTTGTCTCATGAGTCACAAGGCACAAGAGCATAAAATAATAATAATAGTAATAGACTACTCATGCTAGAAACAAGAGTGGATTTCTTTTTGTGCATTTCAGAGAATAGCAGCCGCAGACCTTCTTCCAGGCCTGATGTATTTTGGATGCAGTATCCACGGACAACTAGATCTAAATGAAGATGGCCTCATAGACCTAGCAATTGGCTCCCTTGGAAGTGCTGTGCTCTTATGGTAGGTTATGCTTCCGGGTTTTGTAACTGCCCTCTCACCAGAATTCATTGAAATATGTTGTCATTTAGGGGAACAACTGATTCTCCAAAAATATGACCGATTTTATACCCTTAACAAGCCCTGCAGTATTCTACAATAATGATCCAATATACTTAGGCTTGGAGAATTAGATGATGTGTGTGTGTGTGTGATTTTGACAGATATCTGTATTTATTTATTTTTTGTATTTTTATCAATTCAAATGTATTACAGTTGTGCAAAATTATGGGTTGTCAGCATTTTTTTACTGTTATCCATTTAAATTTTCACAGTGGTGGGAAATTATAGAGGAGGGTCAGACAATAATTATTCAATGACAGTAATAATTAGGATTCAAAAAGTTAAAGCTTTATAATCATTAAGCCACAAATTGTCAATATCACATATCAAAATATACAAAGGAAACATACTTCAATCAAATTTTAGTTAGTTCTCAAGCAGCATTTTGCTCACTTTGCTTATCTGTCAATTTCAGTTATTATTGATGGAAAGATTTTGTTGGTTTCTGTGTGTGTACAGTGAAATCAACACTTGCCAATAAAGATCTAATTCTTCCAAGCCTAAATATCCTGGGAAGCAGCAGGGTTCTGGACCGTTTCTGTAGAATGGTATTGGAAATGTAGCTGTGCATGAAAAGGTGTCAAAACATCACTGAATTTCATAATTAATTCCCCAGGAGTTTCAACCAAAAACCAAACTTCATGTTGTTTCCCAAAGCTCTCTTGGTTTTATTTAATTCATAAATTAATACATAAAGCGTTAATGAATATTTGGAAAGCACCTTGAAGGCAGGAGGACAGACTCTCAGCCGATGTAAATTAGCACAGCTCAGTGGAGCTACACCAAATTTATACCACCTGGACATCTGTCCTGAAAAGTGCTACCCACTTGCAGAGGACCAAATTCTCCTCTCAGTTCTGAGCATGCAACTCCATAGAAGCCAATGGGATTACAGAGGAGAACTTTGGCTGTATGTTCGTTAGTGTTATTCTTCACCTACCAGTATGCAGTTATTTCCTCTCCCGAATCCCAGTTGAAGACTGATCATTGTACAATAGCGGCCTACGGTCTGAGCCACGTATGTCGTCGCCTGAGGCCATGCTTAGCCAGGTGTCCTGCAAGTACACCTGACCCATGTGACACAGCCCCGCATAGCGCTCTCATTCCTTGCTGTGCTCCTGGTCACTTCTCCTCCTATCCCGGTTCTAGTTCATCACTTGATCCTCTTCAAGTTCCTGAATTTCCTGCCAGTGCCTTCTTCCTCAGTCACCTCCTTGGAGTGGCTGTGTTAAGGAGGGTGGCACTATGAAAGGGGGTTACTGCAGCTATGTGGGGTGTCACATGTAGGCAGGAGGAGGCTGGTGTGGTTTGGGCTATGCAGGGGTGCAGCGGAAGCCCCCGTGCCCCAACCCCACTCCACTCCCCAGCAGAAGCGCCAGACGGCGGGGGAAGCCCCAGCCTCCAAACCCTGGCTGTGGCCCCAGGACTGGAGGAGCCCTGGCTTCCTGCTGCGGTCTCAGGGCTGGGAGAGCTCTCACTCCCTGCTGTGGCTCCAGGGCCCTGGCGAGGTGCTGGGCCGCAGGGGGTGGGGAGAAGAATGAGCAAACAGGAGGCCAGAGTATGGGGCGGAATGGGGCAGGACCATGGGTGGAACAGGGGCGGGACCGGGGGGCGGGGGGGAAGCAGAATGGTGTGGAGCCGTGGGAGGGGCCACAGGCAGAAGGGACAGAATGGGGGTGGGACTGCAGGTGGAAGGTGTGGGGAGGGGCCCCCCTACTTGCTGTGCCCCAGGGCCCCACGAAACCTTAATCTGCCTCTGGATGGGATGCTTCACATCTTACTCCAGGGAGAGCCCTGTAAAACCTATGTATAGACACCCGTTTAGGTGTCCAAAGACAAGCCACAGCCCTGCGGTATAACGCGTGTACCTTGTTCCCACCCTAGGTCCCGCAGTGTTGTCCAGGTCAATGCCAGCATTCGGTTTGAACCATCCAAAATCAACATCTTTAACAAAGACTGCAAGCGAAATGGGAAGGATGCCACCTGCATGTCTGCATTCGTCTGCTTCACTCCAGTCTTCCTCTCGACTCATTTTCAGACGGCAAGTGTGGGTAAGCGAAGGCTCCCGCTCTGATTTTGCCATGGCTCTTGTGAGAATCGACCTTTTCATTTGTCTTTACCTGGCCTGCATTGGTAAGAGCACTGCCAAGCTGCCCCTGTCTATTAGCAGGAGTGGAGGCGGAAGGGGAAAATGAGCGAAGAGCTTGTTAGGTGCAGGGTAGCACTAAACACATGTGCTTAGCCTCATCTGACATGGCCCATTCTCGACCCAGGCCCCACCCCTTTTCGACCTGCACACTGGCAAGTAATGGAGGAGATGTGCCAGGCCCTTTAGATCTACCACTGCTCAGTGCAGGGGGCTGCACCTCGTACGTCACCCTATTAGCATCTACGTGTAACCTCTGCTCACCCCTCCACTGGAGTGCAAAGTCTTGCAGTTCCTCCTCCGCCCTGTGCAGGGACTTGCAAAGTCCAAGCTTTGCCGTTAGAAAATGGTGGAAATCAGAACATGAGGTGACCAAAGAGGCTCTTGTTACCGACAGTCCACGCAAACCCGTGTAGGTCCCTGTGTGTAGCGGGGCAGATACCTTTTCTCCCAGGAGTGGGGTAAGCTGATTGGGGAAGAGGCCCACACCTCATCAGGCCCTGATATGAGGGCTAAGGGAGGAGCTGGGTCAGTCTCACTCCAGCCTTGGAGTAGGAAGGGCCTGGCTGCCTGGGAGCAGGGTACCTGACGCAGAGCAGGGCTGGGGAAGGGCAAAAGGAGCTGGGGAGCTCCAGCCTGGCAACTCCCCAGGCTGAGGCCTTGGGTAAGGCCTAAGCAGGAACTGGGGCTGCAGAGGTGTAGCCCGGGGATAGGCAGAGGCAGCTGGTCCCACCCCTTTGCCAGTGATGAGTGGCCATTACAGACTGCAGTCTGCCCCCAGAGAACGGGGGCTAGAGGGTGACTGGCAGTAGCCACTGAGGCAAGGTGGGTGTAGAGGGTTGGGGGTTCCCCTGGGAGGGGAGACCTAGAGCCGGGGGATACTGCTGGGGCAGAACCCTGAGGTAAAAGGCACCGGGGTCCGGGAGGGACACAGGAGCCTGAGGCAGGTGAGACACCGGCCAGCAGAAGGCGCTCCGAGAGCTGGAATTGAGCTAATTCCCAAGGCAACCAGCAGGAGGCGCCGGCGCCGTGCCGGGGAGTGCTCGATCTGCTACACTGCATTCATAAAAATGATTCCAGTCCTCAGGGCGATTAGCACGGCCAGCTCTCACCGTCGAGCAGAAAACACAAGCTGGAGCAACAGTGAATCGCTGTGCAAGTTTTATTAAAGAAAATAACCCTCGATTGGAAAATGTGCCACGGTTCTAGGGATTGTGATGTAGAGGGAGCAGAGGGACCCCAGCCCCCCTGAAAGGAGATCGGCCAACCGCGCGGCAGGGCCGTGCACAGCACAGTCCACCCAGCGCTTGTTCTGAGGGTAGTCGAATTCCTTCAGGATTGACCTCTGCTCTGAGCTTTGTAAAGATCCAGAAGCAAGGCCGTCTAGGCTGCAGCGTTCAGTCTCTCACGCTGGCTACTGCTCTGTTCTGGGACATCCTGGCTTACAAAGGGAGCCCTCCCAACCATGGGCTGTGGGAATTGTCACAGTTCTCGTACAGTCTGTGTGTGGGAGTTTGCTGCCTTGGTCTTGCAGCCACACAGTACATCTGTGGGCCATATGCCTACATACTTGGCTAATATCACAAAGAGCCTTTATGAGCCGGTCGATCCTGCTTGGCTTTAAAACACTGCACGCTGCTCTGACCTGGAGTCTACACACAGGATGCCCATGACTCAGCTAGAACAAGGAGGAAGCAAAAACAGCGTGGCCTATAATAACCCCCCAACAATGTATAGTAAAATGCTATGACAGGGGCTTATGTTATGAGTGAAATCATGTCCCCAGTGAAGGCAATGGCAAAATTCCCACTGATTTCACCGGGGCCAGGATTTTCCCCTATAATGATCAAGGCTGAAATTCTGTGTGTAACTCACCCTGTCATTTTAGAGCTTGCAGAAGAGGGTGACACAGAAATGTGTTAGAAGGGAGAGGAGATGCAGAGGGTTATCTCTCAGGAGTACAGTGCTGCTGAGGGCCAAAGGAAGCAAGAGAAGAAAGAAGCTGAATTCTGAATGTCTTAGACTTTGGATCTTCCATCTATTTTTAGCATTGCACTAGCGGGTATTAGGTCCTAGCACCGCACTAACACAGGCCGTTTGGGGTTTTGTCGGGGTGTGGGGAAGGGGGGGAATGTACAGCAATATTTAAGAAGAAAAATGCTCTCTCATTACATATGTAAGGGATGACCTGCAAAGCAGAAAGGGTACTTTCAGAACCAGTACAGTGCATGGTGTGGATAGATATCAGACAAATGTTTAAACAGCCTGTGCATTGTTAATCCGTGTCCTGAAATGACCCATTTATATGGTGGATTGTTGAAACACGAATGTAAATACTTCTAAAATGTCTGTTAAAAAGCCTAAAGTGGCTCCAGAATCCCAAATCCCTGACTCCCAGGTTCTCAGGTATTGCTGGTGTCCACAAGTTCCTTTTCCTTCGTTTGGCCAGAAGGTCATGACCTTTCCCCTCTGACCTCACCACCTTTTGTAACCTACAGATAGGATTACTGAAGTGTGCACTACCGGGGGCTGCTCTTGAGAGCATCAGCTGGTGCAGAATCCAGCTGCTTGTCTGCTTGATATATGTGTCACGTGGAGCATATTAGATATGTAGTCTGGTTTCCAGTGCTATTCATGGGATTAACTTTGATTTGTTAAACCCTTCGTACTCTAGCCTGGGTCTAGGCTGCCTTAGAAGCTACCTCTCTTTCATCTTCTGCTGACAGCCCCTAGATTTTAATTCTGGGAGACTGTTCATGACTCACCACTCTGGAATTTACTTCCTCTGCTAGCCAGCCTAACGAAGCCTGCACCTAGGTGTCAATCTCATCTTTATCCTCTCATCTTTGGCTGGGTTGGCATGATTGATGGAGCTGCCTTTGTGCTTTCAGTGGAGTTTCCTTCCGCCCCTATCAAGGTGTTAATTGTAAAGACGTTGTGGTGATTCGGTTGTATAGGAGCTGAGCTCCAAGGCTTGTAGAGGGTGCATGCTACAGCATAAGGCAGAAACATACATAAACAAATAATTCTGGGCACCAGCTGGCTGTCACAATGGACAAGGTTCCATATGTGCTGACACAGTACAATGTGAGGGCTGTCTGTTTATACCTTACAACACTGGTTCTCAATCAGAGGTCCAGGGGCCGCGAGCAGGATTCAGGGCATCCGTCAAGCAGGGCCAGCATTAGACTCGCTGGGGCCCAGGGTAGAAAGCCAAAGCCCCACTGCATGGGGCTGAAGCCCAGGGCCCTGAGCCCCGCCACCCAGGGCTGAAGCTGAAGCCTGGGCAATGTAGCTTCGGTGTAGCCCCTGTGGCATGGGGCCCCAGGCAATGGCCCTGCTTGCTACCCCTTGACGTCAGCCCTGGCTTTTATATGCAGAAAACCAGTTGTTGTGGCACAGGTGGGCCATGGAGTTTTTATAGCATGTTGGGGGAGCCTCGGAAAGAAATATGTTGAGAACCCCCTGCCTTACATGACCTGTGGTTTGGCCAGCTTCTTAAAAGGACAAAATGGCAACAACTAAAAGTTGCCTTCAGATCTCTGAATTAGCATCTTTTTTTTAAAAGGGGGCTTTGATAAGCTCTGCTGATGACATTTTGAGTCCATGCATTGACAATTCATAGATATTAATTTTATTCTGGTAGGAGAATGTTCATTTGTGCTCTAGGGAAGGATGGAGCAGAGCGGAGGCTTTGCCACATAAAAATGTAACAGTAGAAAGAAATCAGAATCAAATATTTCCCTTTTCAGGATTAAAATACAATGCAACCATTGACGAGCGAAGGTACACGCCACGGGCTCATCTGGATGAAAATAGCGACCGGCACACTCATAGGCTGGTCACATTGTCTGCAGGACAAGAACACTGTGACAAGCTAAATTTTCACGTCTTGGTAAGTATAGATGGCACCAAACTTGGAGACTCCTTCAACTCCTTTTGTAGTCAGTGGAGAGACTGAGTGGGATTTAGATCAGGCCAGGTAAAAGAGTTCTGCTTGGCAAAGATCTTCATGCAAAACAGAAACACATCAGGAAGCAGGCACATAAGCCAAGCGGAAGTGCCTCGAGTACATCACATGGCTGGAAACCGGGCTAAGCTTTATCTCCAAGTCCGGATTTCTTATTGCTGGGTTTGATGTGGTTAAGGATGAAATCCGCTCCGAGTGAGCTGCTGCAGTTTGATAGCTGCTCAGTCTGCTATGTGAGCCAGCAGGGGACCTGAACTCCTCCCAATCCCCAGTTACTTTTTTTCTAAAAGCCGTTTCTCATTTCAGTGCTGTAATCTATGGAATTCATACCGGGCTTCATCGCTCACGTTCGAGGACCAGTCCAAATGGTTCTGAACTCAGTACAAACACACGCAGTGACTTTGATTCAGGACCAAATGTTTTCATTTTCCTTCCCAGACTTCTTCACTTTGTGCATTTCTTCTACCAGTAGACTCCCCTTGCTCTTGGGTTAGAAGCCAATTAAAGCTTCTGCATAGCAGAGCCCAGCCAAGAAAGAAATATGATCAAATTGACCAACCTAAATGATGGGAAATTACTCACAAGTGGAGATAGATCTGAACTGAAGCCTGGATCGAAACACCCCCAGATTTGGGGAAAATGTGGATCCTGATCTGGAGCTGAAATTCACAGCTAGCCAGGCCAAATCCCCAGACTCAAACTTCTGTGAAATTTGGGAAAGTTTGCATCTGAAGTTTGAATCTGAGTTAGTGATTTGCATTCATTTCTGCTTGTAAGTTTCTCTCTGGCATTATTTTCTAGAGCCAGATGTTCAAAAGACACCCCCCCCACCCATATTAAACATCTGCACCTTTGTTTCTGGTTCATTAAGACTCAGTCAAGGGCAGCCATTATGTCTCTCTATACGCAGTTGTTACAGTTTGGGAAATCTGGCGTGGTATAAACAATCACTCTTTGTGATGATCGACTGTTTCAGAGCAGATGTTCTGCACTCCTAAGTACCCCTTGCACTTCTACACACACACAACCCCTCACATTTTATTTGTATAGGTCAGGAGGCACGCATGCAATCTCAGAGCAGTAAGAGGCTGTGTTTGTTGTCTCACCTATGTAATGTCCTTTAGTTGTAAGATGAAAGAAGACAAATGCAAAGGGTGTTAAACTGTGATACATTTACTTTGTAAAAAATTGTTCCACCATGTTTCGGTTTGTGTTTTCAGTGCACCCAACTATTCCTGCGGAAAACATCTACCCGTTTTTAATGATGTATTAGAGAGGCTACAAAAGCAGAAAGCCCAATAATAATGGGGGATTTCAACTGTCCTCATATTAACTGGTTATATATGTCACCTCAGGAAGGGATGCAGAGATAAAATTTCTAGACACATGAAATGACTGCTTCTTGGAGCAACTTGTCCTGGAACCCACAAGGGAAGAGGCAATTCTTGATTTAGTCCTAAATGGAATACAGGATCTGGTCTAAGAGTGAATATAGCTGAATCACTTAGTAATAATGACCATAACGTACTTACATTTAACATCCTTGGGGGGGGGGGGGATGCCAAAGAAACCCAGCACAGCAGCATTTAACTTCAAAAAGGGGAACTACACAAAAATGAGGAAGCTAATTAAATGGAAATTAACAGGAACAGTCACAAGGGTGAAATGCCTTCAAATTGCATGGAGACCATTTAAACAGACTGGCTCAAATTAAATGTATACTCCAAATAAAAAAAAACAGTAAGGAGGCTGAAAAAGTGCCACCATGGTAAAGAGCAGAGAAGAAGAGTCAGTTAGAGACAAAAAGACATCTTTTAAAAATTGGAAGTCAAATCCTAGTGAGGAAAATAGAAAGGAGCACAAACCCTGGCAAGTCCAGTGAAAAGTGTAATAAAACAAGCCCCAAAAGAGTTTGAAGACCAACTAGCTAAGAACACAAAAACTAATAGCAAATATTTTGTTAAGTACCTCAATGCTGATAAATGCAAAGTAATGCACATTGGAAAAAATAATCCCAGCTATATATACAAAATGATGGGGTCTAAATTAGCTGTTACCACTCAAGAAAGAGACCTTGAAGTCATCGTGGGTAGTTCCCCAAAATCATCAACTCAACATGCAGTGGCAATCAAAAAAGCTAACAGAATGTTAGGAACTATTAGGAAAGGGGTAAACAATAAAACAGAAAATATCATAATGCCACTATATAGAGCCATTACCCACTCCTTGAATACTGAGTGCAGTTCTGGTCGCCCCATCTCAAAAAGATATAATAGAATTGGAAACGGTGCAGACAAGGACAACGAAAATGATTAGGGATATAGAACAACTTCCATATGAGGAGAGATTTAAAAGACCGGGACTGTTCATTTTAGAAAAGAGCTGAGTAAGAGGAATATGATTGAGGCCTATAAAATCATGAATGGTCTGGAGAAAGTGAATGGGAAAGTGTTATATACCCCTTTGCATAATACAAGAACCAGGGGTCACCCAATGAAATTAATAGGCAGCAAGTTTACAACAAACAAAAGGAAGTATATCTTCACACAACACACAGTCAACCTGTGGAACTCATTGCCAGGGGATGTTGTGAAGGTTCAAAAAATAATTAGCCATGATGGTCAGGGACACAACTGCATACTCAAGGTGTCTCTGAACCTCTGACTGCCAGAAGCTGGAACTGAACAACAAGGGATGGATCACTCAAAATTACCCTGTTCTGTTCATTCTCTCTGAAGCATCTGACATTGGCCACTATCAGAGACAACATATTGGGCTAGATGGACCATTGGTCTGACCCAGTCTGGCCGTTCTTATGTTCTTATTTTCTCTGCCTCTAGGACACAGCAGACTATGTGAAGCCTGTGACATTTTCAGTCGAATATGGGCTGGAGAATCCTGACTATGGTCCCATGATGGATGATGGCTGGCCAACTGCATTTAAAGTCTCTGTACGTAATGGTCATTGCACTTGGAGGAAAGTACTCTGCATGGGATAGCCCACTGCAGAACCAGTCTGAGCAATAGTCGACACTAATTATCTATAGCACCTTTCACCCAAGGATCTCAAAGCTCTTTATGGAGGTGGCTACGGTATAGTCTCACCATTTTATACATGAGGAAACTGAGGCATGGAGAGGCTGCGTGAGTAGCCCAAGGTCACACAGGGTTTGTCTATACTTTGAGCTGGCTACTCTCGGTTCTAGCCCGGGGATGTCTCCTCCCGCTACAAATCACACCCCCAACTCGAAGTGTAGACATTCACACCGTCAGCCAGGTCTCCTGACTCTCAACTGCTGGAGCATGTCTGCTCCGGTAAATCTCAGTGATATCCTACCTGCACAATGCATATTTGTTATTTCTTTCTCTGTGAACCATGGCACATATGAGAATCCATGTTATTGGTATCACTTAAAGCCTTACCCTCAGTCACATCAGAGCCAGTGGTTTTAAAACCTTGTCCCCTGGCTTTGACAGGAGAAGCAAAATTGTCAATGGTTAACCATAAGGGGCTGGATTCCGTGGTCCAGCAATTTCACAGCGACTGTCACTGGGAAATTCCCCTGGTGCCGGGGGGATTAGTGCAAAGCCGGCAGGAACAACTCCATCACCTCCAGTGCCAGAAACCAGCCCCCTGGCAGAAGGGGAGGAGGGGGCACGGCCGTAAAGGGGGTGTCCTAGGAACAGTCTCCGCTGTCCCTATTCTCCAGTTTCCCAAGGGACCGTGCAGCAGTGGCATATGTTAAAACCACCCCCTGGAGCCAGGCAGCTCTGCAGAGAATAGAAAATCAACTCAAAAGAGTGCAATAACGTTATGCTCCCCTATTGCAGAGCCAATCTGATTAGAGCAGCCTGAGGGCTCTTACGTTCTCATATTACCCTATGGAGATCTAATTCTAGCTCTTTGCCAGGTAGCAAAGACTTATGGGTCGGGGGTTTCCCATACACGTGCCTTCCATTTCAGTGAGGAACCCAAGGCTGTGTTTGCAAGAAGTGGGGTGCTAACCCCAGATTCTAACCGGAGTGACTACACTCTGCCTAGCCCAGATCCTCCTGTAATTCCAGCTGGGTAC